>NC_089530.1:8601591-8921449 GCF_963924715.1 Thunnus thynnus | reverse complement strand
AAAACTTTTCCACCTCTTCAGAAACTCCTCTAATGACGAAAGTTTCAGATCTAACAAATGCAAATGCGGACTGTCAGACATTTTAGCTTCAAGTTCACACAGAGGATTTGAATCGGTCGGTAGCTGTTCTTCAGGCGTTAAGGTTGAGGCTTTCTCTTCAATAATAAATGACAGGGAGACTGTGCTGGCAGGAACACTGGGGCAGTAGGATAGGCAGGTGTGGGTGTGTGTGTGTGTGTATGTAGAGTGAGGATCAATAGGTGATAGTGTATTTGTTAGATGTTATGGACAGGACATGCTGTGTATTATATCTCATCCACACACCTCCATGGGGGTCTCCAATCCAACACTAGTTCTTCTTCGTGTTGTTTTTGATTTTCTGGAGAAAAAAAAGTTCAAGCTTCCTCAAAATATTTTTACTTTAAAAAATGATGCTATTTTATATGTGGCTACTCACTTTAAATACAGTATAAGCTACACACTTTGTTTGCTTAGAACAAATGAACAGAATCCTTTCTATCATCTCTGACATCTTTATCTCCATCCACTGTACTGACAGAGGTGACACAGCTAACAACTCCAACACAAGTCATGCATGCAGTGACAAACCATTGACTTTAATGTAATTTTTTTCCGTTGCCATCCGCTCATTGGCCTCCTACAATACCAATCTGAGGGATATCCGAGACTTAACGTCCACTACATATAGGACTGTGGAGAAGATACTGTTTCATTTTTCAGAAAGTTGCACGCTTTCGGACTTTGCTGTGGGATGATTACATAACATTCCTTTGACATGATCCCACTTGCATTTGTGCATGATAATATGACAGCTCACACAGGCCCACAGCATATATTTAATCCCGCTTTATTCCCCTGGTGGCAAGGACATGCAAAGAAAGTTGACGCTAACTTTAAATACCCTGCAGCTGTGATGCGGTTTATAGTGATTAAATAAATGGATAATAATTGTTGTGAGTAGGCATGAAAATTCACAAATATTTCAATATTATGTTCATCCTCTTCAATATTTGCTCGTTTGGTGTTTGAAGTGTAGATACTGGCTAAATAAACCTGACTAAATGAAGTCCCTGGACTGATTGTCCTTGCAGATTCTTTGTTATATATCCACTCAGTATCCATTATATTGTTTGATGAGTGCGTCTGTCAAGTCATGTGGAATCTCCTTCTAAGCAGCTAAAGCCAAACAACCATTAACCATTAAAATTCTAATCCTCAAACTATGGCCAAATAAATTCCCCATCTTCCCATCAGCTTTAGCGCTGCAGCATGAAAGTTAATAACTGGAAAGGCATTGCTGGAATTCAATGATATGTTTATGGTGATAAGGAGCTATTAAGATTGGTGTGAGAGGGTAAATGAGGTGACGGGAATCTGAGCTGCTATATGACTATGCATCAGGCTGAGGAGTAGGAGCTGAGTCATTGAGGTGCCAGCTTGCGGACAAGATCGTGAAAACTTCAATAATATCTAAGGAAGGGGAGAGAGAAGGACAATAAATCTGTAATCTGTGCCCCAAGATGTGATAACCCATTACCCGCATAAAGATAACATCTGGTCCCCACACTCCTCACTGGCACGAGATAACAGACCGTTTTACATTTCAGTTTCTTATGCTTCTCTAATCCCTTGGCCCCAGCCATGAGAGCCATCCTAATAATCATCCACACAGCCACACATAAACAAACTCTTAATCTTCTGGTACCCAAAACTTCAGAAAAATTAACAAGGCTCATTTTGTGTGAGTGTGCACAGCTGTTTCCCATCCCGGCTTGCAATGACCTGAATTTACCGGTGAGCCAAGACTGTGTTCCAAATTGGCATTCACTACTCACATTAGTATTTTTCCACATAATTTTACCATCAGATTTAATGACCTAATGTCATATGCAATTACTGCAACCATCTTGCGACTAATCTTGAAATTGAAACTCAAGCCTTTACATTGTGGCTGTTTCCCTTATAACCGTTTAATAGGATCATCTATTTGTTTGACAGTGTGACAGTGCTAAGAAATAAGAAAACAATCTGAGCAGTCCAGTCAGTATTTAGACATGAAAAAAAATACTTTTTTTCCTTTCATAAATCACTTCATATGCCTGACTGGCTTTATTGAAACACTGCCCTCAGCAAAAACAGCAGCTGGAAAAACATTTTAAGCTGAACTGTAGGTAAACACGGAAGAATCCTGACAACAACAAAGTGCAACCCCGAAAGAGAAGAAAAACATTCTTGAAGGTGAACTTCGAAAAAAAAGTTTGGTTCCATACTGTCAGCTTTTGTTTGTCAGAGCTAACCAAGTCTGCATGAAATAAATCAAGAAAATGATTGTTACCCTTGATGGGAACAGAAACCAGCCTCCAGCTGGAGAGGCGACAACCTTGCAGCTTCATTGTACCATGCGATGAATTGTGTGGGTGTCTCGTCGTATAAATGCGCAACCTTGCAACATTGTACTGATGAAGAGTTATTTCAGTTCCGCTGTGTAGAATTAACAAGAGTATAATTTGATAAATGTATGCTTTGGATCTCTTCTTGACATACCTCGCAGCTTCACATATTCTGTTCGCATATCTGGGTCAAACATTCCACTGAGAAACTACACAAGTTGTGTTTTCTAAAAGGAGATAGCGCTTTGATTTGTCTGCTCTCAGTTCCCTGCGATAGTCAACTATGTGTCACAATGTGGTGTGTCTCTGCACACGATTATTGGCACCGAATACACTACAACATACGCTACACAATCAAACATACTGTATCTGTATGTCCAGTAGATATACGGTGGAGATCATGGTGGTATGTGTGTGAGGTGTGAAGGGTTCTCTTGATCTCTTCACTGCACTTTAGAAATGATCAAAACCTTAAAACCTTTGATAATTATATACTGTATGTAGGACATGCTGCTCCAGTGTCTTTTCAACTGTAAGTTGACTTATGTGTGTAAAAATAGCATGCCATCATCTTCCTCATGTCCCCTGTTGGCTCCTCACTGTCTCATACCAACTCCTCATGTCACAGAGAGGAGTCGGGAACAGATCCTCTAAGCTACATGATAATAAGTTTTGTGAAATAGAATTAATATAGACAAATCCAGTTAAAAAAAAATGGAAGGGGTCTATTTAGCAGGGTCACTATAGTTGATCAAGTATTTTCTCCAATCAGGATACCCATTTTGGATAAAAAGGCACGGACTGTATTGTGCAATTTCAAGCAAAAGCAATGGTCTGGGCAGTTTTACTGTATCTACTTTGACAGCTACTATAAATATTTGCTATTTATGTCAAGCTTTATATGACAACTCTAAAACATGAGCCTTGGTTAAATATATACTGCTTTTATATTCTCACAATCTGATGTTGAAGGTATACAGGTCACACACCGAATGAAGCGCAGCCTCACTTTGACAGCGTTTAGTTTTGACAGGGGTCAGAAAAAAAGCTCCTGACATTTAAAGCTCACCGACAAGATAAAGTCAGTGCTGTTTTTCTGTTTTGGCCCGCAGGGCAGTGTTTGCAAACTGATCCTTTCCCTGTTCCTGTTCTGCTCTGTCGGTAAAATCAGATATGTCAGTTTCCTATGCTAGCGTGAAGTGAGGCTGAGTACTGAGGGAAAACTGTGACAACTTATGGATAAAGGTGAGGTCGAGGTAGGGCCTGTTGACATTCACAACGTGCTGCGAGCTTCGCGTCACAGCTCAGTGCCTGCTGAAGGGCAACTTAAAGCAAGGACGAGCAATATAATGACCACTTTATCTGGCAACAAGTTTCAGCATCATTTATGGGCTCTAAGGAAACAGTGGCACTTTCACTCCATAACTGGCAGCCTGGATAAATGTATCATATCTGCGCTACAGTGTGGGTGGTATTAGAAAAACAGCAACGTCCTGTCACACTCTATCACGGCTATGCTATTTCCTTGAAGTACCCATCCATCCTTGTGCTACAGTTCAATAAGTATGGACAGATGAGCTGGAGGGCTTCGAGCAAGCGCATTCATTCACACTTCAAAGCAAATTTGTTTAGAACTTTATGGTCCAGCTATGCAGCTTTTTTCTGTTTGTGGTTTTTGCAGCATGGTAATGACTTACAAACCAAATTTCCATCCAAATGTTGTGCAAATTTGAACCAAATTTCCAGAAAATCTGCAAAAGAAAATTTGAATGAATACAGGTTTCGATCCACTACTGTTGTGTGAATATTGGGAGATGGGCTCATCAAGATTAACAGTTAATACTGCCATCCATTGATGATGTAATTTAAAGAGTGCCAGTCAAACCTCAAACAATGGAAAATCATGTGAATTGTGATGGATATATGGCATTTATGTTTGTTTTATGTATTAACTTTAGGAACATTACAGTCTCCTGATTGGTCCACACAGATCTGACATTAATGGTTAATGGACTGCATTTATATATGCCACGTTCACTCATTCACACACACACACACTCATACACTGATGGTAGAGGCTGATATGCAAGGCCTCATCAGCAGGAGTTTCTAATCATTCACACCCACACACCCACGCACTTGATGGCACAGCCTGCAGGAGCAGATTGGGGTTCAGTATCTTGCCCAAGGACACTTCAACACGCAGACTGGAGGAGTCAGGGATCAAACCACAATCTTCCGATAAGTGGACGACCCGCTCTACCTCCTGAGCCACAGCCGCCAGCTGAGCTGCTTATGTCTGCCACCATTTCCTGTCCTCAGTGGAGTGAAAGCTTGAGTGATGTTTAAGTCACATGCTTTTTATACTCTATGTCATGATTTATTTGCCAAGTCTGTCTCCATTGCATTTTTCAAATTTTATTATTTATGGATAACCCAACATTTCCACCTCAGCCAAGTGTAAAACCATTTTTCAGCTCTTTTTTTAATTGTTGGTGTTTCCACTCCATTTTTTCATGCAGGAATGAAAATGCACATTAACAGGTGGATGGAAATGCACTTATAGACACCATGTTTCTGTTTTATTTTTATCGAATCATTATCAGTATGAGTGTTCTAGTAGTGGAAGTAGCATCACCGTCCTTGTCATCTTCTTTGCTAATGGTACAATCTTGTAGCGACAAGGATGTGATCCCTCAACGGCTTGCCACCTACAACCACATGACCAAAGTGGAGCTATCACTACTAGGGGTTGAAACCAGGTCTCTGAAGTGATGGGTGGGAACGTTACCCCAGGGCCATATGTGACTTATGTGTCACCCCTGTACAATCTTCTCATAAAAGGATTATACCTTTTTGCACACATAAAAAATTAAAAGCTAAACAAACAGTCTTGCATCCCACTGCACATCTTTTAAAAGCCAGAAAATGTCAAATGATTTCCAGCCAAATGGAAATGCCAAGTTGTGGTGCTGCCTATAAAGAAGATCTTCTTCACTGAGCTAGCTGTAGCCTACCAATACAATGGCTTTTGAAATAAGCTGAAGTTATACTTTTTTAGCCCTCTCACCTCTTTACTAAATCTCTGCACTACCTTTGTTTTAAAGAGTGGCATTGACAAGTGATTGCTCCTTTCTGAAGTTTCAGATGTGCCATTGAAATCATTTTTAACACGTTTTAAACTATTTCAGCTGAGCTGCTGTCACTGGAAACGAAAAAGAAAACCTTTTTTTTCTGTGAGAGGGGTTACCAGTATTTCAGTATAAACAAAAAAATCTGTCTGTCATCACAGAAAATATTTCAAGTGGAGTGAGCATCTGCCACTAGATGGGCATGATAAACACTTTGCAGTGAGAAGGGACACTCACAGACGTTATTTGTATGTCTGACAGAGGGAGCTGCAGATACTGTTGCAGGTGTAGCCTCCAATGGCATCGCAGTTCAAAGATGGCATATCAGGACAAAGACTTGTTTCTCTTTAGGCGACTTCAGCGAACGCTGTGATAGACAGATACCTTTTCAATTTCATGGTGAAAACTAGCCGAAGTTTGGGTTGACTGATTGCAGTGGAGTTCAAAGGATTGGGGAAGAGCAATCAAACATACCCCGGGGCTGCCATTTTGGATATCTGGGTTAATAGAGGAGAAAACATGTACTTGCAACCCAGCTACAACTCCAAAGCAGAAAATAATCAGCTAAGCTTTAGAGGACTCATTAGGAAGAGCTTTCTCTGTAAAGAAACATGTCGCCAAGCAGGGAGTTTCCCCCTGTGCCTCTTTTTACTCTGGGAAATCTAAATGCAAAATGATTCCTTTCAACAAAGGTTCCCATCTGAACGCATTAAGGAGAGGGGAAGAAAGACAGCAAGCTGGCAGGTGCATTTCCTGCTTCTATTTAAATGGGAATTTTAATGGCAGCAGAACATTTCTCCTAATGTTGGCTCATGTCCAGAGTTGCCTTTTGTGAGACTACCTGGCTATGCGGCGGGACCTGGTCACCCCTCATAGGAGATGCCGGAGGTCTTAAGGACTCCTGCAAGGCTATTGTCTTTCCTGCTTGTCTCTGTTCTCTGTGGCTGACACTCATGCAAATGGATTTCATAGCTCTGTCTCTCTTGTCTTTCCAGGCTGCATTGTCCAGAGTTGCAAACACAATGAGTGTCAGGGGAATCTGCTCATACATTCTTCAGAGATCAATGGAGCTGCGCTGGTATCACTGAATGGATAGGAATTATGAATGCGCTTTATGCAGAGTTCATGTACTGGGAGATCAAGATGAGATTCGAAGCTGGCACATGATGTCTCCTCTGATTTGCATACTGTATATTCTAATAGGATTTCATCAACTCATTCTATCACTTTTTCATTTCCCTTGACTGTCTCTCTTCTTTTATAATCCCCTACCATTCTCCTCTATCTGTGTGTCTTCAGTGTACTGCTATTAGTGCAAATCTGTAGATGTCTGAGGAGAGAAAATAGACGAGTGATTTCATTCTGCTCAAGATTGTAATGCGCTCTGTGTAAGAAGAGTTTCCATAAACAAGCAGCAAAAAGACGTGTTGGCTGAAGTGAATGAGAATGTCAGTGTCATTCATGTGCAAATACACATTAAATGTACAAAGTCCTTAGAAACCGCTGTTCGCAGATGCATTCTTGCCATGCTGTCTTTGTAACGTGATAACGGGCTTGTGTTGAAAAATCTCTCGTTTCACTCATAACCTCCTAATGGGATTTTCACATCATTTCAATGGTAGGTGGTGAAATCAAACTCAGTTTTGAATTCATCCCTTTTCCTCTGGGTGTCAGCTTAGCCACTACTGAAATTAAAATGCATATTTGGTTTTTGTAACATCATAAAAGCCTGCTTTGAAAATTAGATGATGTACGTCCTCTTGTGAGAGAAAGAAATTGTTGGTATCATAAACACACCCACACCGTTTATATAGCATAGTTGTACCACTGGATATCTATCCACTTAGATAAAGAACTGTGCATGTAGTCAAGCAATACAATGTAAACTGTTTTTATGTAAGGTAGTAGCTGTTGTATGGAAGCAAGAAGATGACATAAGGATGCAAATGTTAGACGCAAATGAATACCATATTGTGATACTTTATTTTAACTACTTAAACTATTTGCTATTGAAATTTAAACACCACTGGATTTATTGCGCCTAAACCTTTTACTTTGAAAACTATTTGTGTGGCTCTCATTTCTTTGAAGTTCACAGAAGACCATTTCATGTGGTGCACTTTCCAAAACCTGATTTTGTTGCTTATGGGTGGGGGTTCACGAATTGAAACTGAAAATTCAATAACTTCAGTTGAACTGCAGAACTGAAGGGGGGGCTGAGCAAAACCCAGGAGACACTCAGCAGCCAGATATTTCTCCATTCTCTCTTCAGTGTCATCAGGTTAGGTTAACCCATTGCTGCTATCTTTACATCCTTCACTTTTCCAGCAGTTGGGAAAACAACAGACGTGACTTTTCTTTGTCTTGAGAAGCTGCAGCATTTATCATCTGACACACTGTAACCTACAGTATAGTGTACATTTACTGCCATATTGACAACTTACTGCTAACCTTTTCCTCTGCTCCGCTCGCATTCACCATCACTTTTCTGTCACTCGCTCTCTCACACTTGCTACATACACATATTATGCATCGCCCCATTCCTTAACAGGAGCTACGCTACCAAGAGTTTCCCAGGCAACAACACAGAGGTTGACTCATGTTTTGGAACAGCGCTGCACAGAGAGGCCCCAAAATACTATTGATTTCCAAATGAATAGATATTTGGTGATATAAATGTTTTTTTTGTCTGGTGGGGGTTCTCATTGGCCTAGTAGCCCGCCAGGCCTGTATAATTATAAGGGAAACACTGAGGTAAAACTTCATTCATGCTGTTAACATTGATCACTTCATCTGTGATCACAGATGTGTTCAGTGGGCTTCAATTCCACCTCTCTTACAATATGTTGCTCTCATTTATATTATCAGTATTTAATCAGTATCACAACCCAAACCATACAAAGAAATAATGATAATACCTGAGATGAATCAAAATGCGGGAAATTGTACATCGATTGTGCAGTAACCAAGGATGTAATCCATGAGACATAATATCCTTAATTTGCTAGGCTTGCAAAACTTTAATTAGATCAGCAGCTTATCTGCAGCCCTTAGTGTTTTGAAGTGTGATTAGTAGTGAAAGGTGTACAGGGAGCTTATGAAGGAGAAAGAGATGTGCCTTGGATTGATCTGCTCTACTGTATTGGGGAATGTGGCAATCTTTCCAGCACATTACAAATAGACAGGACCTTTAAATTGTGTCTGACTGCTCACCAGAGACCAATCACTCTGAGCTGAGACTGGAGCCGGGTGTAATATGTGTGTGAAATGAGAAACATAACAGTAACGCTGTGCACAGTTTCCCTGATGAATGAGACCTCCTCTAAACTCATGTTAAATGGTTTGGCTTTGATAGAGCAGAGAGTTAACCCTTTTCTTCCACCGCAGCTTGATAATGGTGTAGGAGAGATCACTCCGTCAGCGTCTCTTCATTAACACCAACCACTTCAATGAAACGTGGCACAGACAGCAACTTCAGTGAAACCAGCAGGAGGATAATCATGTTGATATGCTTTGGTTTTAAGTGTGTTAGTCAAAACTGAACAAAACTTGGTGAAATATGCATGAGTGTGGCAAGTCTCCGTCTGTCTCTTTTAATCTTGTCCAGTTAATGTCTTTATCACCGCAACGTATGGAGTGAGTAGGAAGGCAGATGTTGACTCTGCCTCCGGAGGCGCCAATTCAAATAAACACTCTGCTGCAGGTATCATACGACTCCTACGCAAAGTATTCATAGTCATCTGCAGCACAACGTCGTTAAGCTCCTCAGGGGTCAACATATGGCTGCGCATAATATCTGCTGTGCCTTTCTAGTAGCCCTGAACACTTCCGAATTCTGCTGCATACAGGCACCTAACCGTGAGCAGATTGACAATATTAATATGTTCTCTCAGCTGAAACAATGGCCACATTATCAGATTTGATTAATTAGTGCTGAAAAATTCAGCAGAAACTTAACCTGTTTCCCATTATTCCCCCGCAATTCAGCAGTGGGAACATCTGGTGGCATTGACGATTCTTGGAGAAAGAAACAAGGCTGAAATCTCACTCTGCTGGTCTTACCGTTCGCCACACTCACTTTGCCAAGTTTTCACTAGAGTTACAAAGACCTGATGCCCTTGAAGCTCTAAATTAAAACAAGAACATGCGTGACTGCAATCTGTAAACCCTGTGCAGTGATTCTGAGTGTGCAGCTTTTAGCTTGTAATCAAAAGGCTTGCTCATTAACAATGTCTGTCTTCGATGGTGTGGAGGTGGTATCCAAACAATGCTACGAGCCTAAAACAATATTTCACTTCTAAAAATAAAGATCTGCTTGGAAACCGTATTAGCTTTTCATCACTCTGGCATTATGAAAGGTCTGTGCTGTGAAAGAACAAGATGATGTTACCCGACAGATGATGATGGTACTGTTCATTGCCTATACGTCAGAGAGTGACGCTGCAATACTTACTCTCCTGTCAAAGACTGTCAGCTGGCTCTTGCAACCTCCCCGTAATATCAGCATTGGCTCCAGACCTTTCTTCACTCAATATTAGGATGTAAGCAATTTCGCTGATTTTTGTGGGAGGATGCCTGCCACTGAACAGGTGTGACGTGACAAACTAATGCCTGTGTATTTTATTCTCCACAACAGAATTCAATAAAGGCGAAAGGCTGGCTTATAAAGTGTCAGAATGTTGTGTTGTGGTAACATCAACGGTGTCACGGTGTCACAATATATGCACCCACCCACTCACACTTATAAGGAGGTTCAATCAGGAGGGTAAAGCAAGCAAGACAGAGGGAGAGAAAGATAGAGAGAAAGAGAGAGAGAGAATTGCTCTTGTAATATCCTACCAAAAATGTAGACATTCTGCCATCTATTGGATGAATCCCAATGTGCAAATTTAGTGTTGAATGTCCCATTTTGTTGTAGTGCTGTTTTCAAACACTGGGGGGCAATGCCCTCCAAATATTCATTCACTAATCATTTTAAACATTGTGGTCAACATGCAGAGGCATCTCATAATCACTCAGAGGGCAGCCAACATACACCAGAGGTCCATGATGAAAAAACTAAGTGTAATCGTGGAGTTTTCATGTTCAGGTGTAGAAAAAAGTGCATGTTTACCTCTTTCAATCATATAAAAAAGATGATTAACAAAAGATTATGTTGCTCCCTTTCTTTCCAAAAACAAACCTGCAGCATCATGTTATTTTACACGACTTGGCTACTTATCTCTACTTTCTTATGTTCAATGTTCAAATGCAGGACTGTGCAGGGACCTTTAGAGGGGCAGGTGCTAAAAGTTAAAAAGGGGACGTGAAACAAGATTTAACGAGATAAACACCATACACCAACATAATTTATAGCATAACCTCTTGAATAAGGGTGTAACGAGACATGTATTCATCCTGAACCATCAAGCTACGGATGTTACGGTTTGGTGCATGAAGTCATACAAAAAATATGCTCCGTGACCCAAGTAACTTCTATCAAAATAGTTTAATAATCAACTTAGTGCGACACACGGAACAATAATTCTAGAGCGGAAGTTCCACCTGGATTGTTTTGGCAGTGCAACACTTAGCTATAGCATGCTCATGGGTGTATACTAGCCAGCTTAGTCGAGGTAGCCTGGTTATCCTGGTTACCCTGTAGTGTTGTTGCTGTCAGATTGACAAATGAGAGACCCATAGCACTGGCAGTGGTGCAACACTATTATTAAAATATGCTCTGTTATTTCTGTAGTGAAGCAATATCACGTCTCCCTGTCCCCCTTCCCTCTCTTTGACAATCGGCTTTTCATTCCACTTTTTGAATAAAGCGATTTAGACCAATGATAAAAACATTTGATTTCTGATGTGGTCAGACGGCACGTGGTAAGAACCAGTTCTGAGAGATAAAGATGTGGTTAAAAAGAATGAAAGTAAAAGTAGAGGTTTGGTCCCTGTGGCTGATATTTTTTTTATTTAACCTTTATTTAACCAGGAAGTCCCTTGAGATTGAAATCTCTTTTCCGAAGGAGACCCGGCCAAGACAGCACACCAGTTACAGTTTAAGTAGAAATAACACACAACAGATAAGGAATACAAATATCAAACACACAAAGAAGAGACTAAATCCAGCTCAAATAAGGCAGTTGCAATTCTCAGTTACACAGACTTTTAACATGGCTTTACATGTTTCCATTTATTACATATATTATTATACATGACATTAGATTATCAATACTGAAGCATCAGTGTTAGAGCAGCATGTTGCTGTTGTAGCTGCTTATATACAGTTAGACCATAAATCATCATAAAACAGCTGTCAACAGGTGTCCTGACTCCCTGCAAGAAACAGAAAGCTTGTTTTACTTTTCCACTAAACTGTGTCAGTAACAGTTACGGCCAATGAACCATTGTTGGATGTTTACTTTTTTTTTCTACCGTTCTTTTTTCCTGCTGTACCGAAATCGGACTGAACTGTGACCCCAAAACCAAGGTACATACTGTGGATTTTGGACAAAAACATTAACAGATTTAAAAGTGTAGGTTCACATCAAAAGGTATTAATGCATGTACTAAATACATGACTTACACACTCTTATCTATATGCACGACATACAAAAACAGCCTACAAAGCTGACATTGTTAACACGGTTGTTATTCTAGTTACTGTTAGTATTAAAAAGTCTTAATTCCAGCTTATTACTCAACATATGGCTCAGTTTAAAAACGAACAATGAAGAAATTCCCCAAAGCAGGCAGCCAGACCTCCTGAACACTCATTCACAAATCGCACAATATCAACATGTGACTGAACAACCACTCAATTAAACACGGGATAAATTGTAAATGAAACAGATTCTCACTGTAACTTTTCAACAAGCAAACTACTTACAGCAGATTATATTATCTCTTTGCTGCATTCTTGGAGATAAATTCACACAACAGCCAGAGAGACATTTAATCATCAGAGAAAAAATTAGTGACCAAAGAGACAGAGAGAGAGAAGCTATATCTGACTCACGTTATCTGATGTTTTCTTCTTTCTTTCATGGAGATGAACAGTCCTTCAGAGCTCCTGCAACAAGCTAGCTGTTGTGTTGGCTAACGCACGTAGCTAGCTACTGCTCGATAATAAAACGAAACGTAAATCTAAAAAAAGAACATCTGGACTCTTTTGAAGAGGCTTAAATAATATGTAATTTCTTAGTGTTTAAGAGTAGTTCTCAATTTGCATGTTATAATTTTGTTTCTAATATGTTACTGTGTGAATGTATCTATCACTTCACGGCAAACGGTGGTGGAGAATTGAGCAAGAAATTTGGAAACTGTCATTGGACCAACATTGTGTCAATATTGTATTCTGGTTGTTGATTGGTTAGGAGGACGTCCTAACGAATAATGAAGTACATTACCGTATTTTCTCTAATAGTGGCCGGTATTCAATTAATCGCCGGGTGTGTGGTCGACACGAACAAATAAAATCCGGCCCAAAATACAGGCCGGGGAGGGAAAAAATGG
This sequence comes from Thunnus thynnus, assembly GCF_963924715.1. Taxonomy (NCBI): domain Eukaryota; kingdom Metazoa; phylum Chordata; class Actinopteri; order Scombriformes; family Scombridae; genus Thunnus; species Thunnus thynnus. Next base: position 8,908,410 of record NC_089530.1, on the reverse strand, counting down.
TGGATGAAGGTCGTAGTCAGACCGAATCAGGTGTTGCTGTGCACTGCTACAGGGTTGTACGGTGGTGTGTGGTTGTGTTTATTTGTGCTCTAGAAAGTAACCACTGTGAAACAATTTGATATTTTTTATTGATCTGATTCACTGCTTTCTTACCAGCTCCATCTCTTTATTCACTCTCTAGCCCCCTCTTCCTCTTTTTCTCTCGTCTTTTTTTAAAATGAGTTGGGAAACCGACAGCAAAGCCTAACTTTACTTTTCACGTTATCAAATGAAAAGAAACGTCCGCCCCGCTCCCCTTGGTGCCTGTTATAATGTGACTGTGGTTTGTACTATCGACAAGTGCCACAAGATGGCGGTAGCTATAATTGAAGTACCATATAGGACCTGTGCAAGTGTCAGTGACTAGATTTTCCATAACACCGATGCCACAACACTGTAGAGAGCGAACATGGCACCCACCGGACGAATGTTTGACGTCAAATTCAAGGAGAGAGTTTTGCAATATGTGGAGGAAAATTAAGGAGCGAAAGCTGCAAGACATTTTGACACTGACCCGAAGAGATACTGGAAAAAACAGAAGTGTGGGCTGCTATTAGCTGACAAGAGGAGAGCACGGCTAGCTGGACGTGGGAGGAAGAAAGTTAGCATGGAGCTAGAGAGACAGCTGATTGATATTTGATATTTGACTGTGCTGTAAACTGGCTATTAATGTTTATATCCAGCATAACGTTACCTCAGATTTGTTTAGTTTTTAACTGACACTGGCCATATTTCCCCTCCTGTACTTGGCCGGTCATAATTCACACAAGTTAGATTGAAATATTTGTGTAATGTTTCATAATATAAGTCGGGAAACGAAGGCTTTTAATTTTATTTACAGCATAATGCAGTAACAAAAATTTAACAGAGCAAATGGAAGCAGATCGGAAAACAGGGAGGCTTCATACTAAAATATGAGCAAATATACTTATCAAACAGAGGGAATTAGGAATAAAGGTCTCTCTCTAATATAAGCCTGCTTCCAATAAAGGCCTGGTACCCTCTGCAGTTGAGGTAAATGAAGGCCCCAGCCACTATAAGAGAAAATACGGTAAATAGACATAATAGCTCCTGTCATAAGGAGGACAGCAGGAGCCCATCCTCCTCTGCTCCCCCACCACCACTTCACACACACTGCCCTCTCCCCTCTTCCCTGTCCTGTAGGTGTTGCTGTTGAAGCACTTAATTCAGAATTTCAATAATGTTTTTTCCAAAGAAGAGAGAAAAATTATTTTATAAATGATAATGAGATTAGGTAATTGTTTATTTCAACCAATTACTCTTTTTTGAATTTTGATCGCCCTCTTGCCTCTCAAAAATGCAGGAGGAGCAACCTCTTCTGCCTCTATGGACCAGCCCCGTCTGTATGACTGTCATCATCATTATTAGCAACCCCAGGGGATGTTGTCACTGTTACAGTCTGGAATATTAAGTGCAGTCAGGGGTGCAGAGTTGCCTAGCAATGATTAAAGATTAGGTTTCTACACTCACAGCACAGTTTTGCAGTGACTACAGTACCACATGACATTGTAACAGAGAAAGACTGAGCTTGTTAAAATAAAAAAGGCATTTTATCACATACTTCACCTTTGTGTGTTTATACGGTTCATGTGCAATACTGCTCTACTGAAAGTCTAAACAAACAGTCTATAAAGAAAAGGTCAACCTGCCAGCAATGATGACTTCTCAGAGGGGAATATCTTACCAGAAATTATGTATAGCTACTAGATCACATCACAGATTGTGCCAAACACATTGACATTTGACAAAATCACAAGGTGTGGGTTTTTTTAAAATACCCGGTCGGCCTGTTTGAATAGGCTGACGCATGTTACCCAACCCTCATGAGCATGTCAAGTCAAGTCAGCTTTACTGTAGCTTTAGTCACAGTTACAGTCAAAGAGTTTCACAACACCTGCATTATGAGAACAATGACTGAATCGAGCATGAATTACCAGGTTCCATTAAGTGGTCACACACTGATGACAAATCATAAATAATGTCAGTTAATACCAAAGCACTTTCCTGTCTACTTGAAAGTTCATTGCTTAAGTGTTTTCAGAATAAGAGATGTATGTATGATTTGCAATTAATGGTCAGCAGTAGTACTATAAACACATACACAGAATCCAGGTGTTTTTTGTGCACTGGTATTTTATATATATAAGAGAAACAATGACTTTGAGTTTCCTCTTTCTGATTTTGAAACAACACAGCGGTTTCTAAATGCTCACTGGTACTGAGCATCTATACAGCAGTACAGTACATGTAGGCTTTACTGCCCACAGCAGCTTTCACTGGCTATTGGTGAGCATGTATAGCCACATGAATTAAAAAAAAAATCAAAAGGAAAGTCAAATATATAACACCAATGGTCACAAAAATCTTTTCTGCCACATAATGAAACATAATGTTCAAGCCCTTTTCTTCCTGTGGGAACATTTTTGTTGTTGGAAAAGTGCGGTATCTAACTGAACAAACAACTATTGTGATATAATACTAGAAAATGTCAAATAGCAATCACATACCTGCAATGAGATACTAGATTTAACTTCATGCAAATGTAAATTTACATTTTATCCCAAGGTCAGTAACAGATCAGATATCAAATTATATTTAATTTTCTATTTTAAAAAATCCTCTCTCTAGGAGCTGCATCGTGCACCCTGGATAATAGCAATTATGTGTGAGAACCCCTAAAATTATTTATTTATATATTTTTATTTATTTATTTTTTATGGCCTTTCTGCTTTGTTGAACAGTTCACCATGACAACAAACAGAAATGATGGAAAAGATGAGAATAACAAAGCTACAAATACTGCTTTCAAATGAGCTACCAAGAGACTTCAGAGAAGTTGAACACTGCCCCATTGAAACCAAGACTTCATAAATATTGCCTTGTGATGATAGCCATATGAAATTTACCTTCCTGTTTTAACATCTATATTAGTACTATTGCTTCAATAGATATTCCTAATATAATTTTCCTTTCTCATGTATTTTCTAAGTGTTTATTGGTAAACATGTAATAGGACAGTGCGAGGTGGTGCATTTGACATCATGGTGCTTCAGGAAGACCAAAAGCTGCAGACTCACCCCCATCTCTATACGTCTCTCCAGTTTTAAATTCCTGAGAATCCACATCTCTGAGGATCTCACTTGGACAATTAAAACCTGCTCACTGGATAAAATCTTACTCACCATCACTCACACCCTGCCCTGCCCCCACCTCCCTGTCCCTCTTCCCTGTCATGACACTTTTTTATGGCTCCTTTTGCACCACCGCCGTTCTACCACAGACTATTCTTTACATTGCTCCTCTTAGCAGGACATTGCGCATCCCCCCACCTTAAATACGTGCAACCCCATTTTATTGTTGTTTGCACAATCGTGTTTATTACTTGTGTTAAATTGTTATATTGTTACTAATTTTTGCTCATTCTTATTCTGTGCCATCTTTTTTATTGCTATGCTCCAATGTGCCCCCCACCCCACCCCCACTTCGTGCTCTGGCAATGTCTAATGACAATACAACTGAATTGATTTGAAATGAATTGAATATGTTTTTCAAGCTGTGGTAATAGTAAAGATGTCCCACCTTAAAAACAGGGAGGTGCTGCCCCCTATCAGTAGTGACATGCCCCGCCCCGCCTATCAGCATCTCCAGTCGGTGTGGAGAAGCTGGGAGTCTGGAGGAGCAGCAGGAGCAGGCAGCACAGAGTTCAGCGGCTCCCGCGTCCGTCCGACACTTAGCTAGAGCTGCTCCCCAGCAGGCAGTGGAGGTGATGATGGCGGCGGCTGTAGAGAGAGGAGGCGTCCGGGCCGCTTTCCTGAACCCGAGCAGCGGTGGCGGTGGTGGACCCGCACCGACAACCCTCCCAACCGGAGCGTTAGCCGGGGCTGTGGTCCTGGGCTCGGGCTCCGGCAGCATGCCTGTACCCATGAACCTCTTCGCGACCTGGGAGATAGACCGATCATCCCCGAGCTGCGTTCCGAGGTAACGTTAACAGTGTTGTGTTAGCGTGAATACCACAAACCACAACGTTTACAAATCACCATATCGTTTAATAAATATGACGTTGGACAAACAACGCCCTCGGTGACTGTGAGGCAGGAGAGACGAGCTGCCATACATCTCCAAAACAGTGTCGGACTGGCTAACTAGCGAGCTAACTAGCAAGGTGGCTAATGCTAAAGCTAGCAAATACCACAGCATTTTACTCTGTCCACTGGGTTTAACTAACGTTACTACCTATTTTCTAAGTCAAGAATAAGACGTCTGGTATGCATTAATAGATTAGACTTAGTCTTAAGATTTGTTATTATTTCGTAATAGTTGGTTGCTTGTATTTCTTTTTTATTCCGACCGTTATGATAACTAGCAAGCAAAAGTTCTGCTAACTAGTTTGTCAGTTGGAGGGGTTGCTACTGCTCATCTTTTGCTTTGTTGCTACGCTGTAAGGCTTTGCAGACATTAATAATGTCCTATTATGTCCATGTAGGCCTATGCTAGAACTGATTTACGGAATGCATGCCACCCAATAGCAACATATCTATCTATAAATACAGTGACATGGATGCCGTTCGTCTCATAGGCAGCAGACATCCTTTTCATCATTTTGCAGCACTGTGTCATGAACTATCTGGAGCAAATGGGCAGCTCAGCAACTGGCTGGTGGTTTGAAATCCACATTATTGTCGTGGTTCATGTTGTGTGGGCTGTTCTATGTTTATGTACAGGTGCCCTTGTATGCCTCAGCTTCGGCTAAGTGATCAAATACAGCAATGAAACCACACCAGTAACAAGCAGTCATAGTGTTGACACAGCAGCTGGCACAAGGAGAGAGCAAAGTGTTTTGATTGTCACTTTGTGTATGCTAATGGCCTCGCAGTCATTCGCATTGTCTAGGTGTTATTCCGGTGACACAATTGAATGTCGAGTTACAGCAGGAATGTTCGCTTGTACTCTGCATTAGTATGCATCGCCAGTGAGCAAGGCATTGCTGCCACCTGACCAGAAACCTCTCGGGAGCTGTGGGCACATTAATCAGCTTTGACCTAGATCTGTTCTACTCATTGGGAGAAAAGTGGGCTTGCAAGGGGAGGGTTTCCTCCACAGTCGATGTGTGTGTGTGTGTGTGTGCGTGTGTTTGCCTGCTGTCTCTTTATTGCCTGCATGAGTATACAAGTGTGAACAACATGGATAATATACAGTGATGGTTTCATATATTTATATGAACATTATTCTGTTTCGTCTGTGGCAGCTCAGCCGATTCAAAACCAAGTAAAATGATAATGATTAGTACGATTAAAGCAACAGCATTGCTTTCTAATTCAACACCTCACTGCTTTTGTTTTTATTGTAGTCCTATTTCTGTAAATGTTATTCCATTATTTTTTATTTTAGCTCTTGCAAAGACAGTTAGATTTTGTGATCTTTAGCTTATATCTTCTACTATAAACGCTATAGGATCATCAGTGTTTGTCTGTGATGAAATGCATATAGTTTTAGAGCTCTGTTTTTAGCTACAAGTAGAAGATATACTGTACCAGAACCTACAACTGTTGTTTTCTGGTATAAGACATTAGTGTGCATGCTTCTGATAGCTGTAGCCATTAAGTTTTTAAGGCTGCTGGCCAGCAAAAAAAAGCAGGGAACATGTTGGTGCATTTATATAGTGTGCTATACATGGCACATTGATTTCCCACATCTCTGCCTCTGCACTAGCTGATCTCTCTATACGGGATGACATATAAGGTGCTGTATTAAAGATGAATAAGGGTGAGGATGATAATGGATTATTAATGGGCTGAGGCATAGAGTAAAGGTTTGCCAGTCATTGTTCAGCATAACAGCAGAAGCTGCTAGACACAAGTCTTTGTTGATGTCTGAGATACTTTGTCTATCTGATATGTAATGGAGTAGGAGTTATCTGATGTATGACACAATTGTTTATTTAGCTTTAAAACATGTTATTGTTGTGCCTGTTTGGATTTAGAGTGCTCCCGGCTTTTTGCAGTGTGGTTTTTTTTTGCAGTGTGCCTTCTATGTTTTTAGATCACTTATACTTGACTGGTGTGAAAGGTCTTGCATGGGGCCCAACCCAAGGCCTGTTTTGGGGATTCTGCCTTGGCATTCTTTCAGGGGCTGGGCCATTTTGTCTGCAGCTGTTTGCTCCTCCACTAGCCTTTAGCATATGTGGGTGTCCAGCTAAGTGGCACAGTTTCAAATGAGGGCATGGGACTGTTAGCAATTGACTGTTTTTTATTGTGGCACTCTAAAGCATCACACACAGCTGTTGTTCATTAATAAATACATGACTTTGTATTTTAAAAATTGATCCTCTAAAGCCTTGTAGCCCTACTGAAAGCCATGCTTAGGGGAAAATATTTTATTCACAATGGAAAACATGTTGTCAGCTCTTGTAGGTCCTCTCAGCATGGGACTGCGGTTCCTGACAGCTTTGCTGTTGACACACCTATGGCACTGTGCCACTAAAGGACTTCTTAAAAATTGAATTCTAGCTTTTATTTTTTGGTCTTTCTCTTGTTTACTACTTGACTGTTACACAGGGTCAAGCTAGATTCATAGAAATGTTTGTCATAGCTTGATTTGTATGATGAATCTTTTACTCTTGTCTTATTTGTATTGGTTGCTTGTTGTATTTAAGTACAACTGAAAGCTTGTGCATGTGTGATACAGTATTTGACTGGTTTCTACCTGCCTGACTTGTGTTATGGCAGTTCCATCCTCAGCAGGCCACTTGGAACTGTTGGAAAAGCGTTGTTTTTATTCCAGCACCGTCATGCCTGCCAGTCTGCCACCCTCCAATGTTTCTAATACCATGTGGTATTATGTGGTTGCAGCTTATTTCTTATAAGCTGTTTTTTTCTTTTCTTATGTTAACTGTCCTCCTAAAGTAACACAAAACTGGTGGAAAGGGCAGAGAGAATCTATCTATTCTTCCTTTTCCCCATTTAGCCCTCAACAAATAGCTGACCAGAGCTTTAGTAATGTTGCTGAGTAACCAAAGATAGCTAAGGGATAAAGTGCACAAGAGGACTCCTGAAATTCACTTCAATACTGCTTACAGGATTAATTCAAGGATTGTTTTTTTGCAGGACAAGGCTGGTATGCATTGTTTGTTGGATGCGTGTAAACTATAAATTGCAAGCAGGTGCTCATTGATGGGGTTCAAAACCACTGCACGTGTGTTTTAGTGTGTGTGGTACAATACATCTGAGCTTTATTCAGAACCCAAGGCACCCTTCATATTAGAGGATATAAAACAAATTTAATACCAGTAAGTTTTATTAATCCTCTCTATCCAAGCCATGGTGATGATCTAAATTATGATTTTGACTTGTAACGCCTTGTTTTGACTTTGAAACAAAATACTGCGATATACAAGTGTAGCATGACTTTTGGAATATTTTAGCTTTGGCGCACGTACCTTCAGGAACAGTGGCTGTATTCTAAAAGATGCTTGAAAGATGTTAACATGATTGCATAACAAATAAAAACTCAGCTAAACCAGTCTCTTTTGTCAACAGACCAGAAATAGTGAGAATAAATCATTTTGCAGCACAATTCTAAAGAGAGATCGCTGTATTAGTTGTGGTTTTGCAGCCTGCTAAGGAATCCAAACGGCCTGCCCACATCTATGGCAAGGCAGGCATTTGTTGAAGGAATGATGTGGTATTTGCAGGAATGACACTAATGCAGAGGTCAGGATGGTGCTGTGTTTATCTATTAACAATAAAGAATGTGTAGCAGTACGAGAGGGCTATCTTTTACAACCTGGGGTCATAAGTTGTGACCTTTACCCTCCTCACTGATACGATGGGAGCAAGCTAGCAGTTTGGTCACGTTCGCCATCCAGACTCCTCGGTCTTCATGGTTTCCAGAATTGAAGGGAAGTTGTTATGATAGATATCTGTCACCAGCTTACAAGCTTTCACTATAAAGGCTGACTTATTTTGGTCACTGAATGAAAATGTTTTTAAGATCTGGATATATTTGACTTTGTTTAAGTTTCACTATCTGGGTTCAGAGAGGTGATGATATCTTAAAGGTGTGCCCACAAGCTACAAAACAAGATCTTTCCTCTTTTCCTCTGACGTTTATCTCGGACGAGCAGAGCATCCTTCTTTCTGGCTGTTTGATTCATGTGAGTCCCAAGATGACCTTATTCTCTTTGCGTAGCAGAGCCTTATCTAAATAGTAGATGAGTGTATTTTGCAGGCTCGGGTCAGATGTTCTTCTTCCGCCTCGATTCTGTATGTTGTATCAAATTGATGCGCGCTGCTGTATATGACAGCAAGAGAAGACAAACAAAAACACTGCACTGAAGCGACATTATTGTTCCTTCTTTCTTCTAGGTCAGCGGAGATGAAGCCATCAGCCTTTAGTATTTGCATGTCCCATATGCTGGGATTGCATATAGCCATTTATTTTATCCAGAAGTTTGAATTGTTAGCGTGCAATCTCCAGTATCATCCCTGGCCTTAATCTCTCCGATTTAATGCTCCATTCTCTTTATGTTCATTTTTAAACCTGAGATGAAACCATTAATCGGGATATAAATAAAGAAGGCCTGTCTGTCTAATAATATGAGCTTACTTTACCCTTTCACCCCGTAGACAAGCCCGCCATCTCAAGGCTTGGATATTGTTTCTCATCGCAGGGGAGCTGCAGTAATCTGATTTCATAACAGGAAAAGAAGCTAGTAATCTGATGCTGCACACAGACACTGTCTGGCTAATCCTCTGCTTCCTTTTGGAATCATAAACAAGGCCCCACCAGCCATCTCCAGTGCCTTCAGGGTTGTGACACAGCACTCCATGTCATGTACTTTGGTTCAGCTACACCAACAGTATTGACGAGTGATACAGTATGAACAGGCTCAGAAATGGCAGTTGTACCAAAATGGGTTGCTGCTCGATGCTCTATTAATGTGTTGTTGTGGGGGGGGCATTGTGAAATTCTCTCTGGTCTTACATGATCACACTTTTTTTTATGCAGAGTAGCCTATTGTAAATGGCTTTAGGGATGTAAAAGAATTATAACATTTGTTCTTTATTTTGACATGCTGATTCAAAAATTATATTTTAAATGTTGCTGATAAACGGAACTTCTCCTACATTGAAGAGTCATCCCTTAAGATAAGTGACATTGTATAAACTAGAACATGGGAAGATACCCATATTGCAGATAACTGAAAACGCCCCAGTGTAGATAATTTCACTGAAAGAGATAACAAAGACTTTAATGTGATTTTCTTTTCCCCTGGCAATAACGAGGAGTAGCACTTAGTCATTTTAAGGAGCAAATCTTGGCAATATGAGTTAATAACTGCTGTAGTTTGCTTTTGTTTTGTGGTATTCTGTAGTAAAATCAAATGTAACTCTACTACGTGCTCCACCATGCTGTTCACACACTTTCCCTAACAGTAGACCAATCAGCACCTTCACTCTCCTCTTTTTCATGCTTACTCCCACTGCCTTGAAATGTGTCAAAATTCTCTCGGTTTCCTTCCTTGCCTTCCTGGAGGAGGAGGAATTTCCTTGGGAAACGTTTCACATTCCTTGCAACTAGAGAGCTGCTGGTGCAGTTGAAGCCAGGCTGCTTCGCTCTGCCCTCCGCCCCCTTTTGCGATCTGTTGTTGACTAACAACCTGCTCTCTGGGAGGCGGGGCAGGATTTGTGGAGCTGTGGATTGCCCACTCAGTTGAAAAGTTTTGCTGAACTGTCCCAGAGCTTCACAGGGGAACGGGCATGCACTGAATGATCATGTTGAATTCCTCATAATGGGAAGAAAGCTTTGTTTCCCCCTGCCTGGACCTCAGCATGAGAGAAAGGCCAGATTTTTGTGTGGGTGGATACTGGGGTCTCTGCTAGAGAGGAGATCAAACTTCACGAGCCAACAAGTGAGGCGAGGAAACTGTCCTCTGACACAGGGAGGATCCTGTCAAAATAAGCACATAGGGGACAATGTCTCTCAACTCGTATTTTCTCTCTTGTTCTTGCTCTACTTATTTCCCACCTCTCCCATTCAGGCATTTCCTGAGCTGCATGTGCCAGCAGCAACACAGAGACCATTTCAGACAAAAACACTGTGGCGTGGATGAATGAGAGCACATGACAGACCATTTAAAAACATGAAGCATTGTCATAGTGGCACTCAGAGATCCTCTGCTGCAGTCTAGCAGTCTACTATGGTAAACAAACACATAGGGGAATGTGGAATGGAAAAAAATAATATTGTAATAAATCTTTTATTTACGATGTTGTTCAAAATTAGATGGTAAAAAGTGACATTCATTTATCATCACTCCACTGAATCAAATGTTTTGTTGTGACACAAGCCCTTAATTAAAAATTGTGCCCATGTTAGTCAATTTCAAGTTTGTACAATTGACCTGGACATGAGAATTGTTTGGGACGAAATCCATTTGACATTTTTTCCTCAATGTAGAAATGATAAGACAATAAAGCAGAATTATATCCCAGGCTTACACATAGGCCGCCCCTCTTAACTCATTTATGTGCTGATAAACGGAAATGGAAACGTTGCTCTCATCTTGGCTGAATAATAAAAAATAAACATTTTTGCCTCTGCTGTCTAGTTGAGCACATAACAGTCCTTAGAGTTTCAGCTCTCAAATAGCATTGAGCTTGATGCCCTGCCCACTTGTCTAATCACAGATTAAGGAGTCTGAACAGTCTGTAGTCCTCTTTCTGTTTATATGCCCACACTACTATTGTGCAATTCTTCCTGTCTTCTGTGCAAAAAAAAAAAAACTGCAAGGGATGGTCTCAGGGACAGGAATTACATCCAGTCCTACACTGTTATGAAATTCAATGGATATGTTCATTGGAAAAACACATTTAGTCTGTGACTAAGCTTAATGTTTATCCAGCCAGCTAACCTATAACCTCTACAAAAAAGACTGGAGTTAATTTTACAGCTTCAAAAGTGTTACATACAGAAACACTGCACAAGCCACAGCTTAGAAAGGTTCAGCACATTAGTCATCTGGACATATTAAACAGGACTGGACACATATAAAAACAGAATAATCACATGCAGCAGTTATTTTATCAGCACTGATAGATACTCGTTGCATATGGGGGAGACTGACAAAAAGCATCACTTGTTTTTTAAAGTAACCCTCCCTCTGGTAGGGTGAGCATTTTTTTTTATTATTTAGGAAATAAAGCTGAATCATAGTTGCTGATGCTGACAATTGGATATTTATTGATTGCACAATACAGTTCAAATTGGCCCCTTATTTTTTCCTTCCGGAAGTCTTGTCTACATTGCAGAAAATATTTTTGAGTCAGAGTACAGTTGAGGAAGGCCTCTTTGTCAGGCGCAGTCTAGCTAGCATCATTAGCACTGATAGCAAACAACCTCGCTCTGTATTGCTTTCTAAAGCAACATTTTCTTACCGTGATTAATTGCCACCCCATTTTATGTGCAGTTCTTTTTTGTGTGTGAATAAAACTGAACTGTGAAGCATCAGTAGAAACATGGCTGCTCTGAGGCTGCTCATTTATCTCCTCACAAGGTAAATGAGCCCTTAAAATCTTTACAATAAAAATGCCTTTTTTAAAAATCTTTTTCTATTAGATTCTAGAAACCTTGCAAATTGTATCTCCTCAGTTCTATTCATATTAGAGCCGTCCTAGTTTTGTCCTATGTGCCAAAGTTGGTAGATTGTAAAAGTGCATTACACAGAGTAAGGAGTTAGAGATTTATTTCATTGAAACAGGACTGGGTCTGTTTTGGCTTGCCAGGAGCTACAGATGTTCAGATGTGTAAAAGCTCCCAAGCGTCAATGCAGAGGTCTGGCAGTCTTTCCTCACCATCCTTTTCCTTGCATTTTCATCTTTACACAATCCACGCCATTCATCAAGACTTTTTTTTTCAAGATGAATCATCTTTAGTGATTTTTTTTTTATTTTTTTGAAAAAGGCTTACATAAGCTCTACAAGCTATAAATACTGGATTCAGACATACTCTGTATACTTTTATTTATTCATGCTGTTTTGCAATTCCAAATATGTCTTAGTCGGTAGGACTGCACAATAATGAATTCAATGGAAATCACAGTTATTCTCCTCAGGATTGAGCAAAAGTATGACTATGTGCCATTATTAATATTCCATCTCTGGCAACAGTCATTGTATTTCAATTTTTAAATTGGCAGGAAACTGCCATCACCATAACAGTGTATCTAGCCTTCATAACCTTATAAATTAATTGTCAATATTTGCTTTCTTCTGTCAAGGTGTTTGGGTTTTGTTGGTCAACAGGCTACACAAAGAGATTGTTTTAAACAAGGCTTTTCTCTTTAGCTTTTGATCCTACCAGTCAACCCCAGGCAAAGGAACGTTCCTGTCAGGCAGATCATCCAACTTAATAGGATTTTAAAGCTCAGTCATAACCTTGTCAGAGGTTGTGAGTCTCACAGGAATTACCTGTATCTACAGAACTGCTTACTAGACTCATAATGTAGTCAGTAGATGCAGCAGGAATGAACTTGAAGACCCATTCTTATTAAGGATGTACTGCAGGTTAGTAGGTTAGGTTTGGGTAATCTCATCATTTTCTGCATGCTAGGAAGATATCATCCGTCATGTTATGATGTACTGCAGCTGATCTGGTCAAGGTGTCTTACTTTGGTTCTGATTTTGAGTGTAAACACGCTATGTCTGGTCTGGTCTCGTCTTGCGTGGCTACTACAAACATGGGTCTGCTGAACTCATCACTTTGTGGTCAGAGTTGAACAAAAGGGCTGTTTAGCACTGCAAAATGGCACAAAGGATGACAGCCATGTGCTGAGATCCTGGAAATGATTGTCAGATCATTGAGGTGTGAATGCAGCATGGGGGGGGGGGTTATTTCATCGGTATTAAAGAGACTGCAGAGTTGAGAAGGAAGCAAAAAAAGAGTGTGAAGGACCTCAGCTGGAACATGTGCATCTGGAAGCATTTGTTGGATTTTGAATACAGTGTGCTGTGTTAGCTGACTCTCACAAATCGTGTCACAGGTTTGTGTTCTTGTGTTTCTCTTAAATACGAGACTACTTAATTAATTTGACATGGTGTCAGTAGAGCTGCGAAGCATTGGCCTTGATGATAAAATAAGGGGACAGGTTCACCCCATCCTTGTGTTGCATCTTGTCACTGAACAGCAAGCCTAGCATTTTTTTTTTGTGCCTGAATTTAAATGAAAGATTTTTTTCGCTCTGCCCCAATTCTCTCAATAAAAAATATATACAGCTCGCTAGCATACCCTTCATTATCAAAGAGAAGTCTTTGAAGGACTCTACCAAGCCACCCACACAAGAGTTTACTGGTAGTCAAACCTCTGATTCACACACAGATATAAATCTTTTTTTTTCAAACAGGCGTTTGTGGGAAAGCACAGGCTCGAATCACCAAACGGAAATAAAACCTGGCCCTGAGCACTAATGCACCAGCCCCGTGTAGTATTACATAAAATGTGCTGGTAATCCCGACAACAGTCAGAGTCTACACAGCTCTGGGGAACCTCATGACCACAGAGTTCACAAAGACCATATTACAGAGTATTATGATATGATGATACGAGTGCAGCTATCACGCCTCTCTTCTTTCCCATTCTCGGAAATAACCGGTTTATCTGCTCCCCAATCATCCAATCATTTTTTTCTTTTCATAACATGTCCCTCAGGGTGCTTTCATACCTGAATGATGACACCTGTCCTGCCTCGCTGTTGCAATGAATCGCTCTGTTGCTACTCATGCCTCTGCACCAGCTGGACCAAGAAAGCTAAAAATCCATCCCAGCAGTGACTAAACACAATTTTGCATGTGAGATATTAAAAAAAAATAGCCAGTATATGGCTGCATCTTTAATTAACAGAGGCAGACAGAATACCATATTCAGGAAATGTATGCATTTCTTCAAAGTCATGAAAAAAATTATTTAACCTTTTGTCCAACATTTTTTTACAGTTTACTGCACTTAATTCACAGGGCTCATGACAGGCTGTAGGATAGCAACTAACTGCCTATTTTCATTATTGTTTCATATTTGGATTATTCAATTAAACTATTGTTCAATTTGTAAATAAAACTGTAAAAAAAAAATAATAATAATAATAATGGAAAAGTGCCCGTCATGTGTTTGAATTTGTGCGTGGAGTTATCTTGTTCCCTGTGTGTATGTGTGGGTTTCCTCCAGGTGCTCAGGTTTCCTCCTACAATCCAAAGACATGCAGAATTATTGTATGAGGTTGTACAAAAAATATGATTGTTTGGAACACACTAAGCATACAGATGGAGAGCGGAGGCATGTTAGAACTTTGAATGATAAATACCCTCCCACCTAGTGGATTATGCCGTAGGACTAGTTTGAGATGGTTTTGAGTTGTTTTGGCTTTTTAATTCCATAAAAACTAGTCAATCAAGTAATCAATTGTTACTGATATGAATTCAATACGACCGCAGCCTTTCTCCTTCACGCAGGAGAAAACTTTTTACAGCCACCTTTCAAGCCTACAGAGGTTTAGTGTCTGATGCTCAAAAGCATTAATCCTATATCTACATAACATTTAGTTTAATCACATGACTTCTGGTCAGGCTCAGGCTGCCATCGTAGCACAAAATATTTTGTATTGTGCTTTATTAATGAGTGCCCACCATCTGTTGTTTTGCATTATGAGAATTAATGTCTGATGTGTAATGCTCATTGTTACAACTGAGGAAGATTAAATGATATATTTGTGATTTCTGTCTCTGCTGACCTCTGACATTCAGCAATATGTTGACATTAAAAGGCCAAAATAGGCATACAACACGGCCCCTCTTCAAACTCATGACTGTGGTTTTATAAACCTCTTTGGCACATCACAAACCATCTTATGAAAGCTATTTTTTCACTAATGTGTTTGGTTTCAGTTTTATTTTGCTGCTTTTAACCTTTGAGTTCCTCTTTTCCATTGTGGCTGCTAGTTTGAGGTTTGATATGAACTAAGCAGCCACATAAATCAGACGTTGCCAAATTAATAGCTTCCTCTTGTTCTCTTTGTGCGCCCTGGTCACAGCCTCTTCCCCCTCATTCACTGTGGCCTTGAGAAGATTTCATTTAGAGAATTAAAGCTCAACCAGCATATGGCCATCTGGCACACATAACCAGATATTTGGGGGCTAAAATGGCTTTTGCATGCAAGCCTAAGTGCAGACTAAGCTCTTATGGCACATGCTACAGTGTGAACTTGTTAAAATCGATCCTTCCAGATTAAATCTTCAATGCTTATAATGTAGATTGGTTTCAAAGAATTAATCTAGCTGCTTTCAAATACCTTTTTTCTTCCCTCTTGGCCATACTGATTTGCTTTTCCCTTCTTGGGAAAATGTAAAATGGCTAAATTTACGTGGGCGGTGTGGAAATGGATTTAGGGCTTTGTTTTGTGCATTTTCTCTTTGCAATTTGATTGAAAAGCTATGAATAAAATATAAAAAATAAAGAGAGGAAACTTACATGTATTACAGCCTGAGCAAATCTCACCAGCTCCATAGGCTAGCCCTCACTGTGAATAGATTTTCTCCTGTTTTTCTTGTAGGAGAATGAAATATTCAGAGGAAGTAGCTTTTAGACGAGCGCACCCTTTATTTTGGCTAAATTATGCAACTAGACATGAACAAATAATAGTGTTATGAAAGAACAAAGTGCTATGGCGTTCCTCAGCAAGGGCCTTGACTGAGGAGAAAGGGCTTTTTGTCAGTCTCCCCCATATAAGCCGGTGCCATACATAGCTTCCATAAGAATTTCATGCAGAGCATTATGTTCAAGCATGCTTTATTAAAGGAATGTGACTGCATTCATATCTCGAGCAGAGACTACGAGCAATAGTGCACTGAAAGAACTAAAAGCATGACTTGAGGTCCTCTTTTTTTTTTTTTTTTTTCCCCTAGCGTGGTAACCCCCAGCACATACCAAACATAGACAGTCTCTTTTCATTCATCCCTCTGTTACATCACTCGTTCTCCATCCTCCACTTCCCCCTGCTTTGTGCCTCTGACAATTGCTGTGCAGTGATCCGAGGGCAGGGAACTGGCAAAACATCAACTAGAATGCTGAGCAGGGCAAAAGAATCACAAAAGTGTGTTTTTGTTTAGGCAGCATATCGTTCAATTCAGAGAATTCATCGGCTTTTCTTTCTTGATGCCACGCATGATCTTTTGTAGTTTATGAGGAGCTATGTCCATATTTATGTGACAGCTTGATAACCGTAAGTTTTTTGCAGTCTAGCCTAACAAATAACTGCAAAGTAGTTACAATGGAACTTCTCCCGATGCTTCAATCTGTCCACTGGATCAAATTAGAACATAAAACGTGTAGAGACAACCCAATGACACTCACTTTGTATCGGCTAGCTGCCATATCTTAATGTAGGGCTTTTTTCATACTTTGAAATGTTGCCATGAGCAGACAAGCTTTTGTGTCTTTGTAGTCTCTTAAACTTAAGGGTGTTCCTGTCACCAAGTTATTTGAGATGCTGCTATCACCAAAGTGCTCCAGAAATAGCATCATAGTAGCCACGTGTACTCTTTCACACCAGCACATCTTGGACTAATGGCTTTGCAGGATGTTGATGTAGAGAGGATTTGTGCTGTTTGTTGACACCAGTCCAGACAATAAACACTCTTAAGTGATGCTGTGATGTCCATGTGATGGATTAATGGAGCTTTTTGAAAAAAAGTCTTGCTCAAAGTTTTTTTGTGGTCAGTTTAACTGTTGAGGTCAATTAGGAATTTGCATAGTGGAAACATGAGATATTTACAGCTATTAAAGGTTTCCTTCTTATAATATGAAGAAAGGTCTGTATGTGGATTGCCTCTTTCTTTCTGGCTTTGTCATGACTTTTCAAAAACAAGGAACATGTTCTCACCTTCAGGGAAGGTGATAATGATAATTCCCTCATATGCTTGTTGTCACATCTTCTGAAATCTGAGTCTAAGGAACTTGGGAGTTGATTTTTAGATTCAGGATTTACATTTTTCAAATACCTTTTGATGTCAGTCTAATAAAAACTATGTCTGCTTCGACATATGCTGTCTCCAGTCCAGATAGACATATCGTTTTACCAAAGAGCCAAACTCAAAGCAATGACTGACTGAAGCTTGGTGTCGGGCCAGAAGTTCTCTTTGAGACCTGACTCCAGAGAAACCTGTGTGAGGGCCCCGTGTATGTTAAAGAAAGCCAGCCTTACACAGGGGAGGGTGAGGTCAGAAAGGGGCTGACAAAAAGGAATTTTTCACTGTGTAGAATGTGTGTCCCTGGGCTCTGCTCCCTGACTTCCTCTCGGCCGTCCACCTTTAATCCACCTCCAGCGATTGATTTGGTTTCCTCTGATGTTGCAATGTCGTATCAATACCGGTGGGCCAAGTTTTTCACTGAAAGAGGGAGAGGTTGGATCGAAACACAGCAGCATGATTTTCTTTTGATTCAGTTGACCTGTGTGTATGACGTGTAGGTGATTTGGAGCCGTTGCACCCTTGTGTCACTCGTTGGTCTCTACTGGTGTTTCAGCAAATCTAAAAAGCTTCATGTGACGATATGTTCAAATTGTAAATCACTGGAAAGCTTTGTTACTTTTCCATCTGAAGTCTTTTTGTTATTGCAGCAGGAAAAAAAGTGGATGAAGCGGCAAAGATAAGATAATGCCCCATGCCATATAACCCACAATCACAGGCCTCTTATCTAAAACCAAATATTTGACCACGGCTGTTTGAGTGTACTGCCTGATAAGTTGTTTTGTTTGTCCTGCACAGATAAACGTGAAAGGATTCAAGCGTAGCCACACACTGACCATCCTTCAAAATACAGTGACTTCATCGGGTAGCCCTCACTTCCTCCTCCAGCAAATAACAGCTACTAATGGTGATATTTTAAGGTTTAAACCAATATTTATTACTGCAGAAGTCAACTGATGTAGCGTGAAGAGATGCAGCATTATGTGCCAATGCAAGTGCTTTATTGCTCAGTTTTTAAACCTCTTGTTATAAAACAATAAAACATTTTATAACCAAAAGTAATAAATGATAATCTTTCAAAATGATTGATTTCATCCCTACAATAATCCTCATATATTTTCATTTAGTCACTGTTCCCCCTCCTGTCTTCTGGTAGACTCCAACAAATGTAAGGGGAAGCGATGATTCAGCTTCTGTTAAATAGTGTCACAGTGTTTAATGGAGGACTAGTCGCACTGATTGCTCTCATTTAAACTGTGTCTAAAAAGGACTGAATTCAAATCCCGGTGAGTTTATTCTAATTTCGACATTAGAGCTCTGCTAATTTATCAGCCTGCCTGTTTATTGTCCCAAGTTCAGCCAGTAATAAAAATCAAAGATTGGGGGTTTTTTTGGTCATGGCTTTTTGCCATGCAGTGTACAATAGCTACAGCTTAGGAGCTGTTCATGTCTGTCAGTTCAACTACAGAGCTTTCAATGCAGATTTAAGGTCTTTTCTCTGTAGATGAGCTTACCTGTCTGAGCCATTTACCCCACTTAATATAAAATGAAGCATTATAATTTTCCACCTACATTTTCTTGATTTCCTTAGCAATATTGGAATGTCACTGAGTGCAGTCAGTTTAATCTAAAAGAGGGAAATGGCCTTGTAATCTAATGGCCTTTCTTTACTTTAGAGGCAGAAAAGGTCAACAGTTAGTGACGGTACAATGGGTGACTTGGATGCACTAATGGGCTTAGATGGAGCAGCACTACTCATGCCGCTGTGAGTGATACCATATAGGCTAAACCTATTAGCTGTAGAGTGCTAAGGCACCTACTGGGCACCGTCCGTCAGAGCGGTCAGTAAATGTTAATTTTACGCCACTGTCAGTCATCAGTATGTCACTATCTCCATGTCTGTCCATGTCAGTGATGGCAGATATCATCTAGAGACAAACATGCATGTTTACTCTAATTACAACTGCAACTAACAATTATTTTCTTCATTAATTGATCAGTTGTTTGGTCTACAAAATGTCAGAAAATGGTGAAAACTGTTTGATCACTGTTTCCCAAAGCCCAAGGTGATGATGTCTTGTTTTGTCCTGACCAATAGTCCACAACCCAAAGATATTCAGTTTACTGTCATAGAGGACAAAAAAAAAGAATATTTTCACATTTGAAAAGCTGGAACCAGAGAATTTGGACTTTTTTTCTTAAAAAAAATACTCAAAACAATTAATAGGTTATCAAAATAGTTGTCCATTAATTTCATAATAGGCAACTAATCGATTAATCGACTAATCGTTGCAGTTCTAGTTAGGATATGACTCTGGTTCCTGCATGTTCTGTGAGTCGGCCTGTTCTCTGCCAGTGACAAAATATTAATGCATGAAAACATTAAATTCAGACTGGCTTTACAAACTGAGAAGATTAAAAACTTGGATGTTTTTTTTGATATAGTGACTGTAGCTGAAACAAATTCAGTTGGATACCACAGTCCTTTAATAAATCCTGCCCTCATGAAGGTTAGATAATTCAGCTTTTATTAAAGCTGTTTTAGAGGGATGTTGATTCAACATGATTTATGGTCATTTTTGAGGCAATAGTTTGTGGTGCTGCCTTCCACTTTCATCGACATATCCTGAGTATGACCAAAAACCAGCAAAAGACTCATAACCAGGATACTAGCGTGCATGAAAGGATCAATAAACTCAGTCTATAACTATGATGACCCAATCAGAAGAGCTTGGCAGGCGATGTGTTGGCTTAACCGGTGCAGGCACTGAAACTGAACGAGGGATATCCCCCACGGGCTCTTATCAGCTGGGAACCAGACAGAAAATGTATCACTTATCTTTGCTTTCCACTGCCAGTTCACAGAAATATTGAACTGGAGACTGCTATATAGACTCCCCACCCACCCGGTCTTCTCCATGCATTGATAACACTATTTTGTTTTGGTCCTGTTTGGCACAGTGAGGCATGCTGTGATCCCACCCCAGGCTCTCTCTAGGAATGTGGGATTGACATGCCAAAATAGAGGATTAATGCATCTTTTGAGGGGCTTCTGCAAGCCCCTATTTTGATCTTGAGTGTGTGCTAGTGTCTGTTGACTGGAGGGGAGACCAGATATAACTCCCCCCTCCCTCCCATCCCATACTCTTGTAATCACAAAGTATATCCCTGCTGACAGTCCTCTCTAAAAGTGTCTGAATTATCCTTGACCCAGTGAAGTATGCTTCCACCAGCTATTTTAGCACAATGATTAGTGATTTTATGCAACACCTGGTCTGTCACTGCAGTTACTGTTTGGGTGGCAAAGTGAACTGGGTCTGGGTAGGAGCACAGGGGACAAACTGGCACCAGGCCAGAACAGATGGCCACGAGTTTCACTTACAACACAACACAGTGGCTGGCAGGAGTGGAGATAACACCTCTGTCTAATAATAAAAAATCTCTGGTTCCCTAGGTGACCCCTTCAGCGCCTGCAGCCTTTTTAATTACATGTGAATCCCAGTCTATTGAGAGAGAGAGAGAGAGAGAGAGAGAGAGAGAGAGAGAGAGAGCAAGAGAGAGAGAGAGAGAGCAAGAGAGAGAGAGAGAGAGCTGTGACGGGATAAAGATGTTGTTAAACCATCAGTCCTGCTTTCCATCTACCCCCCCTCCCCCCAGACAGAGGGCTGGGGCTGCCTGGTGACTCATCCTCACCATAAAGCAAGTTGGATCCAGGCACTACCTACAAGATTTAACATTTAATTACTCCAGCTTCATTAGATTTGCATTCGTTATCCTACAGTAACACACACGCGGTAACTTAAATAATCGTGCAGCCAAGTGGATCGACGATTCACGCCCCAAATGCTTCCAGTAAAATATCGTAGAAATATGTCGTCACCTATTTGGGCCAGAGGGAGATTCTACACGGAAACAGCAAGTTCCTGGCCTATTCCTGTTGATGAAATTTTTATATTGTCGTCATTAAAGATATATTCTATCTGAATGTTGGCTGCATGGATAAACCTCTCTTGGGATCTAATGACCTTAAGCCATCTCCTTTCCCTTCCCCTCTGTCTGTAGTGTTAGTTATGTGTGTTATTAATAAAAACTATGAAGAAATATATTTATCTAAACCTTTTTTATTACCATGATGAAATTAGCACTGATGGGATAAATAGCAAACAAAAAACTGTGACTACATCTAGTGACTACATCTTCATAATATCATTAATATCATCATCATTATTGTTCAAGAAAGAGACGACAGAAAAACGCATTGAGATGTATAAAGGTCAAACTATTGACAGTTCCTTGAGAAATAACTATTTTTGGAAACAACCATGTTTATCCATGAATCCAAATAAGCCAAGTAAGAAAAATCAAAAATCAATATTTTTTTTGGGCCTCTTTCCCCTTGGCTACTGCTGCCTGAATGTCTGCACTGATTAACATCATGTCTGAGTTGGAATTTTATTACTTGATTATTTGTTTGACCCTGGCTGGTTTGTGTTGTTGTGAGCTGCTCGTCGTCTCCTGTTAAAGCTGAGTCAAAAATATAGGAAACAGCGATTTAGGCTGAAATAGCAGATTTGAAGTTCTGTAGGGAATATGTATTTCAAGCATTTTGAATCTCCAAAAGCAAAACTCATAATCAACTTTATTTTTCGGGTATATTGACACACAATAAATTTGACTCTGGTAGACAGTAGTTCTCAAGATACAAACATAGACATACAGCTAAACAAGCAGACAAACATATGGCAGTGTGTTTAATCTCTTCAAGGTGTGTTCAGAAAACAGGAAGAAAAGATTTTTGATTAAAATGAAAATGTTACAGATTTTTAAAACTGAAATTTAAATGAACATTTCCTAATTTTAACTTTGAAAAATACAGTACAGAGAGAAAAGTGATGAGACACCACACTTTTGTCTTGTTTACACTCCACATTAGTCTGCTCTAAAGAGACCAGCCCTTTGTTATCGTCGGCTTGCACTACAGTTTTCTTTGTGTTGGAACTTGATGAGTCTTTGTGAATCATACTCGCCTAGAAGGGAGTGCCCGAGTGAAGTCAGCAAATGTTGCCGAGTGGCCCTCAAGGAAAGTGGGTGACTGTATAGCTGCTTGTTTGCTTTGTCTTTGTTCCTCCCCTTTGAATGTGGCTCAGACTGATCACAATTTAATGCAACGGGACTGATGGGAAAAGTGGGTCAGTAGGAAGTGCAGCAAAGTTGGCTTGGGAGTTGTCGACTTCTTGCAGAGGGTCTGGCTGTACAGGCGCTGTTTTGGGTGGGAGTTGGCGCAGGTTAAGGGAAGGGAGGTTTTTAAAGGTCACAAATTGTTGTAGACCTGTGAAAGAGGTGTGGCATTAAGCATGTGTCTGCTTTTACCCTTCTTGTATTCCTCAGTGACCCTGTGTTGTATAAGACAGGCTTGACCTGAGAGGTGTCTACTGAGACCCTCTGACCTACATTTGCTTTTCTCATTAAATACAATATATATTTCTTTGATACCTTACCAAGTCTGGATATTAGCATGACAGCTCTCTCTAGAATTAAATTCTCAACATGCCTGTCAAAAATAGAGTAGTATGTGAGTATACGGTTCTGACCTGTTTTATTCAGTAATAAACAGATGGCAGTGAGTCACATCAGCAACAGTACTTCACTACGCCACTTTCCATAAAGCTGACAATATGAATCCTGATTAAGTATCACTTTGGTGCATCATCCATTCACAAAAAATCATAGATTTTTCTTTGATGACAAGGGACACAATACTTCATGACTGTATAGCTGAGTAGAAAAGGGTTTGATTATTCAGTTGTGTTCTCTGTCACTCACTGATGATTCTTGGATGTGCTCCATTATTTTTGTCAAACCTGCAGACTAGGGATGTCAGCTTTTGTAAATATTGCTTACGACACACCGACACCCATTAACCGCTAACTAACTGGAAAATAATTTTTAACAAAAGTTGTGACGTAGCTTTCGTTTGTGAGAGCTGTCCAGCAGTAAGTGGTCAGAGCTAGCTTGTCTGCCCTGGCTAGCTTGACTTGTAGCTCATCCTTCTTCTCCTCAAAGTGTTTTTCAATGCGTTTAATCACAGTAGCTCTCAATGGCATAACGTTCTCAGACTCGAGATACCAAACTAGCTCTTTCAATCCCTCGCCCTCTACCACGCTGATTGGCAGCATATCTCTCTCAATCATTGGGCACACCAATTGGGTGATGGCTTCAGACCGGCACACATCACACTTTCTCCCCGTGGCTACCAGCGACGTGATCTTTAGCTGCAACTGCGAGCCATCCTCGGACATGGCAGCTTGGTGCTTGTTCTTAATGCGGTACAACATAGTGCTAGTGCTGTGTTGGCCTGAATATAAGGCGACCCTGATTTTATACGAAGACCCCCCCTTTTCCAACAACGGTTTTTGGAAAAATAACATTACTTTTTGAGTATAACCTACATCATAGTACAGTTATATACTGACACACTCTTCTATCAGGCTTTTGGAAGCGGTCAAAAGTTATTTTCTCTGGCAGTTTGCATTTATAAGACTGCCTGTTTGTCTTTTCGAGCTCCTTATCATCTGTCTCAGTGGTATTTGGCAGCTTGACATATTCTGTTTCTGCAGTAGAGACACTTTGGACATCAACATGAATTTATTACCTCCGTGGCTGAAAAACATGTTACGTGAGCCTTCAGAAACTCCTCCAGTTTAAAGTGGACTAACGAAACACTCTAACACACTCATTATAAACAGACTTTAAGACACTCACTAGCCTAGCAACATTAAGACTACAAACAACCCATAATGCAACACTCCATGTAGTAGTTGGCACACTAGTACATCATCCATTCAAAAATAATATCTGATGTTGTGAACATGTCATTATCTAGTCGTTAGCAGTGTGTGTATGCAAAATAACCTATAGACCGACATGCGTAACCGCTCAAAAATATTCTTGGTGGTTAACGGATTAACAGTTAACCGTTGACATCCCTACTGCAGACCAAAGGAAGAATAAAGACATGAGTAGAAGACACATGTGGCAGCAGTGAGTGCTGCTTTGTTGACTATGCTTTTCATCCCCAGATGCTACAGCATGTCATGAACGTGTGCTCATATTGTGTTAGTCATGTCACTAATCTGTTTCTTTTTCCCTCTCCTTCTCTCTTGCACAGGCTCTGCAGCCTCACACTGAAAAAGCTGGTTGTCCTAAAAGAACTGGATAAAGAACTGAACTCCCTGTCTATAGCTGTCAAAATACAGGTGGGTGGATTAATCTTTCATGTGCAATGGGAGAAACAAGCTCAATTGCATCACATCTAAGAGCAGCATGTCACAGTTTGGAGTGTGTGGCTCAATGTTTCTCAATTGTTTACTGTGACTGTACCCTGTTGAACATAATCACAAAGCCTAGACGATGATAAGACCTGCTACTAATCCGTCTGATTGATTAAAACCCCTCCTTAGCTGCACAGGAAGCTCTGCTGAGTCACATCCACTCAGGTGCTTTAAATGGCAGACTAGTATTACTACTCTAAGCAGGTGCATTAGCATCTTAAGACGGATTTTGCATCTTACGTTGATTCCTAATGCATTTTTTTGTACTATGGGTGAGCAGTCGTAACATGAGTTACCTTATTTTAGGTTGTCATTCAAAGTTAATCTTCCATGGTTTGTTTGTGATTTAAATGCCAAAAGCACCTCATCTTTGGTGTAAATGCATAACAAAAGACTAAAATATAAAAAAAAAAACAATCACATTTTTCCTTTAAGTTATCACATTTTAAAATATCTTCATACTGACATTTGAAGTCTTCCTAATACTGCAGACTCTTGCTATTAATAGCTAGTTAATTAATAATAACAACCAGCAGTTGGCTGAGTAAATGGACTTGAAACACAAGGACATAGTGTGTGTTTAAGTGTGTGAACATCTGAACTGGCGTGTGTTTGTGTGAACAACCCAGTTAATTTTACAGGGACTGTAGCTTTGCTGCTCACTAAACAAGCTTACATTCTTATGTTCTGTTGCGCTTGACTGATCATAATCCAAACTTGCAGCAAAAGTGCTACAACTTATTCCCTCTATGCTGCAGAGTAGTGCTACAGTAACTGTGGAAATGACTTGAGGTTAGCTGGGTTTCTTCCTTGACTTCTTTGTAGTGTCAAGTTCGCCTTAATGTTCAACAATAAGCCCATCCTTTTACATGGAATCTTAAGTATTCCTAAAACAGAGAGAGAACTTTTTTGAGTGGAAGGATAAAGTTTCTCCCCCTCAGAATAATGTTTTGTTTGACTGACATATTGTTGGCAGAGTGGATTTGTGTGTATGTACTTGAGATGGAGAGAGAACAGGAAACAAATACAAAAAATACTTATTAGTGAGATAACAACATTGTGTAATTAGTATTACACAATATTACTACTATAATTTTTAGATAACATCATGGAAACTGGCATATTGTGACACCCCTACTGTCTATGTGAAGATAAAGTAGTATATTACTGCACCCCAGCTGCTTAGATCATAGACTAGACTGAGCTGTAGTAGCTGTTGAAATGCTGCCCTTAGTCTGCAGGCAGATTTCACTGTCTCAAAACACAGACTCAGCAGTAAGCCTCGTAGCAGTTGTAAAGATGATATAGATGGAGAACTAAGACCAGCGATTACAGACACACATACGAACACAGTACCCTGAGGTGGTCATGTAGAAATAACTTCAAGGAAAAAGTCATTCAAACTTTCTTCTCTGCAGTTGCCCAGAAAATCCAAGCAGTAGAGAATTTAAGAAAACTCAGCTCAGAGCGAGAAGAACTTGTACCGGAGAGATTCAGCGCTACATTAACAGAAGTCTGAGCAAAGCTTTTACATCGTCCACATAATATGATTTACATGTACCAGTAAGAATCTAGTGTGTGGACTTCATCCTGCACTGTATATTGCAGATGCTTTAATGAAATTCATCTCAGCCTCTTTATCTGCCACACAAATCCTGGGCTTTTCTCTAAGAACCTGCCTCTAAGAAGGAATATGTCAGCTGTGCCATGTCTCACGCTGTGTGCTTTCCCAGCATGCATGATTTATTTAAGGGCAGAGTTAATATTTATACCAACAGTGGATACGACCATTCCTACCATTATCCTAACACTAGTAGATTATAATATGCATGAGTGTTGTTTAAAGAGTAAAAGATTAAATGACAAGAGCAATTATCACCATAGCTGGAATGTGTTGTTAGGTTGAAAAGCCAACAGGTTAGAAAGGAAGCATCTTAATTTATCAAAAGGGTTAATGAGTAGATGAGATAGGCAGACAGAAGAATAAAAACTTATTCGGAGAGACAGTTTTTATTCCTGTGGTTCAGATATTGACTGTTTTCTGACACACTCATATGTTGTCACCCTCATTATTAAGTTTAATTGAAATTTTATGCAATACTGGGCGTTTCTATTTGCTCCTATTATGACCTATTATGCTCATTTCCAGCTATATATTTTTATTTTTGGATTCCACTAGAGTAGCTTTGCATGATTCACAGTTAAAAAAACAAACAAAACTATTTATCTTATACTGGCCCTTTATGCAGCCCCTCAGTTCATCCTCTGTCTCTAAGAGGCAGTCATAGCTCCCTCCGGATGAGCCCACTCTCTTCTGATTGGCCAGCTTTTGGGAAGCCTGCTGAGTTGTGTTAAGTTACTGCCAATGAAAACACAACATTTCCTGCTTTAATGCTTCATATTAGAAGCTTTTCAATGACTAAATAATGGGAGATGTTCATTGTGAAGAATTTACAGGAAATGACATGTGTTCCTCACTAGATTAGCAGAGCTTTGTTAGCAGCGCTAAAAACCAGTCGACACAACAACGTATGGAGATATGTGAATCTCTTTGTTCAGTGGATCAGTTAGAAATAATGCAGGGAGGAATAGTACAAGCAGAAACTGCAGACAACCAGCACACCTTCAACAGGTAAACTACTTATTTGACTTTGCTGTGCTGTGCTATGGAAAAACACTCACAGCCTGCCAGCTCGACTACATTCATGACTCGGCATGACTACCCCCAAAACAATGGAAGGATGCCATAATGTTAGCGGAGCGGAGCAGTGAACTTGCACACTGTGCGTAGAGCAGATGACCATATAAAGAATTCCATCACTAGTTGATGTCGACTCGGGCTGAAAGTAGAAAAAACAGTTGGAAATCGAGCGTTCAGAGCAGTCTGAAGCCGGTGCTTTTTGCTCACAGGGATTACTTCTACATACACTCACCTCAATATTTGACACTTTGGCCCCGTATAATATGAACATCCAACATTGTAACATTATGTATATGACTGAAAATAAGGAAAAGCATAATAGGTCCTCTTTAAAAACAAACACATCATCCCCCCTTTACTGTCATCCTGAAGGAGAAAACAACCAACCAAGTGTGGCTTTATCCACGAGCTATGTTGTCTCCGGAGCGTGAAATCTCCATTTCTGCTGAGGCGCCCGTAGGACAGCCGAGCAAAGCTCTGTTCACCACAGCTCCGGAACTGGAGCATTAAATGCAATTTCCAGCAGGTTTGGTTAGGGAGAACAGAGACGCTGGGGGGATAAAGAGACAGTTTGAGAAGATGACAGAGGAATGAGAGGGTTTTGTTTTCAGTGAATGACAAAGCCTCATTACCGCATGTCATCGGTTCTCTGTTTGGCACACAGTGACCATCTCTTTCCTCTCTCTGGGTCTCATCAGGTTAAGTGGCCTGCATGCACACACAGGCCCCTGTAATGGCTAACCATTTGGATGGTCTCCCAAAGCCACAGCAGTAGGGATGATGAGGTTGCAGTTAAATCACCAGGAGGCTCTGTGTTCCCTGGGAGTCTTATGTCTCTCACCCTGGAGACCGCTGGGTCACTACTAAGTAGCTCAGGCCTCCTCACACAGACCTCTGCTACATTCTCTGCACAGTGGTCTGCTACTGCACGTGCACCACATGATTATGCATTTTGTATCTCGTCTTTTCTGGGTGCAGTTCCCTAAGGTTGTAGCCAGACATTGATGTCAGCTGGATTATGATAGGAAAGGCGTGCAATCCTCATTTCAGCACAAGCCACTGTCCAAAGCACTTCCATTTGCAGTACACTAGGATATGATCCAATTATGTGTGCGTGTATCAGTGTGTGTCTGGAGAAAGTAGAAGTCTCTGAACGCCTTTAAAACCTCTTTAATACAATTGCACTCAGAGTTTTTGTGCTGACCCCGAATCACCTCCTGTCTTTGCTGCAAACAGGGGAGCCAATTTAGAGAATTTAAAGTAACCTTGAGAAGAAGTTTTTTAGACATGTTTTCCCACAGGCTTGTGGAGTTTGGTAGAATTGAGGGGATGTAAAATTCCCCCATCTGGCCCCAGAAAGACAGTGGAGAAGCTTGTAGCAGAGCAGAGAGGGCGAGAGAAAGGGGGTGGGCAAAGGACATTGAGTACAAGCTTTCCTTGCCAAGGCTCTGTATTGTTAATGCATGTCAGGCAGTTTGAGAGTGCTCGGCTTTTGTGCCTTGATTCATTGTACCAGCCACCGAGCATGAGAAAAGAGTGCATACAGGGCTTCTTTGTGAAGCTCAAGTTAGTGACAAGGTCAGATACAGACAGAGATTTACCCTTTTTTTTTCCCTTTTAGATTACGAAGCAATTGCTTCAGCTACTGTCAAGGTACCAACAACATGTCCTTCTCACAAGCATATTGAGCCATGATGCTGGAGAGAAAAAATGCATATTATAGCAAAATACTTTAGTTTCATGTTTCCTTTAGTTCTTCAAAACTTTGTCTTTTATATTTTAAAGGTTTATTTAATCTTTTTTATCTATCTTCATTACAGCAAATAATGCTCTAAAACATTACTTTGAGATAGGCTTGTAAAATAAAGACTGTTTGTTTTTTATGGTCTTAAAAGTGGCAATTCTTATTGTATTTCATGCCTGTTTTAACAAGCTTGTGGACTGAGACTTGGAAGTTTCAACCTCATGCAACATTTGAGCTATAAAAAGCTAATAAAAGATCTGATTAATTTGACAACATTTAGGTACACGTGATCCAACCCCCCACCCCCCAAATGCATCACCCCACTATCATTATCACTCGCTGAATATAGCGTAAAGCTTACTGCTTACAGTGTATCTGTGCATCGGCGTCAAGATATCAAAATGCTCCAGAGACATTAGAGCCAGCAGTAAATTACCAAAGAGCTGTACAGATCAGAAAATGGTTGCAACACAGAGTTAAGTTACAACATAATTCTAAGTAACAACTAAATGGTTACATACATACCCCTAGGGTAGGTGTAAATCATAAAATGTAACTGTAATAGGAAAACAGCTGTTTTTCTACCACACAGCATAATTTTTGCATTAATTGCTGTCTTTTTACAACACAGTAATCCATTTGAGACCTGAATTATTGATATGATATTTCAATATCGATCCAGCTTACTATGACGTGTTACGATGCCAAATGGCTCATATCAGCTTACTCATAGCTGGTGCGTCCCAGTGCAATTCGTCGGATCATGCAGCTGACATGACCAGCTGATGTCTCCCTGGCCAGCGTCTGCAGCAGCAGCTGGCTGCTCCGACAACATCGGTGCAACTTTCCAAATATGTGTTATTTGGATGAACTAACCTCATATTGGGAATCTAAATTGTTACTTTCTTGCCTGAAAAAAATATTTAAACTTAGTAAAGGGACATATCAACAGTCCTACAGCAAAAAGAACTGCAGCTTTCAGCCTGGCCTGTCTCTGCCATTGCTGGTCAGGGCAGCACTACAGTGACTTAGTATCAACCCTGAGGTACAAAGTGGTATTACCAGACAGAACGGGCCAGACGGGGCCAGGGATAACTGGTTAGTCTGCTAACTTCAGTAGATATCTCTGCAGCACAATACATAGACGTCTTTGACATAACGTCCAAACTGTTATTTCTTCCCATTCTGTTGATATTTTTAGTTAATTTTTGAATGTTTTAAACTAAAATAATGGTGAAATCTTACGCATTGTACCTTTTTTTTTTTTTTTTTTTTTTTTTTTTTTTTAAATGTGAAAAACAAATAGTGTGTCATTAAGCAAACATCACCTATTTATGTATATTTAGGACATTTTCATCAAGGGGTAGGATGATAACCAATGTAATATATATAATATATAAAATGTATATATGTTCAACAAATATGGTGGTATTGGACCACTATCGCACAGGTTTATTTTATCACAGTAACATTGTTTATCAAATTTTCAGCGGTTCACTGGGTAGTTGTGACACAGGAGAATAATCTGGTGGAAGTGGAGGTTATACATTGAGACATCAGATGCAACATTGCTTGACTTTTTTTTGCAATCAGCATAATACTTCATGTGTTGTGAATATAAACATTTTTTCACTGCTCTTTATTTTGAGGACATTTGTAATGATTTAAAGCAGTAAAGTATCAGAAGTACTGCATTTAACAATTAGGTGGTTGTTTATGTAATATTTACTAATGTAACTACAGTATTTTTATTTTAGCATATGCTCTACCTACATATTTCTGTCTATCCAAGCATGCATTGGTCAAAAGGTGGGACAATGCAGTTAACGTAAAGCCAGTCTATCGCAGGGGTAACACATAGACAGACACATGCTTTCACACTGCTTTAGTAGGAATCTGTATCACCAGGAGAAAACCCACAGGTACAGAACAGGACAGACAGAACATGTAAACTCTGATCAAGAATGACCAATGCCAGTGATTAAAATCCAGGGCCTTCTTTCTCTGAGACAACAGTGCTTATGGACTACTGTGCCTCCTGTAACATATTCAAACTGTTTGTTGAAGATAAGGTGCTGGAAGTTAGTATTTTTAGGTATTTTTGCCTTGACGTGCAGGTGTCGTTCCTACAAAGGCACCACTGCATTTTTGAATAAGACCAACCCCCTCTGGTATCCTGTAATGATTCCTCAGTACACACCCAACCATTTCATTCGGTGTCTGTTACATGATTTAGCAGCTCTGATGACATTAGGATCCAATGTCGCACTGACGGGATCATACTGTTAAAGAGTTTCTCCCCAGGGTATTAAGCCAGATACAGGATATCCTTACTGACCCATGCTGCTCACCAAGTCTTACCTAATTCAATTGGCAGGTTTTGCAGATACCTGCACTAAGCTTTAAGGACTTATGAAATTTTACAGCAGTGGATGTCTGAGTTGCCAAATATTACACAACAGATGCCTGTCTTCAGCACTCACAGCTTGACATAAAATGGTCAACCCAAGACTTGACAAGCTGTTTCTGCTCTCATGTTCACACTCCTTGTTTCAAGATGATGAGTAGTTTAAAAAAAGAAGCTTGGTTGGTAAGTTAAAATGTAATTTGATGAGGAACATGATAGACTTTTCCAGAGGCACACAAGAGAAACATGCTAGGAACTGAGACAGGTCTTTAAATTTGGAAGACACTGCTGCAACCTGTGGCATTTAAAACCGGAATTAGCATAGGTGATCTTTCTCACCTGTGGCCAGAATAGCAAGCATTAGATGCAACATAATGACAGCTAACCACATGTTTTAAAAGAGATAATTGTTTTATGTTGTTGTTATTCTTATTGCTTATGTATGTGGGCCTTAATTGTGTTTTCTTCTCCTCTCACAATATATATATTTTTTCTTTCTCTAGTGACAGCCATAGCGCCACATGCACTATGCATCCTCCTTGAGGCATCATCAACAAGTTATTTCTGAGACATTGAGTGAGAGCTTAGAGGTGGTGAATCAGGCTTGTGGAAAGGTTGTTGCTGTATTGAATCTTAACATCAGGCAGGAAAACCTATGAAAGTTTCAGCAGCTCTTCATAATATGTCCCATAGCAAGGCATCTGGTCCCTTTTTAACTAGTTTTAGTAGCACTGTTCTATAGAAGCAGAGAGGGAGTGGAGGACTGTTTGTACTAGGCTGCCTCAAGGTGTGAATCTGCATAAATGTGTGAATGTGAAGCAGGCTGGTACTAAAATAAGGTTAGCCCACGTCGTCCCTGTTCTCTCAGTAGATATAGGCTTAAGAAGCAACATACTATCTGATTTGCGGGGATTGTTTTTTATTCCAAAGGGAGCATATGGAATTTAAGTGAGTTGTGAAAGCTAATCTAGAAATTCAGCAAAATAATCATTGCCATTGGTATTTGTCAGCCACACTATTCCTTCAACAGAAACCTTTTTTTGTGACAGAAAATAGAAAACATCTCACTAATATCACAAAGAAACATCTCACTAATGCTTTGAAAGTCCCGTGTCTATACTGAACAACATGATTGAAAATGTTATGCATGGGATTACAAGGAGTTTTTTGTGAGGAAATTGATTTGAAAGAGGCTCATTGACATTGGAACTGAAAAACACTGGAAGCTATCAAATCATCTGTGTTTGTGGAGGGAACTTTGCTAACCATAAACCTATAGCTAACGGAAACTTGACAATATTAGCTTTGTCTGTTTTAGCTAAATGCCAATGAGACTGTCTTAGTTAGACAATGAAATATCAATACCACTCTATAAACTGATAAACCAAATATACAATATAGACAATAAGTTTGCTAACTTAGGTCTCTTTTTAGCTTACTAAAACCAATAACACGTTAGCTTGCTAAATTAATATTTTGGCTAAAGTACATATAGTAAGCATAGGTGAATTCCTCTTAACTACAGTTCTAAGCTCATTTGTAAGAAAAATACATGAATGATAAATTTTTGTATCTTCAATTATATTTTTCTTTGCCCATTGTTGTTGTCCTGATCTAAAAGAACCCCTTATGTGACCCATTCAGAACCTCAGTTTGCTCTCTTTGAAACAAATGATTTTGTCATTTTTGTTCCAGAGTAGATTAATGCCAATTTCAAGCGATGAACCTAAACCAACCTGGAAGCCCCAGATGTGTAATTGCTTATATGTGTCATTCTTAATTGTCCATAATTTATAAATATGTTTACATGAAACGTTTGATTTTGTCTTCCAGGGTTCTAAGCGTCTTCTGAGATCGAATGAGTACGTCCTCCCACCCAGTGGACTGATGGAGACAGATCTGGAGCTCACATTCTCACTACAGGCAAGCACTCTGTCATTATACTGTGAATTCTCACACTGATATGACAGTTACTTGACAGGCAGGATCGCGTTGAAGCCTTTATCCACACTAACGCCCCTTCTCAACTCCACTGCTGTTAGCTGCTTTTCCAAACTTAGTGTGATGTTCAAAATATTCATGAGTATTTATACGTGTGCATGTTTACAGTATTTTGTATAGATTAACTCAGGCTGCAGCTTTTTTGTTATATTGCAGGCAACAGGGAAGTAAAATCCTTGTTGTGGTGCAACTTTACTGTTTATAAGAAGTAGAAAAAATGAATACAGATACATTTTTCTTTTACAGTTGTTGCACATCAAGTTACCATTGAAGAATTTGTGTTCTTATGAAGTAACAAAAACAAATTTTCTGAAATAAGCCTCCATGTGGGTTTTCATCTGAGAGCTGACGAATAAACAATGTGGTCTGCACTGTTTATCTGACTTTATTTTCTGCTTATTGATAGTACCCCCATTTTCTGAAGAGGGACGCTAACAGACTGCAGATCATGCTGCAGAGGAGGAAACGCTACAAGAATCGAACAATCCTGGGTTACAAGACTTTGGCTGTGGGAGTTATCAATATGGCTGAGGTACTGTATGGTGCCTCAACTGGGGCTTTGCATTCAAGCATTTCATTTCATGTTTCATCGTCAGCTGTTAAATTTCTCTTGAGAAACATGTCATTCTGTGCTGACTGTGATTGACATGGCTATTAGTGTCTGTGTACCATGTCTCGCTTGCCAGAGAAAGAGTCTCACATAATTTTAGATGATTCATGTTCATCACACATACTGCTGTGTGAGATTATGGGCCATCTGGAGCTAGCGTCATATGTACTTCTCTGAAAACAGTGCATTCAGCCATGCAACGCAGGAATAACGGACTAGGAGCTGATATAATGCCCGCTGTGGATGATTATTAAATGTAGAGATAAGCACGATTAAGTTGTTTTGGCCTTCATCCAAGTCATTTAATGTTTGGTATCTGCTAATGTGGACTTATGTTTTGCTACATGGTACATGAGTGACATGTGAACCAGGTCCTCAGCCGGATATGCAGTTACATCACCCAAAGTGACTCTGCTCGCTTGCTCATTGATGTCAGTGTGGATATCATAACATGAAACTGCATACTGCTGTTAATTGTGCCATTCTGTGGGTCATTCACTTGCAACCCTTTGCAGAGATGTGTTCCAGTGTTGTAACAGAGGACAGTGGGGATGATTGGAAATCGGGCTTTATATAGCAGAAACAGGTCAATGCCTTTCTCAGGATATAATTAGTTTGGTGTTTGTGTTTGAGAGCGATTGACTTCAAGTCATAGATATATTGAATACCAGACTTCAGTTTGGAATGGAGAAGCACATGTAAGATTTCTGCAATTCTTATTTACAGCATCTGATGCGCTGTCCGTGCTAAGCCAGGGTTACTTTCTAGCTGTAGCCCGAGGACAAGAATTGACTGACATCTAAAAACAAGACTAATGCATTAGTGCAATTTAAAACGCCACTCAACCGCTGCGTTGTTTTGTTGCTTGCTGCAGTAAACAACCCACAGACTTCTGTGAATAAGGCTAGATCGGCCAATACTGTATCCTGTTGGGTAATTATGCTGTCATCTGCTGTAGAGTAAACTCTCTGGTGCCCTCATTCTGAATCTATCGGGGCATTATGTGGGATGAAGTCACTTATTGGACTTTGCACGCTGCGTTCGAGTATACCCCTGCCAGTGTTGACCAAAATTGGCTTACCCCCCGTGTAGCAATTCATCAAGCGAAATATCGAAAGCACCCCCCAGATAGTGCTCAGAACAGAAGCTCATCCCTTCTCGTCTCATTGAAAACGGTGTGTGCAAACTGTGTTATACTGTTTGACTGGGTGATAAAAGCAAATTGGCTTGGCTCATTGAGACATTCGGGATGGAAAAGCAGTATTTTTGTAATGAAGATTTATGTAGATTGCATAGCTGTCAGCTAGCAATCAGTCGGTAAATCTCTGCAAGCATAAAGCAGTGTAAAGGAAGCCATCTCAATCTCTGCTGGATCAGTTTCGGCTCAGTAAAGGGAAAGATAAAATTCTTCCATCCTGCCTGTCTATTGAAGAAATATTGTTTGTTCTGTGCTGCTCCAACATGTCTTTGCTGAGTGATTGACAGGTGCAGGAATTGTACGGAACATGAAGGCATCTCAGAGGACTTGATGTTGAGAGAGATGAATTCCGTCTATCGAGTCCTGTGCTGTATTTATTCAAGAAAAGATAATATCACGTTAAACTGAAGTGTCTTGTATAAATTGGTTTAGAGGCTTTTTTTTAAAAAAAAAAAAATTATTTGAATGGAATGGCTCTAATGTTAGTCGTGTTATGTCCAGGTGATGCAACACCCGACAGACGGAGGACAGATTCTGGGTCTCCATAGCAACGTGAAGGAGGCGCCAGTGCGTGTGGCGGAGATCAGCGTGTACTCACTGTCCAGCCAGCCCATCGACCACGAGGACGGTAGCGGACAGGCTGGCCAAAAGACAAAAACCTCAGGTGGGCACAGTCATCTCCAGTCCTCCTTCACAGGTCTGTTAGACAGGCCATGCTGCCCTCTCAAATCCTGTCTGTAATTTCAGCCTCCACCCTGGAGCCAGCCCTCCCTGCTCAGGCCTCTCCCTCCCCTCCTTCCACATGGCTCCTATTTCCCAACCGAGGACAGAATCCCAGGCCAACCTATGGCCAAGGATATGTTATTCTCCTCAGCTATGGTTGTAATGTTGATTTGAGAGTTGAACAGATGTAGGGCCTATTACCTTACACAGCTCTAATTCTGGACAGGGAGGGGGGGGAAATATTGGGCTCTGCTCGGACTCCACGCCTTCATCCTGCTATGCTGATCCCTCGCTGTTCTGGATGTTATTAAGGAGGCCGCTCAAACATAACAGATGAGCTCATGCACCAAGTATTAAACTTGTGTCACTGTGAGGGAAAGAAAGATGTTTATCTTTCTCCTCTCTGCAGTGATCCTTAATAACATCCATCCCATCGAGGAACATAAAACAGGATGTTTCACAGACAAAAGGAAGTCTGAATTAGTTATTTAAAAAAAAAAAAAAAACTTTCTTCACCTGCTCTGTTCTCAGCTGTCAAACTCGCAGTAAAATCAACCTCTTTAGGAATGTGGCTGCTCACACCAATAAAATCAAACCATGAAATAAAAGAACAACAGTAAAACATTTCAACCACTGAAATGCCATTAAAACTTAATCAGCTCTACAATCTAATTTGCACATAATAAGAGTTTCATTACATTTCATCAGGCAAATTTAGAATTTAATTATGTGCACAGAAGACGCTTTTGCATAACCATATATTTTCCTCATCATTCTTTCACCAAGTAGTCAAAACAACTCTGCTGAAGAGCAGAGGGAGAATTTAAACAACTTTATCCACACAAGATGGAAAATTGTCTTTTGGTTCACCATGACATTTGTGAAAAATACACAATATACAGAAAGCATCATTTACATTATAATTGAATTATACTCTTTGGAATTTTAACACTTTTGCCTTCTATAGCAGTGTAAGTACAAGATATAGATAAGAAGAGAAGCTTTCATATTGGATGCATGAATTAATTCAGAACAAATTACTTCCCATAGACATTCTCTTCTCTCCCAAAAAAATTGAGTGTGTGTTTAAGCACAAATAAGGCAGTGACCTTGTCTTTCCGCTCGCTTCTTTGAGGTCACCATGTAAACCCTATTTCCCTCAGTTCTAGTTCAAAAATGACATTTCTGTGGGTAAACTTGCAAATTTGAATCTTTACCAATGTAGTGCTAAACATGTATCCTTGTATTTTGACATTTTTGTGTGTGTGTGTTTGTGGCTCTCCTACCTCAGACCGCTCCCCAGACATGGATAACTATTCTGAGGAGGACGATGACAGCTACTCGTCAGAGCAGGAAGCCAGTGATGACGCAGTTCATGGCCAGGTCAGTGCCATAAAATAGTAATGTTGTTCAAATGCAGCTTTTGTGTTTATTCAAGAATACATTTAACTTGAATGTACTGTCTGCTGGTAGAACTCGTGGGGCACTTTGATATTAATGCATCAGATATTTCATCCACACTTACACTACCTTCCCTTCATTTCAGGATCTTTATGATGAAGACGATGAGGTCAGGAAGCCTAAGAAAGCCCGGAGGAAAATGATCCGAACCACCTCCATGACCAGGGTTAGTTCCCTCTGTTTCCGCCACATAGCGTCCAGTTTTATGCTCGCCAATCATTGACTATGAGAATAACTCAAGACCTGTGCTTGCTGTCGTACAAGCTTTTAAGGGAAAAGCACACACTGTGTTCCATTTGTTCAAGCCATTAGGACGATGCGGATGAGCATGTAAATGAACGCTGTGGGTTCACTGGACTGATTATAATGGTCTTTACATAGAGTGGCTGTGAATGAGTAATCCAGTGGACAGTTACTGGGAGAACTGATAAGCCCGAGTCCAGCTGTCATGTTTATTTAATCATGACAGTTATTCCCTTTTCAACGGGTTCATTTTATTTTAATTGCGTGTTTCTTTTCTGTTACAGCAACCTAACTTCAAACAGAAGTTTGTGGCCTTGCTCAAGAGGTTCAAGGTAACAGATGAGGTGAGTTGTGAAAAGAATAATTGCTTTGTTGTGATTGACACCCAGGAGAACATGCTCAGGGTCAAAGTAAACAATGTGGTGAATTTTAGGGGGGCACAGCACAGCCTCCTCAGTGCACCCGCCTGGGATTTCTCAGGCCTTTTTGTTATGAAGTAAGTCAGATGTGAAACAAATCAGTTATTAAATTGCCTTGGGGGCAGGAGGAAATAATCTCAGTATTGAGCGTATAAACAGCATATTGCTACATTGTTGCTAATGTGTCCCCTACTGGAGCAGAATCGCCTTTGAAGAAATCACTGTCACAACAGAGGTACAAGCATCATTATGGTGTTAGGCTGCATTACCTCTGCGCACATGGATGTATGACTCATACATTGCCATTAGCAGCGATTCGTATACTGAATCCATTAACGGCCTTATTTTCCACTACTTAATCTAATGATAAATGTGGGCTCATATGCTTGTCCTATTTAGGTTTGTGTTTTTCTTCTGCAAAGTCCTTTTGAATAAATGTTTCTGTGGATTCTACATAATGGCATGTAATCAGGTCATCAGCAGGACGTCGAGCACTTGTGCGCAGCAAACCCCTAGATGTCCATTAGTGTATAATCGGTGTTAGGCCATAATAATGATAATTATTACCACTGAACTGTGAAATCTATAGGAATAATTTAGATATGCAAGCTTCTTCTCTTTTCTTCCTTTTTCTGACATCAAAAACATCCATAGTTTACGTTCTATTCTTAACCACATAGGTTTTCAGAGTTTTTACACATGCCTTTAAGTTTATTGGTAACTAATATAATTGGGACCAAAGGGACCTGTTTGAGAGTTTTAACCTAGCGATGCTTACAAGAGCCTCCCAGCCATCTGAGTTGTGCTTCGCTGGATGGTTCTGGAAGCTCCAGGTGGCCCGATGATCTTTTATCACGTTCCCTGTCTCTAATCCCTTCCTTGTGGCTGGGCAGTGTGCAGGGCCACAGCTCTATAAATACATAGCCAGGAGGAGGAGAGGGGACAGACTGTGTTTATCTGCTCCCTGCCAGTTCCTGCACTTATGGAGTGGCATTAATCACCTGATTAGTCCACAAGCCTGCCTGGGTGCAGTTCCTATGTACATCCCTACTGTGCAGCTGGCAGATCAAGGCTCAGCACCTTAGCCCTCCTCTAGCACTCACTCACCTTTTAATTGGCCTGCTTAGGACCAAGGCAGGGATGTATTTATAGCATAGATTTTCTCATTTTTACAGCCTTCAGTGTTCTCGTTCATTCTTTAAGCTCCATTAGCACAGCTGTGAAAGTGATTAGCTAAAACACAGCAGCAGTCACTCCCTACACTTATTTAATCTATGTCCGTTATTACAAATCCCCTCTTTACAGCGTACTGATGTGTTGATGATGTGTCTATCTGGTACGGCAGGTCCTGGACTCTGACCCAGTAGACCAGACCCAGGAAGTGGAGGAGGATCTGGACTTACTCTACGACAGTCTGGAGGTGTACAACCAGAGTGACAGTGGGCCAGAGATGGAGGACAACGAGAGTGTCCTGAGCACTCCCAAGCCCAAACTCAAGTATGTCTGTTCTTACTGTTTTCCTCACAGGGGGATGCACATTATGCCATGTAAATAGCATAATGTGTGACAGAAGATGAGCATTTGTCTTGTCATAAATTGCTTAAGATTTTTTTGTTTTGTTTATATGCCTGTGTACAACCTGTATAGGAATTTATGAAGGTTAAAATTAAAATTAAGATTTGTTGGCTAATATTGAAGAAGAAATGATACATTTGTACAAAATAACTAGTTGATATCCTACATACATTGTTATTGACCCTTCAAATGGAACTGCCCAGAAAAAAAATGTTGGTTTTCTCAATTTCTAATCTTTATTTCTGTTTTCAGGCCATTCTTTGAAGGCATGTCTCACTCCAGCTCCCAGACAGAGATTGGAAGCATACACAGCCAAAAAAGCCAGCAGAGAGAGCTGTCATGTCCGGTAAGTTGATCACCAGACACTCTATTAAAAAAAAAAACACTATTTACCCATAAAGTTGTGCATCCTTGTTGCTGGAGAGATCCGTTTTGTAAACATTGTTATGTAAAGGATTTGCCTATGGGCGATGTTTAAATGTCTGACAGCCCTGTATGCTTATAATGGTCCAGGGATTCCCAAGGACCATGATACTACGTGAGAGAAATTCAGGGCATGAGCGCAATGCAGCTCAGCAGCTCCCACCCCTGCAGGATAGGATGGAAGCCTGCAGTCCTTACCCTATTCACCCCTGCAGCCATCTAGTATTTATAGGGACTGACACCAAATGACCCCTCCACCACCATCAACACACACGCAGACAGAAATATGCTCCCATGCTCAGAGAGAAGATTGGATGGAGAAATCCCTGAACTCCTACTCAAAGATTTATGGCCCATTGGAAACAACAAGGGCAGAGAATGAGGGAGAGAGACATGTCGAGTCTGATGGCGAGAGAGGGAGTGCTGTTTATAAATATCTGGGAATCCATTTTACCCTGTAATAAAACAGCCTGGAGCATTTCAGACTGCTATGGCCCTCCATTTTGCTCAATAAATGTCTCTAGTCGAACTTCATAAACACGTCTTGCAGGCAAAACAGAAAGTCTTTGATGTAATATTGAATTAAATTATGAATTAAACTAGATGTTACAAGATGCACTTAAACACTTTTAGTCAAGTAAACTTGAGCACAGGAGTGTGTCAATTATTCTTTTGTGGTTTGTGTTAGCTGGCAGCTGTACTGAAATGTATACAGGCTTTCCAGTCACCTCACTTGGAGATATTTATACTTGGCAGCTCTTCCGCTGTCACTAGACTCGATTGTGTGAAGCCACCATTGTGAAACCAGTCAGTTGCACACCCCGAGAGTGGTCAGTTTTGACCTGAACAGATGGAGCATAGCACTCCAATTTGTAGCTGTGAGATTTTATCATTTACTCTGTATTCACCCGACAAGTGACCTCTGTGGTTAAAATATTTAAAATAATTTGTGTGTGTGTGTGTGTGTGTGTTTACCCTGCAGAGTGGAGACTTTCTGACTGTGGAGAGATGTAAAGTGCAAGGAGCCCGGTATCAAGATGACAGCATCACAGACACGACCATTGGGGTATGTTTTTAGAACTGTAATGTTTTTACTTTTTTTTTTAAACTAAATCCCCTCTTGTGCATCTCTTTCTCAGCTTTTTCTTTTCCACCCCCCTACTTTCTCCACTAGACTGCCCTTTCCTCCCATGGGTTTTAGTTGTTTTCCAAGAAAAAGCAAAGAGGGAGAGAGTATGCAAGGGCAGGCAAACCAAACAGCACAGTCATCCATTATGGATCTGTAGACCAGACAAGGCAGCCCCATGCCGGATAGGTCTTGACTGATGAGGAATGAAAGAGGAGTGTTTGTGTTTGTTGTTGCCCATGTGCTGTCAGGTCAGACTAACCTTGTTCGTCTAACCTCGGCTCCCCCACTGAGCGCTGTGCAGCCGGCTCTGCGCTCCGCTCCACTAACCCAGTTCAAACTGAATATCTAAACTGCAGGAACAGCGTTTCCCCAGCCACCTGCTAAGAGACCACAAGTTTTTATCCTCTTCTGTCATGGTGGGCTCTCATCATTATCTCCAACCTCAACAGCTAAGCTCAATTATTAACCAGGCCAGCACCTCTTTACCTCCCTCTTGACCCTGCATCAACTTTTTCAACTAACCGCACAGCGAACAAAACGCAGAGAGAATACAGAATGTACCTGAAGCCTGAGAGAGAACGTGGTGTGGTTGGTTTGATGGGATATGACAGTACTTGTGTTGTATGATAAACATCAGCATTGTCCCCTACAGCCCTCTCAGCTCATCTTTGCTCCCCCCCTTTTGGTTCAGGAGCCAGAGACTGACGACAGCGGGCCAGGGCCAGGGGAGGTGAGCAGCTGGGATGTCAACACTGAACGGATGACCAGCACTGTTGGCAAGCTCTGCAAAACTGAGTCCCAAAACCACATGTCTCCCAGGTACACTGCTGATCACTAAATCTGGAAACAAGCACGCAATATTGTTGTCATTATGTCAGCTTCTATATCGGATGAATTGTAATTTGATTCGCT
Organism: Thunnus thynnus; assembly: GCF_963924715.1. NCBI lineage: Eukaryota > Metazoa > Chordata > Actinopteri > Scombriformes > Scombridae > Thunnus > Thunnus thynnus. The sequence continues at coordinate 8,866,461 of NC_089530.1, read as the reverse complement.
CCTTGCTCTGGCTTTCGTGTATTTTAAGCACGTTGTGCTTCGTCTCTTCCTCAGCAAAGTGGAGAACAGGCTGCAGAGGCGTCCTCGCAGCACCTCTATGAAAGACAGACAGAACTCTAAGGCCCAGAGCGACAGGACCAGCAGCATGGAGAGCGAGTGCTCCCCAGACTCACGACTTATAGCACAGGTTAACCACTCACAGATGCAATATCAAGCCGTAGATTTGTCCTTTTATAGATGTTTTGAGTCCAGTAAAGATGTGCTGGCTTGTCATTCTCAAACTCTGTGCAACTAATTTCTCCCAAAGGTTCCCAGGAAGTCTGTGTATGACCAGCTGAACCAGATCCTCATCTCTGATGAACGCTTACCAGAAAGCATCATCCTCATCAACACCATGGAGTGGCAAGGACAGGTATACACAGTAGAAACACTCAAGTCATGGAGGATAGGGGCTTAATGGCCAGCCTTGCTTCAAAGCGTAATTGTACACTCTTTGTTTCCCAGTAGCACATTTTTCCTGCTTTCTTTCCAGCCCGATCAGCCCCGCATATTGTTTATCCATTAACTCATCATGTCCCTCTCATGTGTGTTTCTGTGCAGTATGTAGCCGAGTTGCTCCATGAACAGAGCCAGCCCATTGTGTCCACCTGCTCTGCTGCAGATGTTCAGGCTGCCTTCAACACCATCGTTACTCGCATCCAGAGATTGTGAGTCCCATCACGCATACATACACACGCACCCATTAGCTAAATGTGACACAAGCCATCAAAAAGTTTGATCGTTTTGCTCCTTATCTTGAAGTAGACCTCGCCAAACTCTGTATGTTTGTCGTGGCTCGCTGCCAGAGAATTCCAGGATGCTATCGCTCACGCTGCTGCAGTGCTCTCTGTCTGTGAACCCATTCTATCAAAATGTGCCTGTTTTTCCATGAAAAGCTGAAGTTCAGCCTTCCTTCTCTCACTCTCGGATCCATCTGCACGGCAGCCGTCTCCTCAGGAAGTCATGTCAGTGGGAGACCAGGCTGTCTCAGTCTGCTTTGCTGCTTCTCTTAAACCTGTTTTCTCTTTAATACAGCTGAACTGCAAGTTTTCCACTCTATACACACCTGCTCCTCAGTCAACCTGTTTACTCCAGCTGGGGCCGTGTCATGTAGAGCCATACACATCTCTGACGTTAACGTGCTCGCTCAATGTTGCCACTGCCTCAGCAAATGTTTTCACTGAGAGTAAACAGAGCTATCAAACCTGTATATGCTCTCAGATTGTACAATCTTGCTTAATGAACCTTTTAATGTGAAATCTTGTAGCATTAGCTATGAAGTGAAACGGTCCTTAAAACAGTTTAAAATGTTGAAGCACCAAATACCTTTAAGCCCTTAAAAGGTGAAAACTTTTAAAAACAGCTTTGAAAATCTTTAATACCTTTAAAAGGCTTTAATACATTTTCGGCTTCATGTTTGTAATGAGAAATTCACACTCATTTTAATGATGACATCGGTTTGTTATTGTAGGATTAGGATATAAAAGCTGTTGCAATATTAGGTTTCACTTGATAAAGACTTGTAGATACTTGCAACTAGCTGGTATGGTGAATTATAGCATGACATAATCTGGCTCTCAAAGAAGGTAAGACCGGTTTTAAACCAGGAAAAACCCCACTGAGATATAAATCTTTCTTTCATACCGATAATTTCTCCCGCACACCCTCTCCGACACACATTCCTCACAATTTGGATCTTTTTCTTTTTCTTAATTCTCTTAATTAATTATCTTAACGCTTGCAGCTGTAACTGCAACGCACAGACACCACCAACCATGAAGGTGGCTGTGGCAGGCGACCAGAGTTACCTCAGCACCATCCTGAGGTTCTTTGTGGAGCAGCTGGCCAACAAGACACCTGACTGGCTCAGTTACATACGCTTCCTGGTCATCCCTATAGGCAAGTCAACCAGGATTAGTATTAATTATATAGCACATATCAGCCTGATGTGCACCATATATTCAATATTATTTTATACATAACATTTTCTTCTGCGCTCATGCACAGGCTCTCATCCCCTGGCCAAGTATGTGGCGTCCTTTGACAGCAGATTCAACAGCATCTTTATGGACACTGCATGGAGGGAGCTGTTCTGCAGGACGGAACGGCCCGCCTCAGGTAGGATGGAGCTTATGCTCTGCAGCTCTTCCACTGGGCTACGAAGAAAGCCTGCGTGTCTAATGTTCAGCCAACTTGAAAGGAAAAGAAATGGGGTCAGAGTATGGGTCAGGGGCTGATGGATGGGAAGAAGAGATTTTTTTCCAATTGCAGAAGACAGCTACGGCCTGCTTTGGCGTAGCAAATGTTTCTACATTATGGCACTACTCCTCCACCCTGTAAACTCTCTGGAGGACCACCAGGCTCAGATATTTACCTCAAATGTTGTCAGAATTATTGTAAGGTTTGTAATAAAATACATGGATTTGTCAAAAAAAACGTATATCATCATGAGATCATACATTCTGACTTTGTGGGGAGTTTTTCACTTTCTTAGTCATCTTTTTAGCTTTAAAACTTAAATTTCATTACCATTTGCCATTTGCAACCAATCAGTAAAATGGATGAATGGAAGAGGCAAAAATTTTTTTTGCATTTGTAATCATTGGTTTATTTTAGGACTGTTTTTATAGAATTAAAGCTCTATTGTGATGTGAATTTATTTTGCCCCCACTTGCATTCTGTAAGTCTTTTCAATTGTTGGCTCACACACATCCATGTTTAAGCTCCCATCCATCTCTTCAATTCTCACTTGTTCTGCCCAAACACGCCTGATAATCCTCACCTATCCCCACTTATTAATTCACTTAATTCGCTCCCCGTAGGTGCAAGTCAGTCTCGCATACCAAAATTAATCATCTCAAAAGGGATTGGAAGAAAAATTTTTAAAAAGTACTGGATCCTCCATCTTTTTCCCATGAACTCCTTTTTTCCCCCCTTGATATATTAGCTGTCACTTCAACACAGAGGGAAGTATTTGGATAGGAACGGAAGTGAGCGCTTGCTTTCAAAAGGAGAATTAGTTCAAAATGCAGAGAAGCAATAGATCAAAATAAATTGACAGTTGAACTCAGCCTGTTTCCACCCTTGTTGTGTTGCAAGTTGCCAAAAATGAATGCCAGAGTACATGTGGCCCACAGGGTTTGTGTTTGACACACAATTAATCTTGTGTGTCATATGGCTGACTTCACCCATGTATTAATGACATTTTACACTCGACAACCCCGTCTCCTTCATTCAGTGGAACACAAATGATTAAAGTCTTGCAGCGATCTACTGTATGTAAAAATTAGCATTAATGCATTAATTGTCTTGCAGCTTGTTAGTCAGGCGTTTAACAGGAGAGGCACGTTGTTAACCGCTCTGTCTCTCTGCTCCCTGCAGATAACATAGATGTAGCAGGTCGGGTTGTTCAGTACCTGGCCGGTGCCAACGTGTCTCACCAGTTCCCCATCTCAGAAGCCATGCTCACCTACAAACAGAAGAGGTAAAGTAACTTTGATTATTGAGGTTTCAGCATACTCATGCACTGCCTATCTTTGGGTGTGTATGCATGTATGTTTTTGTGCTTTTTTTGTGCTCTAAGCATGTCTGTGTTGGAATGATTTCTAACTTGTAGAACTGGTATTAATGTTATTCTGTTTTCTCTCATTAAATATTAATGTTAGAGCAAACATGGCTACAGTTGATCAGCCCATCATCAGAACAGCAGTTAAACTGCATGAGGAATATATTCAAATGCATATGCATGCAAACAGATACATGAACACACACATAAAGGTTGCCTCAATCATCAGATGCCGTCATCTGTCTATTGTGACATAATTGAGCCCAGCAGACGCAGGTTCAGGCTCGTTTTAAGTTCATTGTTGTAAAAAAAATTCATGGCTGATTTATTAAGACTGATAAGACCTCTTCTTCTACCAAGTCCAACATCACAGACGCATGCAAAAAATACAGACGCATTCTACAGAGAACATGTTGCATTTGTGTGAGCATTTGCTTGTTTTCTTCCTGAGGTTTGACCAATCCCTTCCCCTCTATGTAAGAATGGCTTCCTATTGGTCAAGAGGTACTAAATACAACACACAGTTTAACACTGTTGCATTCCTTCTTCCCCCTTTCCCCTTTGATTTGCATTCAAGGAAAAGAAGTTTGTATTTTGATTTTTACATCAGGTATCTAATTCAACTCTTTGTTTTGTTTTGCCCTCCTTTTTTTTTTTCTCTCCACCATTTGGCTTGAGCTCCTTGCTGTGTCTTAACATTTCCCTTTTCACACTCGATACTCACCGTAACGTCACTTTGCACTCTGTCCTGACCTGTCTCTTTGGTTTTGGTGTGACTTTGATTCTTACTCTGTCCTCTGTGTTGTTGCTGTGAAGATTTGCCTAACAACCTTTTAAAACAACCACCAGAGATTCACAAAGTGGAAATGAATCCTTGGTTCTCTTACTCATACATCCAGCAGTGTCTGTGTCCTTACCAATGTTAAACGAATAGAAGTTATTTAGCATGAATCCCAAAAGTTTTGTTACAGAATTTCTGTTGACTCAAAGGTTATCAGCCCAAATCTCAGGATATGTATTGGTTAACCATCAGGAGTGGCTATATAAACATTAACTTTCATTGTTTGTCATTATTGAAAACACATCCCAATTTTGGTGCCAAAACACTGTTGAATATACGTTTAGTTTATCTGTATTTGCAGATTACAAACAAGGACAGTCTGTGTTTTAGGTTTGGTGAGAAGTCTGATTTTCCTGTGGTGTGTTTTATTCAGTGGTGTCGTCGTTTTGCAAGATCTTGCAATATGTAATGTCACTGAGACGATATAATACGGCAGTGGAGTCCCAGGTGGTAAGATTGATTGGGACTGTGGTTGTGTTTCTGCACTGACACTAGAGCCAGGAGCATTCCTGATCCTTCTGTTGTTTGTGGTGGATGCACGCTATTTTGCAGAAAGACTGGGAGAATACCACCAGCTGGATTAGGAGTTGCATGTTAGAGGACATTTGCAGAAAGACAAAACTATCTTAGCTTTGTATGCATTTTTGCCTTTTTGAATCCATCGTTGTCGCTTTAAACTTTATTTGATGGCGACGGGCCTCTGACCTGCCTCTTCCTGTATATTTGTATTAGCATGTATTGTTGAAGAGGTGATGTGCTCATCACTTCAGAGTAGAAAAGGTCACTCCCTATCATCTAAACTGAGTGTAAAGTAGCCACACAATCACTGGGAGTGGGCTCAAACTATAGCTTTTAATCTCCTGTATACAAAAAGCTCTTATCCTATCAACTGGTTCACAAGAAAAGACCCCATCTAGCTTTGGTTGTAAGGAGCAGTCCTCTCATTCATCTCATTGTAACATGACCCCTAGATGACCCCATTCCACCCGAGCCAGTCATGTGCCATTTCTGCTGCAATGGGACATGTTGCAGGCTACGCCAAAGCCATCTCCCCTCCAGGACCATTGAGTGTTCATGTGTACCTCTGGAGTGTTGAAGTGTTAAAAACTCACCTCTGGCCACACTCACAGCCTCTTTACTCTCTCTATTCACAGCCCCGACGAGGACTCCTGTCAGAAATTTGTACCATTTATTGGGGTAAGACTTGTTTTTATCATGGACAGGATTGTAAATTCATTGTTTTAAATTTAGTTTTACACTGAAACCTTTTTTTTTTATTCTTGCAGGTTGTGAAAGTTGGGATTGTGGAGCAAAGCCTCTCAACCTCAGGTAAGGCAGATGTTTTTTAAAGGTGTAGCAAGGGTTACTGTACTCTGTGTGATGTAATCACTTTCGCTTTTCTGCACCATCTTGAATAACATAAAGACGCAGGTGAGAAGGAAAGAAGAATTTAATTTAAATCAAGAAAGAAAAAAATAGTCAGACACCCCAATATCATTATATTTATTTACTTGATTTACCTTTTAATAGCTAGAATTGTTGTATTTCCACCATAGCAAGCAGTGCATATCACAGTGTTTCATTTCACTTTCAAGTTTCGTGCATATGATTATTTTTTCCCCTCAATTTACAGTGGACTCAGATGATGCGATGGGGGGCAACACAAGCATCCTGTCATCCCCAACGCCCCCATCGGCTGGTCCGTATGGGAAGGAGATCGGGGGAACACCACCACAGTCTCCCTCTGTATCCACCGCCCTGTCTGGAGCTGGGTATGACAACACACACACACGTAGTTATCAACAGAAATACACTGGATTGTTGAAGGATAATCACAGTAGCATTTATCGCGAGCCGTGTTTTAGCTGCGAGGTTTCTCCGTAGTGTTTCTGACTTTGACTGTTTTCCCTTTGTAGTTCTCCGTGTTCAGGCAGTGAAGTGATGGGGCTCCAGGTGGATTACTGGACGTGGCAAGGCCCCGAGAAGAAGAAAGAGGGAGAGAAGAGAGACGTGGGACTGAAGAACACCCTGAAGAGTAACTTCCGTTCACTTCAAGTCAGCCGCCTGCCCTGCGGAGGAGAACTCACCCCTCCACCCAGCATGGCTATGACCGTAGTCACCAAGGAGAAGAACAAGAAAGGTACGCCAACACAAATGCTTTATATTTGAAAAGAAACTCATTTTACCCAGTAGTCATAGTGCATAGTGAGGTGGAACATTTCTGGTACTTAGCTGGAGGGGATTAGCCATATTTTTACTCTTCCTTCAGTGTTAATGCTCAGAAAAATGCAACAAATCTCCCTGCTTCTAAAACTGTCCTTGCACAGTAGGGATGAGCTGAAAAGCGTGATGTTTTCTGAACTGCAGAGGGCCCAAGAACTGAACAAAAAATATGAACAAAAGATGTTTTTTTTTATGACTCACCTCACTCTCTGCCTCCTTTTTCCCAGTGATTTTCCTCAGCAAAAAGCCCAAGGAGAAAGAGCTGGACTCTAAGAGCCAAGTGATTGATGGCATCAGCAGGTTGATCTGCACAGCCAAGCACCAGCACACGATGCTGAGAGGTAAGCCTGACATCTCCACAGCTGAGACTGTACTGCCACCTAGTGTTGATGTCAGTTCTCTCCTGCTTACATTATCACTTTTTTGTCTTCAGTCACTATCGATGGAGTGGAGTGGAATGATGTCAAGTTTTTCCAGCTCGCTGCCCAGTGGCCAACACATGTCAAGCACTTCCCGGTGGGAATCTTTGGTTACACTAAACCCGTGTGACCCTGGCCACCATCCTCTCACCACCACCAGACTCTCCGCTGCACTTGTCTCACCGAGAGGCTACAGAGAATTAGAGGAAAAGCCAACGGGGCCCCCGGCAGTAATAGTTTTCCTGTGGAAATCTTACTGACTCACAACCACGTGTTCAATACACAAATTTCATGTTGTCAATTTGATGTTTTTGATGTTGATGTTGGGTGGTGGTGTTGTTTTTTTACACACTACAAAAAGAACAAGTACTATTTTGTAAGATTTGTGCTACCGCCTCGGAGGTATTTTGAGGTTTTTGACAATTTGCCACATTTCGATAATGGCAGCTGTGTTTGCACTTTGTTTTTGTTAACATTTTATTATTTCTGTGAAATCCTACATTTATTGTTACTCTATAGACAATGGAGGAGTGTGATGGTGATGTGCAGTGGCGTGTGTGAGATTGTTTGAGACCGTGTTTTGTGTTTGTTGTTGAAAGTTGGAATATTGCTGTGAATCTAGACGGAAACCTTCTCTTCTAACTCAGTGCTAAGTTTTCTTACTCGTCCCTTTACTTTCTCGGAAAGGTAAATTTTTATAGCAAAGAACGCGAACGTTCTTTTTGCCTCGTTGCTTTTAAGCACACTGTGTACCTAAAGCAAATCCTAAAAAACAACATAAGCAAGGTATTTTTTGAAGGTAGCTATAATGAATGTAGCTATGACACATTTGTAAGCAGTTCATTCATTGAAAGTGCTGAAGATTTTGTAATGATGTTAGTGTACAGACTGTACAGTAACAACCACTTAGAAGCAGGGTAACATGACACAAAACAACATATTTCAACTCCCAACAGCTGAATGCCAAATTTTTGTGTTATTGTTTCAAGGCCCTGATTTGTTGGTTTTTTTGTTTTTTTTTTACACCCCCCTCAGCGGTAGTCTCCACCTGCGATGTAATTAGGCCTTCTAGGAGTAATTTCAGATTTTAACAGCATCTGTTTGTGCGTTCAACTTGATGCACTGGTTTATCTGAGAGGACGTCTCACAGACCTGAAGTAATTTAGCAAATTCTGAATCGCTCCAGATGTGCAGTGATGTGCCAAAGTCAAGTTTGTTTTACAGTCTAACCACCAGAGCTCTTGGCTTGGCCAAACTTCATAGTATGTTGAGCTGCAAACTGAAATCATATATATAATATATTTGTGGTCCCTGTGGAGATCAGTATTAAAATTACTGAGTTCATTTTGAAAAAAAAAAACTATTTACTATTGCTCCACTTTTGGCCAAATCTAAACACGTGAAGCATTTACAGTAGGTGTGCACATTCTACTAAAGCAATTACCGTTGTGTCCTTTTTAATACAGCTTCACTGTGGCTGGACATGTAAGTAGTACCCAACCTAGAACATACTGAGAAGTTGGTCATTCAGTATTGTTTAGGCCCGTTATGGAAAAATGACTAATAAGAATGAGTTGGTCTGACTTGAAACATGCTTTGAGATCAGTATCGAGCGAAATGCAAGTATTGAATAGTTTTAAAAATATGATGAAAAGTGTATGAAGTCTTGCCAGATGTCCAAGTCACTGCCTATGTGTGTCTGTGTAGGTGTGCTATATGTTTGATGGTACTCCCTGAATAGTGTTACGTGAAACTTTTGCAATAGGAAACCTTTGGACAAAGGGCCTTCTGTATGAGTTTGTTGTTGCTTTTTATAAAGTGAAGACTTACAAGCTTTGATAGGCTGGCTTTTTTTTAGTATTGTATATAAATATATATATACAAGATGTATTATTGTGAATTGCAAATCCCCCCCCTTCCACTAAATTGAAAGCACAAATAGCTTACTTTTATTTCTTGACATAAATGCCAAATATATTTCCAGAACTCAAGAACTATGAAGTCGACTTGTACAATGCAAACACTATTAGGTTGTTATGTAATTTCTCATACATTTCCCTCACTTTGTAATGCACTTTCATGTGGTTTTATACACATTTTAGCTCAAATTGGGACACAGTTTGGTTTTGAGGTGAAGTGTTAGAGGTGTTATTTTTGAAATGTAAACCACTACCTATAGACAAGAGAAGGCCGTTTTTTTTTGTTTTTTTTTTTAAATAGTTTTGAAAATGATCCTTTTTCATGGGGATGTTGTGTTTATGTTGATGGGTTCAAGCGCCCTCTGAGGTCTGAAAAAAACCTTCATGGCTGTCTGTTACTTAATGTTTTGCCACTTGATGTTGAAAATCTTATTTTGCAGCTACCACCGTATGTGTCTGCCTGTGACTAAACAGTCAAACTTTGATGTCTCCTGCTTTTTGAGAGTGTTCACTATCTTCTCTTAGCTGGGAGACAAACTGGCCCTTACTCATTAATAAACTCGGGCTGTGAAGTGTTAGCCACGGCAGAGGCGTTTGAGGGAATTTGTCATGTGTTAGCCTTTTAAAAACTAAACGGGCATAATGTCAAGTGTATTTCAGTGTATTTGACCTCAAGTTTTATTTTTTTTTGCCCTGAATCTAGAGGTAGCATGGGGGTGTTATACAAGGCTGGATCAATGAGCAGGCATGCTCACTTTATGTCACCATTTTCTTCAATTAGAAATTGAGCACTGCTAAAACTAACTTTAACATCAGTGTTAATGTTGTTCATTAATGGTCAAACTACACAAATTACTACATGCCATCTCATTGCTCCTGTTACTTGAAATGCCACCCGGTGTCTTTGCACAAACCCTATTTTAAAAGACATGACAGTATTTTTAAATTTACCACTAAAAATATGGGTTACTCTGCATGTTTTACTATAGATGTAAATATGTTTTGGATTTTTATATTGTTTTGTTTCTTTCCATGCTCTCACAAGCAGTTGTGTTTAATAAAATTTTTAATCTTCTGTACAAACAGCATGTCTTTATTCATCTTTTCTCCTCTGAACAATCGATTTACTGTGACTTCATTGTAAATACAAGTAAATAATAATACAAGGCGATTATAAGCAAGGACAACAATCTCCAGTCCCAAATGTCCAGACTCGTGTTGTGTTATTTAGCTGAGATTGAGGGCAGGTTGACGTAACTCTTCATCGGAGGCAGCGGTTTAATCTTGCGTCCTGCCCAGCCTCCCTTCCTCTGCCACAAGCCGCTCGAAGGGCGAACGCCAAACCACCGATTGCGACCAGCTTTGCCGATGATTTCTTTATTATGGTCGATATTGGATACGCGTCCCACCGTTACCATGCAGGTCTCCAATACCTGTGTATGAAGATGACAACATTCAGTTCAGAGCTGAATCGGGTCTAAACATGGCAGGTGGAATCTTAATCCAGGTAATCTCACCTGAACCTGCTGCTTCGAAGGAAGCTGAACGATTGCTGTTCCGTTTACTTTACGGAGCAAAACACCACTTGTGCCTGAAACCAAAAAGAAACAACATTCAGTTTGGTAATTATTACAAATAACATTTTACATCACCTATTAATTTTTTTCCAAAATATGTACAAGGTTGCACAAGATGAGAAGAAACTCCTCCAAGATGTCAAAAGGACACTACAGCAGAGAACAGTTATTAATATAAAACAACGTACAAGTGTGCATCAATAGATGCAGAAATGAGCCACAATATACTGTAGAGTGATGAAAAAACTGATTTTTGATCAACAAAAAATAATTTGACAACAAATTTGATAATTGGTTAATAGTTTAGGTCATTAGTCAACATGTTCTGGTCTCACCTTTGAGGGAGATCTGCTGCTTTTCTCTGGTTTAGATTATTGTAAATTGAATATCTTTGTTTTTTCGACTGTTGGTCCAATTCAAGCAATTCAATGTCATCACCTTGGCAAAAATAATCAACACTGAAAATCATCTGCAGTTGTAGCAAAACCTGTATACACACAAAAATCTCATAATATGCAGAGAATTTAGAATGAATTAAATAAAGTGCAAACAGTAGATTACCTGCAGCACGGATGTACTCTGATCCCTTCCCCGGTTGTATCTCCAGATTGTTCACCAGTGTCCCCACAGGAAGAGCTCCCAGTGGATAGGCATCGCCTTCATTGGCTGAGACTGCAAAGTAAAACAAAAGCACATAATTGCATTCTTAGTCTCACAGTTGCATTATGGGAATTGTAGGCTACAGAGATTTTGGAACTTGACCCATACTTGAGAATAAAAGTCAGGGTATTTCGGCCCCTGCTGCTTTGATTTCAGTCAGGTCTTTTTGTTTCTTATTCTGTCAACTTGTGAGTTCTCCAACTTTAAGGAAGTGCAACACAAAATCACAGAAGTACTCAAATCAGGACATGCATCTCGTACCCGCCATGCGCCCAATAACTCCAGATGTTTTAATGACGTCTCCAGCCTGCATGTTCTCTGTTGCAATGATCCATCTTTTCCGGGCGCCTCCAGCCACCAGAGCAATGTCAGCAGACCTGTACAGACAAACACATTAGGAGGACCAACTGTATGTTCATTATCGTTATTAGATATGTTAATTTAAGTGCTGTGTGGCGGAGGCTGATCTCACCTGCATGGGTCGTATCGCACTTCGACGACCTTCTCTTCAAAGGGCTCGGCATCTTTGCTGGGTTCATAGCGCAGTCGCTGGAAGTCTATCCACCGGTATTTTTGTTTGTGGCCGCCGCCAATGCCATGTGTCCGTATCCTTCCTGTAAGGCAGAAAAACAGATGAGCAATTCTTTTCACTCTATTCGCTCTTGTCAGAACAAGTATCACAGCTGTTACAAAAGCAGATACATCACAAAGTACTGCAAGGTTTCTACCCGAGGCTGAAAATGACCTTTGATTGATGTGACATTTTTCCTCTATAAAGACTGCATGATTTGAGATTTACATCAAAAGCTATTTTACTTGGATTACACTACCATTGACAGCCTACAGCTTCAAATTTTAAACCTTTTTTCTTTTTGTAAAGACAAAAGATCACATCAATCAAGATTTACTTAAAAAATTCTGTACTTATACTAGTCAGGGCTTGACTAGATTGACACTGAATGCCAAAAGACCATTTTAAACTCAGTAAGTGAAGCCTTTAATCTATTTATGCAAACATAACAAAGAGACCTGCACATTTGAAGCTAACTTACAGGACAGGTTCACAATTTTTCCAAGTCTGTCTTAAAACAACAATCAGATGCCCAAATTAACATAATTGCCATAATCGTTCCCCACTGACCATTAGGAGATCCCTTCATAATGCACTTACAATGTAAGTAATGCGGGACAAAATCAAGACCTTCTTCTGTGCAAAATTGTATTTAAAAGTTCATCTGAAGCCAATATGAAGCTTCAGCCATTGAAATAGGTCAAAACAAGTAGACATCTTTCAACATTACAGTCTTTTTAGTGCCAAAGTCCCTCTTTTTGTTGCTATACTTCCACCACAGCTCAACAGGGAAACACTGTCCAACGAAAACACAAAGAGGGAAATTGATGCTAAAAAGACTGTAAATGTGGCAGATATACACTTGATATGACTAACTCAGACTGCTGAAGTTTCATATAAGCTTCTGGTAACTTTTAAATGCATTTTTGCTCAAAATGACTGTGTGGACACACTGTGGATTTTGGTCCCCATCACCTACATTGAAAGCACATTTGAAAGGGAATCTTTTAATAGCCAGTATGAACAGGAGGAATGATTACAGTGAGGAAAATCTCTGTCAGTCTTCATATAGACACATGACTGTTGTTTAAAGAAAGAATTGAAAACATGTGAACCTACCCTTTAAATCTGGCTTGTAAACACACAAACAACCACTTATCCTATTCTGCTATAGTGACAACACTCTTTACCTGAGTGATCTCGGCCTCCCGTCTTTTTCTTTCCTATAGGCTTGATGGTGTACTTCTCCCTCTGCTTCCACAGAGTCCTGTTCTGCTGCAGAGAGGCTGTGGTGAGGAAGCCTCTGCACTGTCCAACACACACCTGAGTCCCCAGCTTGGTCTGTGCCACTGCCTGTCAACACAAACACACACAGCTTGTTTGGTACATGTGATGTTGTGATTCAGTTCTCCAGTGTGACTGAAGGCAACAACACTGAAGTTATCTTCCGATTTGCAGTTTCTGATTCGGGGTTAAAGGGGTAAGTTAAGGGAAACATAAATAATGATATTTAGTGGCTGATTCTCCATTTTTTCACACATCTGAAAGAGTGTTAGACATTATAGCAACGCTGTTTACACCCACTTTTAGATTTCTGAAACCTTTATTTTGCTTATGAAAACAGATAAAAGGGCTATTTCACTGCCCCCCCCCCCCCCATCTAAACAACATCAGACCAGATCCAGATCAAACACCACTATGCTTAGATTCGTCATCTAGACTAGATTACCAAGGAGACTCCAGAGACTCATTAAAACACAATTTTAGATTTGTGAAACCTTTATTCTGTTTATGAACACTGAAAATCGGGCAATTTCACTGCTTTTTCTGGCCTTTTTTCTGTTTTCATAAGAAAAATAAAGGTTTCACAAATCTAAAAGTGGGTTTTAACGAGTCTCTGGAGTCTCCTTGTTAATCTAGTCAAGAGTCTAAGTATAGTGTGTTTTGAACTGGACCTGGTCTAATGTGGTCTGGAGGGAGAAATAGCAGTGAAATCGCCCTTTTCTCTGTTTTCATAAGCAAAATAATGGTTTCACAAACCTGAAAGTGGGTTTAGACAGCGTTAAGGCTTTTGCTAAGTGCAAGAGGTGCCAAAACGGAGAATCAGCTGCTAAATATCATTATTTATGTTTGATGCCTATGGTGTTGTGACTCAGTTCTCCATTGTCTCTGACAGCAGCTGTTTACCTGAGAGGCCAGCAGGGCAGGCTGGGAGACAGTCAGGGAGCGCAGGGCTTGAGTTAAACACCACACCGCCATCACGACGTCCCCTTGACAGAGCTGAGGAGCAGATGAGAGGCATTTAGTAACGTTAGTTAGGCAGCTTTCCTTCTTCCTGCTGTGCAACATTAGCTTTAATATGATCAATACAAAGTATGCAAGTTTCTCCTGCTTTCAGTCCCGTTACAGCTCAACAAGCAGACTCCCATTGATCACCAGTGGTCAACAAAATCACATGTTTACCTCTCTATTGTAGTATTTATGGCTCAGTAGTGTCTACACTGTTATCACTATAACTTCAGAGGAATCTATATGACATAAACGTGAGCGACCGCTAGCTTAGCATGTAGCTACCAGATTAATGGTTAATGTGGATGAATAACCGGCCGAGCTTTTTGTTTTGTGTTTTAATATAACAAGCTATGCTGAACGTTCATCTCGTATCCACCTTCCACTATAACACAGTGTAATAATAATATTAAACCGACCTTTATAAGTGATTTATTTCATCCCAATCCTCTCGCTGGCGTCCTTCACAGTCCTGCACGCTGCGTCGCGCGCTGATGACGTCTATTCAAACCTCGGAGCTTTTTTTAATTTCATTTTTTCATTAGTTTCTTTGCATTGTGTCAGCTTCCCCCTGTATCCAATAATTCTTTTTTTTAAAAAAAAAACAACAACTATGAAACAGAGTGAGTATCTTCCCAGCTCCCCATAGAGATATTATTGCAGGCTGTCATTTTAACTGTTAAGATGTATTGTACAAGAATATGGTACAAGAATGTATACATTTACATCAACTATCTCTGATATATCCAACCTCCCTTATTAGTAGCTCCCAGGGCATGTATGCCAATGTGTCATAACACCTACAGTTCAGTAACATTTGCTAAGTCTACCAGCTTTTTCATTCTGGTTCAATTTCACCTCTAGGTGGCAGAAAACTCAATGAATGCGTGGACGTAGTCTCCAACTTACTAGCTACATTTTGACTATCAGACAACACTTAGGAGGAAATATATCTAACTGGGTAAGGGAGAAAGGATAATCTTTCCAATCATTTTTCATTAGCGAATGATTATTTATGAAGGTGAATGTGGAGAATATAACATAAGTGAATATAAGATTAACTGGTAGATACAGTATAGTAATAAATCCAAAATGCAAACTCCAAGCAAGAATTTTATAAGAAAAAACCCCCCAACAAAACAAAACCTGACAATAAGCCAAAAACACCAACACAAGTTGGACTGCAGTGCTGCAGAGAGACATATGCCTGCTTTAAACCTTCCCATGTACAGTAAAGAAGCCATTTCATGTATGTAGCACATACAATGAGAAGTAAATCCAATGCATGCACAAACACCCAACCGGTTAATGACAATGTGGAACTTAACATCCACCCTGCAGACATCCAGTAGCTACCCGTTAGTGTTCACAATTTAACCACCAGATGTCACTGTGTGCTCCTTTGTATTTTTTCTGTGGTGGAATTCATGAGTTGTTTGCTGTTTGAAAGTTAGAATTAAAGTTTGAAGTTAAAGTAATCAACTTCTGTTATGTGCGCAGTATTACGTTTATTTTTCTTATCCAAGTAAAATATGTAGCCTTTAATATTAGACAAAAAATTAAATATGTGTTTACAGATAGATAGATAGATAGATAGATAGATAGATAGATAGATAGATAGGCTGGCAGATTTTTTTTTTTTTTTTTTGGATTTTTTTGCTGGCAGATGATTTATGCAAAGTGGCGAAAACAAAACATGACGTCACCATACATATACTCAGCCGCAGTGGCTGACGGGAGACTCTTGCTGTGCTGGAGACATTTTGGATTTAAAGGGGCTGAGCTAGCCGTCAGTCCCAGCTCTCGGTAAGAGACAACTATATCTTCATTAATATTATCACTGTGTAACACCTGTATATGACTTTGTATGTACGTAGCATCATTTTACGCGACCATGTACATAAAGTATCCGCTTGGCTATTAAAACAGGGCGAACTCGTAACAAACAGGGAGTGGTGATGCTAGCTGCTTAGCTAAAGCTAGCCAGTCGCTGTCGGTAGCGCAGAACAGATGAAAAAAAAACAGGCTTTATTGTGAGTTTCTGCGAAGATGTTGTAGCTAAACTGATAGAGTCCTCATCTAAAAACATCAAAGTAAGTGTAGAGAAGGAAAGAACCGGCAATATGTGTTTTTATTGTTAAATAAGACCCCTATATGAGGGGATAGATAATCATAGCCTCGCTGTGTATTGCGAAAGTCAAAACGAAATTAAATGATGTGACTGAAATAACCAGCAGTGCAAATAAAATCAAATGGTGGAGTGCCTGATCTGTTGTTTTATGCTTTGAAGTATGTTGAAAATGTTTTGAAGACTCCTAGTCTGTGTTTCAGGCACATTCAGGTTGTGCAGACTCATTAACATACAGCTACCAAAATACTAATTAAAAAGTCTGGCATTGTCTTCTACGCTTCTACATCATTGCAGTGTAGAAAACGATGTTATAGAAACGCATTTTCTACATAATATTTGAGTTAGACAGATGCTATAACCGTACATCTCCCCTTTCATTAGTGTCAATTCTCAGGCAGACATTGTTCAGTAAGAAAACAGCCCTCTAGCAACTGGTTTCAGTGGAGTGATGATGGATGACTGTGGACAGTGTCAGTGGCACTTCCCTCCTGGCTGTCCCCAGCTCTGCCACACCCTCCCTGATGCCTGCCTCTCCTTTGTGTCTGGTGGTCATGCGGACAGTGTGGTGGATTGCTGTTTATGCAGGAAACGGAGGAAGATGAAGTGATCTGGTGGTGTCAAACTTAATCAAGTAGACAGGAAATGCGTCTCTGGGGATATGGCACAGAGATCAGTCCACTGGGTTACTGAGGCACCCACTGCAGTCTGCCCCCCTTTTTTCCATTTCCTATGCTAGTACTTATTATTACAGCACCAAAATGCACCACACCCTTCTCACTTAGACACTGATTTGTGTTGTGTATTTACTCAAACCTAGCTGGAAACTAAGGCCAAGCAATTCTACAGAAGAAAATGGCAGCTACTAAACTGTCTGTCTTTCCCTAAAGTCAGAAATATTTTATGTGCAATGGTGGCATGTGAACAGTCGTGCCATTTAAGGGTTATTTAGTTGATCCCCTCTTTGGATATCAGTGTGTTAAAGCACAGTCGATTTGAATGACTGTGCGCAGGGATGGTAGGGAGGGATTTGAAGGAACGAGGGACTGAGTAATGATGGTGTCAGCCAACGGGAGATGTGATAATGTGAGGCTTGAGGCCTCTCTGGAGGTGGAAACTAATGAAGAGTGGTTCTCGGGAAGGGCAAACGTGACAGAGATATTTTCCAGGTTTCCACCACTCAGAGAGAAATGAACCAATCAGCGCCGAGTCCACCAAGATGTTTCTTTAAACACAGAACTGCCTTTCATAACAGTTATCTTTCTCTTCAGCATTTGTTTGGTGTCTGGGGCAGAGGTGCGATGATTGCTGCAATATAATATGACCTTTGATCCCCCTGCAAACTTGTCATCTAACTTGTTTGTAAAACTCATCTCCTGGTTGACTTCATTAAAACAGTGTTAAATTAAGTCCTGTCAGTTGTTTTTATCAGTTAACAGGTTTCTCATGTTAGTATGAGGATTCTTGTGGCTGAAAAAATCTCTGCTACAGATAACGCTGCTCATAACCATCTGTGGACATAATCAGTAACAGTATACTCTTGTGTATTTTTGGATTAGTTAATACATTTTGGGCATCCTGTGTAATTTAAGTACAGCATTGCTTTAGTATAGGTCCTCTGCGGTCTAGTTTTGTGAGTGACTTGAACTGTGGAAATACAAAACACTTCTTTGGATGGATTTTTCCATGATCAATAATTGCTGTAGTCTGTACACACAGGTATTTTTGACTTGAGATTGTTTTTGGTGTATCCAATTCAAACATATTTTCAGAAACTAGCTGATACTCAAATCACTGTTGTTTTCGTCAGCCAGTGAATGTCACTGAAGATACTGTCTGTCACATAATGTTTGTATGAATGAACATTTCCTGAGGTGTATATGTTCATCAAGGTCTTAGTGTGTCATGCAGAAAGTGTTTGGTGGGCTATAAATGTCCCTTTGACTTTGTGACCTTTTGCTGCACTGCAGAAACTAAGCGGTTTGATTTTTGGTTGTATGTTTAATTGGTTCGATAGACATTTAATGCTTGGTGCTCCTATTCCACGATGTCTCATTAGGCCTAGTCCTTTGTGTCTGATGAGTATAGAGAAGCAGAGTCTAGATCAGGATGACTCCCTCCCCCATCCGACCTGCTCCTCCGCACTCCTCTGCTCTCTTCCTGCTGTGGGCGGGGCTGTCTCTTGTGTGCGCCCTGAGCTGATGTTGGTTGCTCTGACGGAGCAGTGGGAAGGTCACCATCATCCTGCAGGCAGCTCCCGTCCTCCACCTCTCCATCCTCAGCACATATCGCACTCATTCCTGTCCAGTTATATTTCCATTTGCCTCTGTTTCACACTGAGGGTTTCCTTTTTCATTTTAAGAAGGCTCTATTTGGATTAGCACAGCAGTTTTAGGATGCACTTTGCTGGCGTGTAGCGCTATTGCTGGAGGACGAGTCATTATTTCATCAGCTTTTCTCCGTGCCAAACTATGAGGCTCTGATCTGCCACTGAAACCGAGGTTAGTTTTCTCTTTCAGCAAACTGTAGAACTGCAGCAGCTGAAAACTTAGCCAGCATGAATGATGGCTTAGTCCTTAAGCAACCACTTAGTGGGTTCAATCACTGATATAACCATTCTTTGAGTATAATTTGCACCTTTTTCATATTTTGTCAATGTTCCCTCTATTTTTATCTTCATGAAAAAAATGAAGAACCAGGACCATTTTGATTAGAATAAGTTGTTTCTCCATAATATTCCCATATATTATATAAGAATGCCACCTAATCGTTGGCCACATTTGTTAAAAAGCCCATCTGTTGCAATGAGAGGCTCAAACATCTGTTAATGAATCATGTCTCATCTCTGTTGCGTAGGTATTAACTGTTTAACATGGTAGGTCAGGTCAAGTAGCTCTAGGTTGAGGGATTTGTGGAAAATGTTTTCATTGTGTGCCCTTGTTTACTTTTGTTTTAAAGAGTGAGCCAACAACCTTACTTGTTATTAGCTGCCTAACTTGCTGCCAGTGAATCTTGAGTAATACACAATCCAGGTCATTCCTGCACCTGATCACGAGATCAGTGTGTAACATTTACATGGTGAGTGCTGTTGTCATAAAAGCAGCGTGATCCATTTGAGCAGTATGAGAAGGCATATTCTGGACATCATGAATTGGCTAATAACTGTCGATGCTATCATTTGTGTATGTGCACATCATGATTTTTATGAAATGCAGATCAAAGGTGAAGAAAGTAAATGTTTAAGACAAATTCAAGGACAGTCTTTTTAAAGAAAAACAACAGGCCTGTTGGACTTTATCTCACCTCTTTCAAGTCTTGTAAATTATTAACTTCAGCTGTCTGAAGAAAGCAAGTCCTTGATTCAGGTGTTTGTATGTTTTATCAAAACGAAGCTGCTTTTTTCTCCCCCGCTGATATGAAAGTAGTTCTTCTCTTTGTTCGCTAACACTGTGTACAGAACCCAGCTAGTCAGGCCTTTCATCCACATAGACGTTAAACTGCTGGGACACAGAGTAACTGTTCAGGGTAATAAGTTGTTTGATCAGTGAATATGCCTTATCTTTCCAAGAGACCTTGTCATATTTTGCTCAGAGCAGGTAAGAGCTTTTGGGTCAGACCTTATCAGGTAGAAATATACTGTAGGTCCTGATTCAAAGTTAGGGTCCTATAACCCCTGCATTGACTTTAGTTAGGGTTCCCCCTTTATCTAATGTATGTACTTGATTAATACTCAGCATTGGTTATGTTTTTTTTTTTTTTTAATGTAGAATTATTTTTAATGCTGGTCACACTTTTTCCAGACATCCATGTAGTTTTATATTTGGTGATCTAAAAACTCCTGAAGTGGTTCACACAGAGTGCATGATGTTCAGTCTGAGGAGGGCAGCTGCCTCTGTGAATTTGAATTTTTAATGCTGTTCTGCATCTTCCTTGTAAAACGGCAGTAAAGGGATGATTGTACATGAAGTGCAATAAAGTACAAAATTGCAAATGAGAGATGCTCAATATCACCTCTGAGCACTCTAGCTAATATGCTCAAGTCAGCACCGTTTAACAACTTTGACAAGATGGTGCCTGCTTTTCATCAGACTTACTCCACCCTTTACTTCGATGTCACTTCAGGTATCAAACAGAAGAGTGCCAAATCTCCAAAAAATATTTTTGTTTGTAGGAAAAGAGGAAAAGTCAATGGATATCTTTTCAGTCGAACATAATATGTCTTTTGAATCCGTCAATGGATTTGAGTAAGCAGGTTCATGAACCTGGAGATGGGAAAGCTTTCAAGTGGAAAAAAACATAGTTATGAGTTGAGAGGTTTTCACCTGACTGCAGAGATGCATATGTCTGCTCTGTATTGAGAACATCACATTAGGCTACCTGACACTTTTGATTATTGATCATTGCTGCTCTCCTGCCCATCCAGCTGGTGGTACACAAGCTCCAGTGTCATTCTGATTAAAGCTCATTTGCACAATCTGACTGACATCCAGTTGGCCATTACTGCAGTAGCTGCCCCTGTGTGCTTGTCTAGTGTCCCATCATGAAATATATTAACATCATAACACTCTCCTGACAGCTCAGCTGTGATTACATGATGTGCAATGCGTAACATCATGGTAATTACTGGCTACAAGCAACAGACCCAGTTGGGTTTGTTGTCCTTGTTTCTGCCATTGCAAACGTCAGCTGTAAAGCTGTGCCAAGGTCCACTGAAAATCCACAGCAAATTAAATGTTCTGTAAGCAGAGGTCTTACGACACTGAGGCTTACAAATTGAGGTGGGCAGCTATTTATGGTTCCATTATGATGTCTTGGTGATGTGATGCCTCACCCAGCAATCAATCGCACTTGCCAAGCAAAGAAGAAAAAATATATTTTCATAGATTTTGCAGCTAAGTAAGTTCCTGGTGCCTGCAATGGGACTTTACATGGCTGTCATTATCTCCTCTGTTGTTACACACAAAGAAAATAGCTATTTACTGCAATTGTTGGATGAATAGACACTTGCTGAAATGCAAGTAGCAAAGCCGGGAGTGGCTCACTAATGGTGTAGTATATTTTGCTCCTGGCAGATGGCTCTCAGCTGGTGTTTATTATTACAGGCCCCCTCATCCTTAACCCCTTATCCTCACTGCTGCTAAAATACAGCAGGCACTTGCTCACCGCTGCCTTGACCTTAGTCAGAAGGGTAGGGCTGCTTTTTGCACTGACATTTGCATCATGTAGCCGGCAGTGACGTGGCTCAGTGAGTCATGGGTTATCTTCAGACTGTTTGGGGAAAATGGCACATGTTCCATGCACTCACCAAAGGGCTGACATTTCTCCAGAACACAATATTATTGAGTTTTCTTGGTGACTTGACCAGCTGCTAAGCAGTATTACTGAGGCTTTTGTCATGTCATCCTCTCCTTGACTCTTGAGCCAGTCAGGCAGCCAGCTAGGCCTCTGTTTGGATAAAGTGCTGGCACTAGAAGACATCCACACTGCAGCATCTGTGTGCCCTCTGTTTCACTGCAAGCTGGAGCCCAACTCCCAAGTAAGGTGCCAAATCCCGGCAGTCTGTTCAGCAGAATAATGCGTGCCTGTAGCTCCCGGCTATGCATAAAGCAGGCATTCTACGCATGTCTTTACATAATATGTGGCCATTCATCCAACACTTGAAGCTGAGGAATTCACCCAAACGTGCTTGTTGTTTTTACAGAATGCGTTTCATTCAAGTAAGCTACTTTCTTATCGTCTTGAACTGCATACATTCTGAATTTGTCTAACTTAACAGCTCACAGAAATGCTGACCTATCTCACTCATAAAATTTGAATCTCTCATCTCAGCTGAAGTGATAAAACATGAGTTTAATTTCCCCTTTTATGGCCGTCACGTTGCAGGTGGATCATGCTCCAGTGTTGTTAGCAGAGCACAGAAATGAAGTGGTGTCTGTCAACATCAAGGGAAGGGCTCTTCACTGTCAGACATTGATATTTTAAAACAGAGAACAGTGTGGCTCCTTTCAGATTATTTCTGTGGGTAATATCTTAGATGTTTTACAACTTGAAAGATAATTGGAAACTGAAGATACTTTCAGTTAAAGAGAAGAAAAGTAACAAGAGACATGTTGTGACAGTTACTTTTCAGCTGAGCCAAATCTTCTGTGATCTCAGGTTCTTTGAGTTTCATTGTTAAATAAGACAGCTGCATGTTTGAAAGACTATTATGAAAACGTCTTTTAATGTGACAGCTGCTGCTGTTAAAATGTTCCCACAATGTCCACTTTGTTATCTTATTGTAACAGTCTGTCCCCTTTTTTTTTTTCTTCAATCTTTACAGGTTTCCCTGAGCTACATAAAAGATGTCGACCATGGTGTATCCACGGGAAGAGAAGCTTGAGAAGCTCTCTCAGGAGGAGATCATCTCTAACACGAAGCTGGTGATCCAGGGTCTGGAGGCCCTGAAGAACGAGCACAACTCAATCCTCCACAGCCTCCTGGAGACCATCAAGTGCCTAAAGAAGGATGAAGAGGCCAACCTGGTGCACGAGAAGTCCAACCTGCTCCGCAAGTCAGTGGAGATGATTGAACTGGGCCTGGGAGAAGCGCAGGTAAGATCAGGTGTTTGCTGTATGAGGAAGGCTGAAATGTGTTTTCATATTTAATGAGTAGATATAGTTTTGTCCCAGTTTTATTATTGAATAATTCACAGTGTTGTAAATTTTGTGTGTGTTATTTAACCCACCCGTGTGTTACTGTCCTTTAACTTTGGGTGTTTCTGCTTCCTCACAGCTTCCTCATTCTATACTAAGCATATGTGATGATCATGATTCATTCAAAATCAGCCCCAGTGTGTACTCTCTTTTCCAGCCATCGCAGCAGTTTGTCCTTGTTTAATGTCATTGCTCTTTAATGTTGTCTCTGTCCCAGGTGATGATGGCCCTGTCCAACCACCTGAACGCGGTGGAGTCTGAGAAGCAGAAGCTGCGTGCGCAGGTGAGGAGGCTTTGCCAGGAAAACCAGTGGCTGCGGGACGAGCTGGCTAACACCCAGCAGAAGCTGCAGAAGAGTGAGCAAAATGTGGCCCAGTTGGAGGAGGAGAAGAAACACCTGGAGTTCATGAACCAGCTCAAAAAATACGATGAAGATGTCTCACCCACTGTAAGTACTCTACACCCTTAAACACTTGCAGTAAGCTTAATATCAACACTGAAGTTACAGGAGCAGGGGATGAATACAAGTGCCTCTTCAGATTGATTTGAATTCATACATTATTTGGCCTCAACAGTGAAATGGAAATGACTTGTCAGTTGATATAAGCATATAATATAATATACTAACACAAATCTTGTGTTGTGAAGCTACAGGGAACATTTCTGTTGCTCTGAATTACTGATTTAACTCTAAAGGGAAGAAAACTATTATGAGAATCTGATACTGGTGGATAAACAAAGCTATTGTTTGTGACGGGAAGGAGAAATTACCTGCCTCTTCCAGGAATTAGCCCTTCGGGTCGGGTCCTCATTGATCTGGTGGAGGGGATGAATTGCTGCATATACTGACTATATCCTTAGTCACAAAAAGAGGCTGTAATAGCTTGTATCCGCTAACTGCTTAACTCAGCAGAAACCCATCTAGCCAATAGCCTGAAAGATCCTAGTCCCTGTTCTGGAAGCAGCTTTTCCATTTTCCAGCTTTTAACAGCCTGCTCCGTTAATAGAAATCTTTTGATGAATATGGATGAGTGCGGTTTATCCTTAAAATCCAATTTATCCTGTCGAGGTGAATTAATGAGCTCATGATATAAAGAAGAATTTATAGTGTTGAATATATTGTTCTAAATGGTCTTTAAGTCTACTCAATTGCTTATATTGTAACAATTTAAGATTATAACACTTTTTATCTAAATTGAGTCCACATTTTATGGTCTTTAATAATTACTGTATGTTTATGAGCTGTTCTCTTAAAAGACCTCTTGGCTTAAATATTTTTCTCATCATTGTTGCTCAATATCTGTACTTCACTCAGATATGATCATATGAATACCAAGCTTACAAACAGATATTATCTCATGCACATAGCCTTTGATGTAATCCTATCAATGTGCTTGTCATTCTTAACTTCAGTTTTGTCTCTGTTATCTGTCATTGTTTATTTCATATATCTGATATGGATGTTTCCTTAATTGTTGTCCTGCAATTTCCCGCTATCTGTTAGACGATCTGACTGGATGTTTGTTTCATTGTCTCAGCAGGAGGAAAAGGACAGAGAAACACCGAAGGACTCCCTGGATGACCTCTTCCCCAATGATGAGGAGGAGCATGGCCAAGGAAGTAAGAACAACAGCAACTCACCATGACGTCATGATTCTTCTCTCCGCTAAGACTGGAGAACTTGATTATATTGCCTTTCTGTGATGCAGGAGTTTGTTTACAAAAGTACAGTCATCATTTAGAGTGAAGAAAAAATGCATGTCCTTCCTAGTATTCATAAGACGTGATTAAAGTAAATGATGATCAAAATAATGGCAGTAATACACACTTTATGTTCAACAGGCCACTTAATGTAATGTGTATTATTCCTGATAAAATACCCATACATCTTGTAAAAAGAGCTCAGCAGTAATCCTCTCAATAAGCACATCTGAATATCCGTGTAAGTCCAGGATACATGTGGAGATAATGTTGTGTCGCTCCATTAAACACTCAATTGAATTATCCCCTTAATTTAATTACTCTCTGAATCCACAGTATTGTCTGCATGCAAATGTAGTTAGTGATATAATCATGCCTGAGTTTTCTCCCTTTGACAATCAAGTTGACCTTTGCCCTTTTCGTGTGGCCTCTGTACCCCACAGTGCAGCACCAACACAACAGTGCGGCCGTGGCTGCAGCCCAGCAGGGAGGCTACGAGATCCCAGCTCGTCTGAGAACCCTGCACAACCTGGTGATCCAGTATGCCTCCCAGGGCAGGTACGAGGTAGCCGTGCCCCTGTGCAAGCAAGCTTTGGAGGACCTGGAGAAAACCTCTGGACACGACCACCCTGACGTGGCCACCATGCTCAACATCCTGGCCTTGGTCTATAGGTCAGAAAAGACCCCATACAGGGGGTTCAGCTATTTCTTCTTCTATTCATTTTCTTGTGTTTATGTTGCCCTCTGTTCTACACAGATGTTCAAAGAGTAAGTAATATTTTTGAATTTGGCTGTATTCAGTCACGCCACGTCATCCTGTGTCTCCCTCGCCTTCTTGCAGGGATCAGAACAAATACAAAGAGGCCGCCCATCTGCTCAACGATGCTCTGTCCATCCGGGAGAAAACCCTGGGCAAAGACCATCCTGCTGTAAGACTCCACCATCGTCATGACAACCATATCTCCATGTGGACAAATCTATGTTTAGATAAATCAGATTGGTGTTGGTTCATAATCGCTCGAAGACTCTGTCAACAGGGAGGCAATAACTGCACGGTCTACTGTATTTACTGTCCTACTCAGACAGGCTGTATGGATTTTTTCCTCTATTGAAGTATGGATTTTTGACCATGTGCCTACAGTTTTGAAAGTAATCAATCACAATTACCCAATGACTGCTCATACATCCAGCATGACCTAAATGACAAAATACTTGCAATTGAAATACAACATCCAATGGGAAAACATTAGAAAATCGAATGTATTTCATTGCCTCTGTGAGCATATTTATAAGAATCATTTTACACTTTTGCTCCAAAACAGCTCATAAATCCTGAAGGAAGCTATTAAAGCATCGTGCTAGTCCCTGTGGCACTCTGGGCTTTGCAATTTGCCTCACATCGTGACTCTTGTCACTTCATCTGAACCTCGACACAGAATAATGAAACAAAGGCTGTTTACTATCATCCTTTGTAATCCAGGTGGCTTAGACATCAGTAAATTAAGTTCTTACATTGTGAAGCTAAACTGCCTGTTCTAAAGCAAAGAAGTGTATATAAGCAGCTTATTCTGGTTTTGTCTGTTTCTGTATGTGGTGTCCAGGTTGCTGCAACGCTGAACAACTTGGCCGTGCTGTATGGAAAGAGAGGGAAGTACAAGGAGGCTGAGCCTCTGTGTAAGAGAGCTCTGGAGATCAGAGAAAAGGTAGGCCACATCCCTGGATTGCACCACAGCACTGCTATCAAGGCCTCATCTCAAGGCAAAACTGGTGAACAATTAGCTCATTGTAATAAAGTAATTAACAGCAATAATATTTCCAAAATGTCAGTTGGAGCTACTGTAACACCGGCGACTATTAATAGTAAAAAGAGCAAATGATTTTCTTAAATTGTCTGTGAAGTTTCCACTGGGGGCCATGCCTGTGTCAGAGGGTTTAATTGAGAGCACAGCGGAAACTGGGTAGCAGGCGTTGGGGGAGCGAGGCAGGAGATAGATAGGAGACATGACAAAGCTACAGAGCTCAGCAGGGTACAATGAGTCTCTGTTTGCCTGAGAGCTCTATTCTGTACCCTCTATTGATCAGCCAGCTTTTTATTACATCTTCTGACTGCCCGCAGCAGGCAGACGTGCAGCACAGAGAGATGGAAGGTAGAGAAGGGAGAGGTGCACAGAGAAGTACTGAGACACATAACTGAAATGCTAAATCCAAACATTTGTTTCCGTCAGGTCCTGGGGAAGGACCACCCAGATGTGGCCAAACAGCTGAACAACCTTGCTCTGCTGTGCCAGAATCAGGGCAAGTATGAGGAGGTGGAGTACTACTACTGCCGTGCCCTTGAGATCTACGAGTGCAGGCTGGGCCCAGATGATCCCAATGTGGCCAAAACCAAGAACAACCTGGTGAGAGAGAAGTTATCACATCAACTTTGTTGGTGCTTTTTCCTTTTTTTTTCCCCCCCACAAAATATGAGCCGTGAAACCCAATCACTTTGACTACTATTAATTTTGACAAGAGATGCAGTCCCTAGTGAGTTGTGAATGTGCTAAGGTAAACACAGACAGAGTGTTCCTTCATTGAGAGCACTTATTTGTTCAGCATGTAAACTGTGACTGCTTTCTGCCTGCAAAGCCTCTTTTATTTAACTAATGTTTTTCAGGTTTTCACAGTGCCATATTTTACAAAACGCCTTTTTTTTTTTTTAATGAAAGTGATGAACTGTGAGCTGAGTCGTGCAATATTTCAACACATTGACGTTCTTGGGAGTTTGTCATTTTACTCTTTCAGCAGGAGTATCATCATCTTCACAAGTGTTTATATAATAATTTCAATTAGCATTGCTTGTTGTGTACAAAGCCAACAGTCCTTTGTCAGCTGCCTTGCTTCTTGTAGCTCTCTAAGGCCCTTCCTGATGATGGAGAGGCTCTATGCAGACACTGAGGGAGGCTCTGTGGTGCTTTATCATTTTTCATGAGCCACAGTGTGCAGGAGAAATATGCTGGAAGACTGTTCCTGCTCTCTCAGGGGACACATTATGAGTCAATAGGCCCGTCGGATCCAACGCTAAAATGTGCTTTCACTCCTCTGTCTTCTCCAGGCATCCTGCTTTCTCAAACAGGGAAAATACAAGGAGGCTGAGATTCTGTACAAAGAGATTCTGACTCGTGCTCATGAGAAAGAGTTTGGATCTGTTGATGGTAAGGCCTCGGAGTAGATATGGTAACTTGTATGTCTGCACATGTTTAATAGTTTTTTATATCTCTGTGTGAGAGATAGGAGATTCTTGTTTCAATCATCTTACAAATAGGTTACATAGGGGATACAATAAATTGCCCCTCAAAATACACGTTAGATTTGTTTTTTTGTTGTTTTTCCCCTGCTCCACTATTGTCTACTGTTTGTGTCACACCAGCAAGCAGAGTCACTGATGGACAGGCGGTTGAAAAGTGGACATTGTTCTAAGCAGGGTGCCAACTTCACCGTTCAGAGGGTTCAAAGAATCTTTACAGAAAGATTTTGAAGAAATAAAGAGTTTACTTGTCTGAAAGATAAACTCTTGCAATTTTCTTCTCTTTTTAGTTGAAGCTAAGCTTTTTGATGGCTTCCCTTCAAGGATGAAATTGCCTTTTTTGAAAAGGGTATGAAAGTGACTTTTGCAAAATGCACAGCTCTGATGCTTTTTGAGTAAAAGCAAAAGTGTCTAAAATTCTTCTCACAGGTTCACTTTTCACGTGTCACTTACCTTGAGAATAGTGATTCAGATTTTTTTTAAAACCTGTTGGTGGGTTGAAGGTTAAGAGGAAGCAAAATAGCAGCATTACCAGCCACAGATTGTGTCCCTGTGAATAAAAAAAGTTAATATTTTGCCAAACGTGGTTGTAAATATTGTAAAATGTTTTTTTAAAGGAGTTATAAGTGCTATGTTTATAGTATCTGAAAAAGGTGTGATGGGGAATATTTGTGTATTACTTTGCTGATATTTAGATTTAAATGATCATATTGTCTCTTCATTGTTTCATCACCAGTGTCACCTTCTTTCACTTTTCACTGTCATATAATTAATTTTTATTTATTTTGGGATATAATCTGCAAAGATGTATATGAGGATTAAATGTAGAACAACTGTAACAACAGGAGTGGTCTCCATTTCTTCTTTTAAGGTAGTCAAAGTGTCATATCATATATTTTACTAATTAAACTAACTAAATACTAAATACATCAACAGCTCAAGATTCAGATAGATTTGACACACTGAGAGTCAGATTTTAGTTTCCTTGCCAGTACAGTAACGTGTCTAGTTCAGCCTGCTCAGTGCATCATGAATAGTTATTCATGGATTCAGTGAAACATCCTGAGGTCAAGTAGTTCAACTGTTTACAGTCCTGTTGTGCCGTGTATAGAACACCTCTCCTGTGTGTCTGTCTGCAGCTGAAAACAAGCCCATCTGGATGCATGCAGAGGAGAGAGAGGAGATGAGCAAGGTGAGGGCTTTGTGTAATCATCTTCATGACATTCTGAACAAAAGCAGAGCAAATAAATCAAACAGTCACATGCAAGGTTGTGAAATGGAAAAACAAGTCAGTTTATTTCGCTTCCTGGAAAGTGAAATACAATCTTATGTTTCTGAGGAAGCTGTCTTGCACACACAATATAAGTGATAAATGATAGTTACATGTAAACACAGGAAAAATGCTGCCGATCCAGTTTGAACTACCACTCCCCTTCACGCTCTTTATTTCCTCTTCTCCCTTATTTACTTCCAGGGCAAGCACAGAGACAACACGCCATATGGAGAGTACGGAGGCTGGTACAAGGCCTGCAAAGTCAACAGGTGAGTCAGAGCCTGATAAACGTGCTTTTATAACTACGCCATGAATAAAACCTCTCATAAAGGCCAGAGATCAAACACTCAGATTATCCGACACTGTTTTGTTTAAATAGGAGCTTAGAACACTGTTATAAATGCTTGCAGGCAATGTAGTTGTCTGTATTTTCATCTTTATTTTTTTAGATTTTAAACCTTTTCTTGCAGTGTCACACATAAATCTGCTCAGACCAAACTGTTCCTTGTATGACCTTTGGGTAAATATTGTTTTTCCTGTGTTTTCCCGTCTCCTTTGTTTCCAGCCCAACAGTGAACACCACTCTGAGGAACCTGGGGGCTCTGTACCGCCGACAGGGCAAGCTAGAGGCTGCTGAGACCCTCGAGGAGTGCGCCGTGAGGTCTCGCAAGCAGGTCAGCGTCATTTCTAAACTGAAAATATACATCTCTACATGCAGATAGCTTATCAGTTCCTGTTTCTGTAAATTCTGAAATATGTTCCAGCCCATGTTAGCACAGTCAATCTCATGATTATTTTTTTTCCTCTCTACAAATGCTTTGGATCCAGAGCAACACAGTAAGTGGTTTGTCTATAACTGATAGCCCCCTATAGAGCCTCCACCTCCCTCCCTTAACATCACTCCCATTTCACAGCCATTTAAAATGTTTCCCTGTCTCTGTGATGCCACCGTGACAATACTTCCAACGCAGAGACAGGAAACATCAAATCACTTTTAATACCTCCATTTAACTGTGCACTCTCACCCATATCGACTAGCTAATGTCTCCCTCTTTGCTCGTTCTGATGACACATTTGTCTCTGTGTTGTACCTGTGTGTTGTCCCCATCAGGGCATCGACCCCATCCACCAGACACGTGTGGTGGAGATCCTGAAGGACGGAGAGGGCGACAGGCGGAGGAGCCGGGACAGCCTGACCAGCGTTAAGTATGAGAGCGGCTCTGAGACCGGCGAGGAAGTGAGTATGGGCGTGGAGTGGAACGGGGTGAGTACATATCCACTACAGTTGAGTTACCACAGCCACTAGCCTCACTGGAAGAACAAGGCGGTGTTAGTAATTTCACAGAGAGAGTGGACTGGTACAGAATACTGTTAAGACTTTGAAAGATGAGACAAGAGGAACCTTTCTAGATGAGGTTGATTCGGAAGTAGAGCAGAAAGCTAACTCTGGCTCCTTTACTGAAATACTCAAAGCCTGCCAGGAAGCTCAGGAAGCCCTCTCCTCATCATGGTCAAACAAACTGCAGTACATCCCAAATTAGTGACCTATTTTCAATGTCAATAAGTGCATCATTTCCCAGCTTTCTGGAATTGGATGTATTTATTGAACTGTATCTGTACCAGTCCATTAACTCCCTGTAGATGTGTCTTGTCCTTCCCATGAGCGTTAGCTGTAAATCCCTTTTTATAAAATGTAAAGCTGATTGAGTGTCTTGGCATGCTGACCTGTGGTTTTTGACAGCATCTTTTTGCTTTTGACTACATGTTCACGTTTTGTTGTTCATTGCTTGACAATGACATGCTAATGTCTCGTTTTAATAAGCGGTTGTACTGCTGGCAACGCTTTCTGCACACACGGTTCAGTAACAAAAAAAGGCACAAGCTCATTCTCTGGCACACTGGCAACAAATAAAATATTTATTTGCTTTAACAGAGACACAGATACAGAGGTCTAAATCCCTATTTAGGATGTCTCATGTTTCGATCATTAAACACAATTGACAGGATTCCCAATATCCTTGATGCTCGTCCCTCTGCGCAGTAAACCGGGAGGTTGATATGTAATGGTTCATCCTGCTGTTTTATTGCCTCATTATGGCCACTCTGGCTCTGTCTCACCCAGATCAACAATCATTAGTGTCAATTCACCGCAGGGGCTTTTATCTCCGCACAACATTTTCTATTGGATTTGTCACCCCTCTTCTTGTTTGTAAAGAGGTCATAGCTGAAGGCGAGACATTTGGCGTAGCACTGTATGCAGTTAAATAGAGACTGCTAGAGATGTGTCCCAGTTACAAGAAGCCGTGTGGTGAAGCTTACATAAGCCAGAGGATAGGACTGTGCCAGCAGAGTTGCCTTGTCTGAGCCTGTGCCTCCCCTCTCCTCCTCCTCCTCCTCCCCCCCTCCCCTCACTAAGTGCAGCCACGCCCTTCACCGCACCAACCCAAGTCCAAACATGCATGCAGCAATGCCAGCCTGCCGGGCTCACCCCCCTAACACGCACACTAATGGACCATGTGTGTTCACTGTGTTTTTCACATGGTTGAGAAATGTCTGTTAACTTGATGTCTGCTGCTCCATCTGAGCGAGTAACATTATATTAGAAAGGTGGGGTTCACGTTTGCCTACTCTCGTGTGAATGCGATCGCTTGTCTACACACACACACACACACACACATATACACACATACACACACACACACACAAAGCACAGCTACCTCAAAATTGCTTCAAAATTCACAAAAAGCACGGGCTGCATGTGTATTCATCTGAGTGTGCACCTGTCTGTCTTGGAAACATGTGATGGCATGCAGAGGATTGCTGGGTGTGTGCTAGCATTTCATTATCCACATCACGGCCACAGCAGCACAAGTTTAATTAACAGTCAAACAGGAAAATGTACTCATGACATTTTTTTTTTCCTCATGCTTTTTGCTGATTGTGTCTGAAAGCTAGTTTGTCGCATAATTTTAGCTTTTGACTTATATATAATTTTCTCCATCCATCCATCCATCCATCCATTTGCAAAGCTGCAAACATATGTAGCTATAATTCTGCTATCTTGTGTCTTAGAGAATAGTCGTGTAAAGCCCTGTCTGCTTCTGTGTAGGTATTTGCTGAGAGGTGATGTGATAGTCAGAACCATCATTCACATGCCTAAACATGTCTACACTCTGCTCTCAGTACGTCTGATGTGTCACTGCGGCTAGAGAAGCGGTTTACATACTCACACAGCTGATCTCGGCAGTTCAATTCAGAATTAGATTTTAAAGAAGCTACTGTTTTGTGATGAATTCATTCAGATGGGATTCATTTAAGAATAACTTCCCTAGAAGCATATTCTCTGAGTCTTATGTTGAATCAGGATTCGTACAGCGAGGAGACAACAACTGTCAGCAAACTTGTGGTTGTGTTTAGGTTAATTAGCAATGTGTACGTGCGTGTCTGTTCAAATTGCATGATTTGACTCGTGTGTCTGTATTGTGCTCTATGCTAGACGCTTTAATGTCATGTTTGCCTGTTTGCATGTTTTCTAGATTTCATCCTTTTGCCTTTTTTTTCCTTTCCTGCTCGTTACTAACTCACTGCCTTGTTGATTACTCTTGCCATGACAACCAATCAGCCTGTCAATCAAATTTCCTTTTCTTTTACTCAGTGGATTGTACTCTCCCTCTCGACTTCTCATTCCACACACAATAAGCTTGGGTGGGTTTGTATATAGTAATGAAATAAACAAGCTAGATAATTGGTTCATTAGTCATCTATTAAGTTATTAGAACACAAGGAGAGTCTAGCCTTGTATTGGGAATCTTATCCTGCTGAGATTTATGCGAGGTTTCTGTAGAAAAGGAGAATTTAAACTGCTGTAGACAGAGATATTAGTCCCAATGTCATCTTATCATCAGTGTATATACCCATTTCAGTGCTGATGCTTGCAGATGTCCCACATCTGCAGTGCACAGTCACTGGCTGGGTGCACTGTGCCAAGTTCAGGCTTTTTTGGTACCCAGATAGGAAAGAGAAACAGCTGAGTCACAGTGACTGCAACCACCTACCTACAGCACTGCATCACTGACCTGCTCTTTTTTTGCAGCGCAGCTCCTAAGACAGCTGTAATTTGTCAAACAGAAGCACAACTCCTTTCAGGTTATTTCGTTTGTGTAGGATCAATCTTTTTTTCTTTTTTTGTAAGAAAAACTATAACCCCCGAGCTGAAGGATAGTCAGTGTAGTCAGGTATAGAAAAAAGGGATGAAACTGCAATGTGCTAGTCTGTGTGTAGCATAGGAAGCCCAACCCAGAGCTCTTAATCTCACAATGTGTGCTGTTGTTTTGTCTGTTTCTCTCTTTCTCTTTTATCAGGCCTAAGCCATCAAGATTATTCCTCCATCCTTCTCTCCTCCCCCAACACAATAGCAAAAGGATGTGTGTTGTCGTTCCCTCTGGCCTTCTCTGTCCCAACAAAAACGAACAGCTCCTCTACCATTCCCGGTGCCCCCCGCTCCCCCCTACACACACACTCGGCAGAGAAAGCCCCCCTTCTCTCCTGGGTTGCCCACCTCTGTCCCCCACTGCTCAACTTGACAACTGCTGGGACGTTTGGTCTTCTCATCTCTGCTCTCCGCATTTTCCTGATTTCCTCTCTCTCTTTCTGTCACACTCTCTCTCTCTATATCCTTTCCTCTCACTAACCCTACGTCCGGACTTCGCCTCTTTCTCTCACTTAACATTTAAAAAAAAAAAAGTCATCGTGTGTGTAATCTCTCCCTGTGAGGAAGTCAACCGCACATTTTTCTCCTGCACCCATTTGTAATTTTTCATAATGTGCATAGTAGATTTATTTGGCAGGATAGAAGAGCTGGAAATGTAATTTATTGGAAGAAGGCGAAACAGAAATGCCGAAAGATGTGTGAGGATCGGCAGACTTCACTCCAACCCACAGTCAGATACGAAGTTACTGTCACTATTGAGTCAATATATCTTAAGAAATGATTTATTTCCATCAGTTGCTCTGTATTGGTCTCTGACTTTGTTTGTTGCCTTGAGCACTCGCAGCCTGTTTCTACAACAAGTTGAAAGTAGACGACCTCAACCCGGTGCCTGTATTTAGCCGTATCAGCATCTTTTTGTTTTTTAAAGAACGTAACTTTTTTTCGTGTGTTTCCTGTTTTCAACTAACGCCTGAGATCAAATGCCTGAACTGTTATGATATGGTACTGTATAGTTTCATGTGCTGATCAAATTATGTAATTTCTACGGCCTAGTTGGCGGGAAATGAGAAGGGAGCATTGCCTTTTCTTTTTCTTTTTTATAGATATATTTCCTATTCATTTCAATTTTGTATGAATTTGTTTACATTTTTTTTTTTTAAATGTGCTTAATTATTTTGTGGCTGAATATTAAGGCGGTAGTAATTCAACCATGCCATAGATGTTGCCACAGCAAGCTGTTGTTGCCATGATGATTTCATTTCAAGTAGCTCTTACCGGCTTGAGTGTCCTTGGTTGGGTAGAGCATTCTCACTGGCTCTTGTACACAGTACCTTGCATTTACAAAGGGAATTAGCAACATCGGCTGATGCTGTGAAGCCAGTATGACAGCAGAGACCAACCAGAGCATCTGGCACAGATATCGGCCTCCTGAGAAATTGCAAAAATATTACTAGACATTAAAATAATGGACGTAAAATGCCCAGAATTGCCTTTTCGACATATCTGTTGGTGTAGGAGTAGAAGCTAGTGTTATAATTCAATGGAAGCCTGGACTCCACAGTAGTATTAGTGTGTGTTTGTGTATGTTTTGGTGGTACAGTCACAGTGCCCGCTCTGGATACTGTATTTTGAACACGAAGCTTAATGGAGTGTGTTGCCTTTTTCTTACACAGTTGTTTGCAAGTCAACATTGTCACTTTGGTGAATCCTGTTTTTAGACGCCCCAAAGTACAGTGCGAGTGTTTCCACGAGATCAAACTGTTATTTCAGATGTTTAACTAACTGAATGTAAATGAATTTAACATCTTGGAAGTGTAATTGTAGGCTGTATTTCTAGATTCGACAAGTGCATTCACTATACGGCTTTTCAGTATGCTACTTGCCTTGATTCTTCATTCCTTTCAATGAGTACACCTATACTTCTAATGCAACTCTGAACAAAAGAATTGACTATGTTCATCACATAATTATGACAATAATGTTGTGTTAGTGGAATGCTTATTTATTGAACTGTCTATTCTTGACATATATATAGTGTGACTTAAGTTTCCTAAAGTGGAAGAACATAAATGGTAAGGTCTATAAGCACTATCTTAGTAAGTAGGACTGCATTATATTTACCATTCTGCATTGTGAAGATTATTGCATCAACACTTGTTGGTATTCTCAAATAAAGTTTTTCATTTGTGAACTTTGTCTTTTCTCTCTGTTGGGTTGAGACATTTGTATTATTTTATTGTGCCATCTGTTGAAAGTGGGATTCTTTGATGTTTCTGCCGAGCCGCACAGTGGAACAAATGTCATCTGTGGCAGCTGCATGTAAATCCTCAAATAAACCCACAGCTCCCCCTGCTGGTAATGAAGCTGTATTGCATTATTCCACCTCTAAATGTTGATCTCTATGTAACCTCCAAAAAAAAAACAGAGGAAGGTTCATGTACTGTTATGTTTAGATAGTGACTTAAACGCACATTCTCTAATTTACCACATATGTGGCTGACAGTTACCACAAAATTAGAAGAATGAATGAATGGATGGATGGACAAATAGACTGTAACACTGAAAACTCTTTGAGTCACCTTGACCCAAGGATAATCTGTGTCTGGTAAAATAATACTATTATTAGACCACACACAAGACCATACAAGACTCGTGGTTTTTGCTTAATACATGTGTAAAATAATATGGAATTGTTTAACTTAACATTTTGTTTTGCAGATTTAGTTTTATTCTGGTCATTTAGGATTGCACTTCCAGAAAGTTGAAACAATCACACAAGGCAGAAACAAAAAAAATAATGTTCAAAATCAGACTCACACATGCTGAAATATCCTGACTTTTAGTCCCTAGTAAACATCAAGCTCCAAAAACACTTGATCCTACATTTCCCATAATGCAATTCATTATGTTATTAGACCCTCCCTGCCTCTTTCAAATACCACACCTTTAGTTCATGAAGCAGGCTTTTGTTAAAAATTTTAAGTCTCATGCTGAAGCCAACATAACCCTGAAGATATTATCAGGGTCATTATTTTTTTTCAAACTTCGGAAGCTCCTTTCAGAGCAACAGAAGTCATTATACATGAGTAGTGCTGCCTCTGGCAAGTAAACTAAGCTTTATGTGGTGCCTAAGTGCTCCCGTAATGCTGAGAATAATGTTGAAATGTCCATATTTTACTGCATCCATTGTACATTTCTAGCCAAATTTCAGCAGCATCTTCATTTATTTGTCAGTCTTCTGATCTGTTCACTGATTTGCAAAGTCATACATACGTGTGCAAAAGTGCTATTTCATTTACATCCATAAGCACATTTAGCACTCTTCACATATAAAAGTCTCAAATGAAGTGTGAAAAAGCAGATGAGTTGTGAGTTGATCTGCAGTGGTGGATGGATGGGTGAGTTGATGGTTGATGAGTATGTGTGTGTGTGTGTGTGTGTGTGTGTGTGTGTGTGTGTGTGTCTGCAGGACGGCAGCGGAGCCCTACAGCGTGCCGGCTCTCTGGGGAAGCTCAGAGACGTTTTGCGCCGCAGTAGCGAGATGCTGGTGAAGAAACTGCAGGGCAACGGACCGCCTGAGCCCCGCAACACAAAGTAAGAAAACTGCCACACAGAATGATGAATAGCAGGCAAAATAAACACAATAAACATCTGTTCAGCCACCTTCATCACAAATATAAACTCTTTTTCTTTTCTTTCACAGCATGAAGCGAGCTGCTTCCTTGAATTATCTCAACAGGACCAGCGATGAGTCATTCCAGGTGAGGAACAGTTTGTAGAAAACCCTTAACATTGTGTTAAATCTTTCTTATATCACTGGAAATCTAATGTTTTAACCTCTCGTGTTCTGTCAGACTCGGGGAAGCGGTAACTTCAGGGAGAGCCGGGGCCTGAGCTCCAGCACCGTGGATCTGTACACTGGAAACTGAGCAGCAGCTAGGCGGGAAGGCGGCTTTCTAACAGAGACCTCGGCTGCTCTGTTCACCGACCCAAAGATGCTCCCACTCGTTAGGCTCGTTCTCTGAGCCGCAGCGATCACCAACAACACTACCAGACACACACACACACACACCTTTCTCTTCCTGTTAGCATCTGATCCAAAGATCTTCCTTCCAAAATTCAGACCCAAAGACATTTTCAGTCATCAAAAACATACCCATATAATCCTGGGTTTGTTTTGAAATCCAGGTTGTTGCTTTTGGTCTTCCGTTAACAGATTGCTGTGTCATCTCTGTGTCGTCTCCCTCATCGTATTCCTAATATCGGTGTCACCTCGGTGCCTCCTAAATGTGGCCAAGTGAGCATACCTCATGTGTCTCCCCTCACTCATAATCACTGTGACTCTGCACTTTCACTGATCAGTGGAATCTGTTGCCATGACGCCACCTGTGCTGGTATATTTCTCCTCATCTTGTTCCGATTTAAGATATTTGTGCTCCTTAAATTTTTTTGTCTTCCTGTGCCATCCATTGTTTTATTAGTGCTGATTAGATTTTTTTTTTTTTCTACATGTAAAACAAAGATGCTTTGTAGATATTTGTCTCCCTAAATAGAAATAAGTGAGATAATAAATAGGTATGTTTGGTTTGGAATGACATAATGATTACATTGTTAAAAAAAGAATCATTTTTATTTCATTTTAGTGGTCATACATTTGCCTGTTGAGATTTGTTTGAGGATGCGGGGCGTTGGTTAAAGCTTTGGGATACAGGGTGAATGTTTATCCTACTGACATGATTTGAAAGTCATGTGTTGATTTTGGTCGGGAAAGACGTTTGGAATTGAAATAGGCTGCTATTGTTCATCTCTACAGCTTTGAGATCCGACTGTTTTTTCTCTTGCTAATCTTTTTCAGTGCAGAGAGAGAGAGAGAGAGAGAAAAAAGTAATTTATGATCTCTGAATGCTGGAAACACACAACCATGAAAATGTTCAACTTTTTTTTGATTGTATATATATTAAAAAAAAGAAATTCCGAGGCTGAACTGGGTCACTTAATTCAGCCTGTTCTTCCTGAATGATCTCTGGTGCCATGCAAGACTCACTCTGCAGGTCTGAGTCGCCAACATCTTCTCAAAATGTTGTTTACAGCGATGAGGATGTGTGATACGTGTCTAGATTTCTACTATGTAATAATTATAGATTTTGCACAATTCTCAGATGGGTGTCTTCTATCTCTGATTGCAATTAGTGAAGCTACTCAAAAGAACTGGAATGTCTTGTAATTATTGATATTTTTCCTCCCTCGTTTTACATGTTTTTTTTCTTTTAATCCTTTGTAAAAAAAAATGTATTAAATTGAGTCTGATCATAAGTTCATAAATCATGCAATGTTAAGAGTTGGATGTGTAT
The DNA here is from genome assembly GCF_963924715.1 of Thunnus thynnus. Classification (NCBI taxonomy): domain Eukaryota; kingdom Metazoa; phylum Chordata; class Actinopteri; order Scombriformes; family Scombridae; genus Thunnus; species Thunnus thynnus. The sequence continues at coordinate 8,827,714 of NC_089530.1, read as the reverse complement.
GTTTGGATCTGCTTCTTAACAAATCCCATATGTCATAATCACTGTTTCATAGTAAATATTAGCCATTTTTCCAGACTTGATTCAGAAATAAAAACCAACATTCTTCTGTGCATAGTTGTCTTCTTTTTAAGTTCTGACATTCATGGACTGGCTTGAAAATACAAGATCGTGAGTAAAAATAAGAATTCTGTGGCCTGAAGTTGACCGATGTTATGTTTTCTCTTCCTCTTAGCATGATCATCACAGTACAAACTCAGTGAATTCCACTGAGCAAAAGACAGTGTGGGAACCCTGTGAATGTTCATGTCAAGATGTGTCTCCCAGCGTTCCCCCTCCTCCTCTCAGAAGTCAGCCCGAGGTCTCTCTGCTCACTGATAATCTCTCAGTATGTCAGAGCTTTAATGTTGAGAGTCTCAGCTCTTTTGGAAGTCTTGAGAGCTTTAAATTAACCAATCCCAGGATGGTTTCCTTCCACCGAGAGCCGTCAGCCTCCTCCTCTCAGTTTTGTTGGAAGCAAACAGCGAGTCGGAGTAGTAGAGTTCATTAGTGCATGAGAGTTGACACCATGGCTCCAGGAATTTCAAATGAAAGAACAGTGTGCGAGGTTGTAACTCCCGCTGAAACACTCCCCTGTTTTTTCTTTGGAATTTTATGCAGAAAGACTTGCCTCAATCACTGCAACCCCTTCAAATCACCAGGTAACACTTTAACACTGTTTTGACCCTTTAATCCTTTAGCCTGGATGACTGCATGATTCTAGCAGACACAGTTACCCAGGTGCCAGCTGGACCAGCAACATGACACCAGTCACACACACATACACACACACACACACACACACACACACACACAACACTACCACTGGTGCCAGCAGGAGCCGTCCCCTTTGCCAAGAATGATGTATTTGCATGGCCAGGACTGACTGCCTTTGTGCACTGGATGCCATTTATCACCTGTCAAAAGTTTTAAATTTCCAGAGTGTGTTAACATGCAGGAGACAGTGCCTTCTGACATGTGAGCTTCATGTAAACCCTTTTTTCCCAAAACTACTAAATCAATCACTGTCAAATAGATATCACACTATTTGGCAGTTTGTTCCTAAATGAGCTACAGGTATAACCAGACTGGCAGGCAACTGACAAACAGCATTAAATAGGTAAACTCACAATTTGTCTGAAGAACCAAATCAGTGTTATTAAATTATTCTGAATGGTAACATAATTTAAATTCCAAAATGTCTCCTGCCGGGCTTAGTTTTGATTGATTGGAGTAATTTTCAGTGTGAATAAAGAGTCTCAGTGATCAGGTTGAACCAGCTGGTCGCAGTGTTGTTCTCTTTATCCCAGGACAGGTACGGGCACCGGAAGCTGCACTATAAAGAAAGAGGGAAGACACGTCAAGTGAACACAGATACATAAGATTGATAACGGATGTTTGGTGTTTTGATTTCAAAATAAAAGCATATCAGTAATGATTGTAAATGTGCGAAATGGATCAATAAATTACTGGGGAGTTACTGTGTGTAGTGTTTGACCCAAAATAGTCAGTTGATATTATAAAAGTTAAACATAAGTGAAAAACGTATGAATAAAATCTCATTTACATATGAAAGTATAAAATCAGAAACCTAGGCAAAGAAAAAATGCATGATTATTAAATATATGTATTATGTGAAAAAATGAAAACTATTTCAATTAAATGTTATAAATTACAACAGTTGGAGTTTTGAAAAAGCTTTTTCCATTACTGTCTTAACAAGGCATGAAAACAGTTATCTGAACTAAACTCAACTCATTAAAAATGGTAAACAAAAGCAAAAATACAGCAATATGTTTGTATGGTTGCTAAAAAACTGAAGAAATCTTAAACACTATTTATGACCTTTATTTATAAAATCCAAAGTTAGTTTCCAGAGTGGGTTTGCTTGTTTCAGTTTAGTTTTTATTGTTTATTTGACCAAACCGACAAAGAGTAAAACTAAAGACATTTTCTGTATATTTTTATTTTATTTTATTTAGTTTTGTAAGTACACTGTATTGTTTCAGTTATTTTTTGTTTTTTCTAAAGTCTAGTTTTTATTTTTATTTCAGTTAACCAAAATGTTTTTTCACACTTAGTTTTAGATTTTAGTTTAGTTTTAGTTAACTATAACAACTTTGGTATAAGCCCATTAAACAACCAACTAAACAATAACTAAATGACGATAAACTAAATTTAAAAAAAAAGTTTGATAAAGTAAAATAGTGGTTCTCAAACTTTTTCATCTAAACTGACTGACGTTGACACTGACGCTTTTAGATGTTTTACTACAGAAAGTGTATGAAACCCATGATCAAAATATTCACACACTCTGTCATTATGTTACTTATAGATGGAATTATGGTGAAAATAAATTATTCCCCTTTTTGCCCCCGGACCCCACTTGAGAACCACTGTGCTAAAAGGCTTAACACACAGTATGACATTCATTTTGAAAGTTCCAACAGGAAGTGTGATGTGTGGTGTCTGTGCTTTTGACACTTGGGAAAAAAACAGATACACAGGCGAGTGGGAGGAAGCCAACTTGGAAACAGCGCGGAGCGGAACTCCCTCTGGTTGCAGACTGAAGTGGACCGGCGGTCGGTGGCTCTGGACGCAGGCAGGCGGCAGCTACACACACCGGGTTGTGATGAACCTCTGCGGCCTGAATTCATACTAACCCTCCGTCCTGTAGGCCACCTGGAACTTTAAACTCCGCTACAAAGTTTCGGCGGGGCTTCGCAGTCTCCCGTCTGGCCGGCCTGTAAACCGAAGCGACCGTCCCACATGTGTGTGCCTTGTTCCTGCTAGTCTCCAAAGCAACCAGGTGAGCGGGGCCGTCTGGCCTCTCCGGGGACCAGCGCAGGTAACCGTGTGGAGGGGAGGAGGGGGTTAAGTTTACCTGTACGCACACGGTGACGCACGGTGACGCTCCCTTTCGACTCACGGCTGTCCAGTAGCCGGAGAACAACACCGTCCGGCGGGCTGCCGAGCACCAGGACGGTCATGGATCTACCAGGAGAGAGTGAGAACCGGCGGAGGGAAGGCAGGAGAAACCCCGCGGTGACTAACAGGAGAAGACCACCGGTGGATAAGCTGTACGCCGCCGCTATTATCTGCCTCCAAGGTTGGTAACAAGCGACAACACACCTAATACCCACAACACACATCCACTTCTTTTTCTTTAGATGCTGTGAAGCGAGAAAAAACCTTAAAACTACAGAGCCGACATTGACCCGCACGCTTTTCTAAAGACTCTGCTGCTGCTGGTTCAAGTTGGTTTATTTGTTTAACTGTCTGCGTTGTAGTAACAAAAATACTACTGAGAGTCAAAGTTAATGTTGCACGTAGAATTCCCATGAAATGTCTCAAATAAGTGCTTTTAATTTCTTAAAAGTGTAGTTTAAAGTAAACTACATTTTGTTTGGTGTTAGTAGGGAAAGGGGTACACCCCTCCCCCTTCCTCACTGACCCCCCTCCAGTTCAGAGGGTTTGGGGGGGAGGAGAACAACAATTTCAGTTCTGTAAGTCTGTGGTTTTCAAAGTGGGTCCTTGAGGGGGCTCCAGGGGCCAAAAAGGGGAATAATTTATTTTCACTATAAATCCATTCATAAGTAACATGATGACAGAGTGTATGAATATTTTGGGTTTCATACACTTTCTGTAATAAAACATCTAAAAGCAAAAATCGTATCAGATGGGGGTCTGTGGTCTCATTTATGTCAGTTTAGGGTCCTTGATGTGAAAAAGTTTGAAAACCACTGTTGTAAGTAAACCCAGCCTTAAAAATGTCGCATAATTTCATCCAGAGAATCGAGGAGAATATTATAAACGCTCTCAAGTGGCAAAATGCAGCCTTTAAAAGAAACTGCTCTTGTTTATCAGTTACACATTAAAGCAGCGTCTGTGTATTATTCTAGTTGCACAGTAATTGGATTTCTAATTTAAAGCAGCGTAATGGCAGCATGATAGTAGGTTTCCATCTATCACTGAAAGCAGCCTCGCCATGTCATTATGTATTCTCAGGAGTGCTTCTATCCTCACATAGCACATTGGATACGCCATTTCTGATTATCATATTCATAACTCTGTTTGCATGTTTGAACTGCCTCTCTGAGCCCCTAGCTTGGCACGCTTTTATGGCTCCCATTGGCACGCACGGGGCGGAGAGCACTGGTGTTGTGCTGTGGGGTTTGGTGTGCTTGTGCCTCTCGTTGACTGTTATCCAGAAAGGAGAAGAGGTAGAGAAAAAGAGAAAAAATGAACCTGACGCGACGCCCTCCCACATTGTCGAAGCCTCTAAGAAGTTCACAACCTCAGCGGCGGAGTGGAAAGGAGGGCACGCAAAGATCCCTCCCGGATTGTGCGAGGAATGCTCTTATCCTGCCAAAGATCAGGCTCATTAACTCACCGCTCATCATGTCAAAACGGAGTCAGTTTTATCTCGACTCCGAGTGCAGACCGAAACGCAGAAGAGCACAGATACACAGATGTTTGCCTTCAGAGCAGCCGTGATAGTCAAAGTGGCTGAAAATTTCCTTTAAGTTGAAGTATGTCTGCTTCACCCCCACCACCCCTCCCACCCCCCCCCCCTTCTCTAGTCTCCTCATGGTGCCCACTTTGGAATGAATGTGTCCTCTGTGTGCAGGCAGCAGGGGAGACGGAGGCAGCTACGGGTCTGTGTTTATAAGATGCATGAATAGAGCCAAGCCAGGTACTGTCATGACAGCCCGTTTTTTTTTTTTAACCCTCTTTAGAAACGCCCTATTTTTAAAAGGGCTTTCTGAACGCGTGAAAGCACTTGCAAATGACCATAAACGGCTGTTATTTCCACACCAAACACACCAGGTTTCTGGAGGGTTGTCTGATCTGCAGGATCTGGTTACTGCGGTCAAATATTTACACAGATCTTTTTTTTCTTCAGTTTTGGTTTTACAATAGGAACTCTGTATCGCCGATCCGCTCTGCTTTTTCTATTTTCTCGATCTGGTTTCTATTTGTAGCTCTCACAGCAGATGAAAGCCACTTATGGAGTTAATGTCCATAATGTTAATGCAGCATCTCCCTCTCTCACCTACCCATCACACCCGCCTCCTTCCTTCTTCTCCTCTTCTCCTCTTCTGCTGTGTGTTTTTCATCCCCTCCCTCCCCCCCTTCCTCCCTCCCTTCCCTCTTCATCAAGGCAATTTCAGACCTGAGGCATGTGCGTGCAAAAATAATATGACTGGGCTTATTGCCGAGGAGTTGAGATAGATATGGAGTGTTAAGGTGACATCCTCACATGCTCTCCTCTTCTCAGACCTTCCTCTTTGATCTGGCTCCCTCTTGGTGCAGCTGGAGAAGATCTGCATTTCAGGTCTCCCGGCGCATTAATAATTTGGATCCATGTGCAAAAAATAACATTCCCTTCGTGGTGATTTGGAGGTGTGCAATCAAATTTTTTGATGGAATTTCAGCAGTAAATCCAGACTTTATTGATTTTTTTTTTTTTTTTTTTTTTTGTGAAGCTTCTCCGTGGCGTCTTTAAAACAAGATAGTGTAACTAAACTTTATGTGTGTGTGTGTTATTGAATTTGTGCAATAAATGTGTTACTCTCAAAACAAATGGATGTTGGAAGTATACAGGATACAGGAAGTTGTTATTATTGTTATACAGAAGCTTTTCCTTACTTCAAGAATCGACTGGTGTTTTATCAAGTGGTGGTTCCTCTGCTTCTATTAGAAAATCCATAAAGCTCATCTGCAGCATTTGTATGGTATCAACTTGGGTTCTGGAGAGCAGCTGTGAGTGGACAACAATCATCCAAATGTAAATGTACAGTTGGATTTTATTCAACGGATATGAGTGGATTACAATACAGAAGACACAGCATGAGATCGGCATCTTTCATGCACAGCTGCCGATGCAATAGAGCTACAGGAGCTGGATGTACTGTATGAATCTAGTCCTACATCCAATGTAATCCAATACAACGAGCTACATCATTGATCCTGCACTGGTAACCTTCTAATGTTAAATGTTTGTTAAGGCAGAGAAAGGAAGTAATACAGTATTTTTAGTTTGATAGTTTTTGATAGTTCTGGGCAATAAACGTTACTGATTTAGAGTAAATTGTGATTCAAAACTAAATTTAACCAAAGGGTACACTTCCAGATCTATATATTTAATCTGGGGCTCTACTGGAATATCTTTGCATGACTTACAGTTAAAAAAAACTCCTCATTTAACTCCTACTGACCCTTTTACAAAGCCCCTCGGTTCAGCCTCTGTCTGAAACAGGCTGTTTTAGCTCCTGTCTCTTTAAGGCCCCCCCTCCCCCCCCCAACTCCCGATGAGCACACTCTGTTCTAATTGCTGCCCAGTAGACAAACTATGGGATGGCGACACTGTTTCAGAGCGACCTCAAAACAAATATTTCACATTCTGTACAAGAATTTCTCGGTTTTTTTTTATATTGGTCGGCATATAAATGGGATGCATGTAGCTCTGTAGACAAGTAATGACAGAAAGAAGAAAATTGGATCCAGATCAAAAAGTCTCTAGTTAAAGCGTAACCCCAGTCTCCTTTTTCTGTATACAAGGCAGAAATGTTGGTCAGTATTATAATTAGGCACCGCTGTGCCAAGGTTGACCAAAGCTAGTTGTACTTGAAGAGTTGTGCGTGACAACAAAACAAAGCAGCGAGCAGAAAACGCCTGATGAATAGAAGTGAATAATAAGATCTGGTTCTCAGTGAGTGTTTGTGCACATGGGAAAGTCTCACTGGTAGCACAAGTTGTGAGACTCGGGGAGGAATTCACGACGTCTCCCGTGGCTCTTGTTTCTGGTCATTTATCAGACCATGTTTATTCAGGTTTAGGTGAAACCTTTTGAACTTGAGAGTCCACTTTTCACACAGTGGGTAGGTGCAGTTTTGCTCTCACTGGGTTATAGAGGGCTCTTCTCCCAGGGGAGGATCTTCTTGCACTCACTCAGACGTTACAATCATGGCTGCCCACTGTCTCAGATTTGGGCTTCTTGTCATTTTGAAATTGATGCGCCATCGTCTCCTCTGGTCTCTCCGTCCTCTAACCCACGACCTCGAAACTGATCCCGGTCTGCCATCTTTAAGGACTTAAGCTGGTTAAATGATCTTTTGGAGGAGCAAAGAGCCTGGGGGGGGGTGAAAAAAGACACATCTGGTCAAGCTGGAAACACGCAACGCTGTCATAGATGTATCCTCGAAATTTTTAATGAAACATTTGAAAGGATTGGTTTGGTAGAGCAAAGATGTCACATTTGGCAGATCCGTTCTTTGAGATCAACAAAGGTGGTTCAGGAGAACAGAAGAGCTGCAACAGAAAGAAGCAATGCTATATAAGTTTGGATTTGGAGACACATTCTCCTTCTTTCTCGCTCTAATTATCCTCACCGCGCTTATTTTTCTTATGACTATAACTGGTGGAGCAACAAGGAAAAAATGCTTCATTTTAACTTCATTTTATTTTAAGTTTTCTTGCCAGACTTTCTAAAGTGTGTTGATTGGAATCATTTTGAAGTTATGGATCAACGCTTGCCAAAAACAACACTCTCATCAGCCTGAGGGTGAGATTAAAAAAAATGCAAGATGGATAAGAACGCTTATAAGATGTTGTGTCGGGTAATATGTTCCAAGTTCTGACATTAAATGTTGGTATGTGTTTGTGTAGTATCTGTAGGGAGTATACCTGCTCAGGGGGACGGAGTCTGTCTGATGCTCTTGTAGTCAGACTGGAAAATAACAACAGTTCATAATGACCTCTGACCTCTGTGGCCCCCATTGGCTCCGTGTCATCAATAAAGCCAAATAAACAAAAGAGCGCGAGAACCGAACTTCTCGCTTCAGATGATGATTACCGCACCAGTGCACCTAATGACCCATGTACTTCTGCTTGTGTGTATGTGTGTGTGTATGTGTGTGTGTGATAGAGTGCATGTGTGTTGGCTCATGTGTTTGTGGTTTTGCTGTCTCTGGCGCTGGACTCTGTGGTTGTGATTGGAGTCGGGCCTTGTAGATCTCTGTCTCTCTTTTTCCTTCTTTCCTGCCGTAGTTGGTCTGCTGGACCTCGTGGCTGCCAGTCTTGTCTGGAAGGATCTCTGTTGTTTATTGACTCGGTGCCTGCCTGCACAGCTCTGTCTCCTGTCTGGCCTGGAGGAGTGGTTAGCGTGCACCCCGACCCGCCACTGCTGCCGAATCTGTTGTGTTACACTCAGCAGAGGTTATTTTTGTTCTATGGCGTTTCCAATTACTTGCCGCCATGCTTCAGCGAGAGCTTTGTAATTTACCCAGGCTTAAGTCCTGAAATTCACTTTGGAGTATTGCAAAAACACAAATGATCTAATCTAAACATTTATTTTCCAAATAAATATCTTTAGACAGCTAATAATTCAAACAGCATGCTGTAAGTTACAATTCAGATTTACTTGTTTAAATGTCTAATTTTGGAGTTAAACATTAAAAGATTCCATCCATACATGTTTTGAAACATATAAAATATTATGCTTTGAATCATAATTTATGTCTGATATAGTTTTTCCAATAAAAAGTTCAATAACCTAGTGAGAAATTCTCCTCCTTCTCCCTCATTGAAAAATCCAGCATCAATAAATATGCAAATATATTTTCATCTCAAAAGTTTAGCTGCTGTAAAGTCCGTTCTCACTGCACCAGAGTGTCCACATCACACTTGTGTAAGTTGCATACTGGACCGCGATTGGCTCTAAACTAGTTGTGATGTCACAAATCATGCTTGTAGGCCCGCCCCTTAAACTCAGATTTTAAATGAGCTCAGAGAAACTTTCCACTTTCAGCAGGAAACAGCCTTCTAGTGTCAAACTCTGCTCATACATCATTCTACACAGTGAAGTTCAAACATCCAAGTGAAGGAACAAGAAGAACAACAACTTTTTGACCGGAGGAGGACTTTAATTTTTAAGAAAAAGAGACCCAGTCTGAAAAGGAACTGAAAACTGTTAGGTCTGATCTGAAAACAACCAAATACAATTAAACCTGATCATACAAAAATAAGATGCTTTATCACTTAAGACAAAGAAAGGCAGCAAAACATCATATTTAAGAAGCTGGCAGCATAAAATATTTGGCATTTTAAAATCATTTAAAGATGATCAAATAGTTGCAGATGAATTTTCTCAGTCAACTAATTGATTTATTGACTAATCATTAAGTACATATTCCACATATTGACACACAGACTCTGGACCCACATAAAAACACAATCCCATCAGACTGAATAGAACTTGGACATATCCAGACCTCTAGTTTGAGCTGTAATGTAACTAGTCTTTAGTTGTTGTGATCCCACAGTAATGTGACATTATTGTTCTCTTATCAGATTCGGTCACTGACATTTTCTGACCGTCTTTAACCTTGACCATGTTTAAGCTGCTGTTGCTGGATCACTTATCTGCTGTGGTGATAACCTGTGGTTTCAAGTTTCTTCTAAAAATGATTAATAACAGATGTTTTCACTAGTCTGACACTCTGCACACATATCATCCACACAGACAACTGTAAATCTTTAGGACAACATTCCCCCTGCAGGGCAGGTGTGAGGCCCGGCTGAGGGGAAGAAGCTCGCCTTCGGAGCGAAACAAAAATCCCTGTTTTGTTCCCGTGTTGCTGCCAAAGCATGTGCAAAGCTGCTACTGCATTCAAACGCATCTGATCGAAAACGTGCAGGAATGCCTAATTTGGCGTCAGGCTGTTTGAAGGGGAGGAGGGAAGAAAGAGGGGGGGGGGGGGGGCAGGAGAGGAGAAAGGCGTCTGGCATGCCATTGCATAATCCCAGCAGCCATTAACTCTTTGTGTCCCGGGGCTGAATGAACTCATCATAGCAACGGGCCACAGGCAGAGTGACACCAGGCAGCTCTCAATCAGCCCTCGGCTCCTCCCCGCCACGCTGAAAAGGCCGCTGGTGTTTTAATGGGGAAGGGTCTTGAGCTTTGTTTGATCTCAAGATGAATGAGGTCAGCTGGCTACAACTGACCACACCGAGTTCCCAGTTGTTGTTTGGAGAGAATACATTTACCTTGAGTAGTTTGCATGTCCTCCTATCTGCGCTGATTTACTGTATTCAGCTTGTTTATTTGCTGTCTTTGTTGTTTTTTTGGGGTTTTTTTTTGCGGTGCACCTCATTATGCTGTGTTTGGTTTTTCTGCTGCGAGGTACAGCAGAGCTCAAAGACCACCAGAGGGCCAGAGCTGTCTCCAATGTCAGCCTGTGCAGCGTTAACCTCCTGGTCCCGGTACCTGGCTGAACCTGTGGAGCTGGGATTTACTCTGCACGATGGAGCCGGCATAATGTATGACTGAAAGCGGGTGGCTCTATCAGCTCTTGGCGCAGGGGAGCCTGTGAATGTTTTAGAGCTTCCCGCTTCCTTTGAATCCATGCTCATACATTTTGGATGTAAACCAAGTGCGACAGTACCGCTGGTGTTCTCCCAGGCTTCGGAGGAGAACAGTTGTATCTTTTCAGCCACGCTCACAAAGAATTTTCCCCCCCACACAACAATATATCTTGAGAGAGGGTTTCTTTGAAATCGTCCCTCAAAGAAACGCGGGGATTAAGAAAACATATCTCAGAGCAGAGTTTGGGAACGTCTCGTTTGCTGATTTCTTTGTTTTTAGCCAGCAGCTCCGGAGAAAGAAAGGTGATTGACGAGCAGGGATGGCCCAGAGACCTCCCAGTATATCTGTACTTGTGGATGTGAGGATCATCCAGTGTCTGTTCTGTAACTGTTACTAGTCTCTGTAGACTCATATAAAAATCATCTCCGTCTCAGTCTTTCGCTCCGCTGGCTTCAGACGTCGAGGTTCAATTTTTCTAACACCCACGCTGAGCTTCACTTTCTTTCAAGTAAAAACCAAGTGGCTACTTTTATGCTACGTTTACACTCGAGTGGTCAATATACTTGGTGAGGCAACGAACGTTTGTAGGTTTTCCCCCCTTTTTTTTTTTTTGACGTTTGCATTTCTGGGATCACTAACAGAAAAAAGACAAAGCCTTGTTTGGGTTTTGGACTTTACTGTGCGTGCAAATTGATGGGCCAAACTGGTCAGATTCTTTGCACGAAACGTGGCAGTTGGTCTGAATTATTGCATCTGTGTGTCTGGCCTTGTGGAAAAAAAGCGTCCTCTTTCTTAAACAGGTCATTTACATCTCAAAAAGAAAATATGTTAAACTTATTATCTTCTCTTGTGGGTTTTTTTCTCATGTTTCCTTTCTATTTTGCACAAAATACATTTAAAGGTGCTCGTAAATCCTTATTTCATCACAGTGGGTCCTTGTTCTCTCAGCTTTGATCATCACTGTTGTTTGTGGTGTTTGTGGTGCGTTTTTTTTTTTTTTTGTCTTTTAATTTTCATTCATTTTGCTAGTGAGAAGTCTAAACAGATCAAATTTATGTCATAATGTTCCCATTTTAGAGAATGTTTGCTCATGTACTAGCTACCTAACCAGCTAGTTTGCGAACTTGAGGAACAACTAAATGCTTTCTTGCTCTTTGCTCTGTAATCAGCTTCAACAGTGAAGCCAGTCGCTCAGTAGATTTATTTATTGGCTACATAATCACAAAGTGAAACCTCAGCTGACCCCAGATCTGTTACACAGCCATGTTTGAGGAATACACATCCCTTCTCCTGCAGCCTGTACACCCAGCAACATTAGCACATTATGATCTGCATTGTTCTGTATTAGCAGACAGTAATTACCACAGCAGAGAGAGAAGCTCATTACGCAGCCAGCATGGTTATTTTTCTGTGGTTTTAATTATGTTAAACAACCTCACCAGCCTCCCCAGCTCTGTCTTGTTCCCCCTCTGTTGCTGCTTTACTCGCACTCTGTTTCACCTTCCTCTGCTCCGTTTCACTTTGTTCGTTCCAGTTTCACAAACTATGCAAATGACTGAATCCCTTTATAAACCCTCATCCTCCTTTCTGAACCTCCCTTTGAGTCAAACCAGACTTCAATGTTTTTCTAAGCTGCTCTGACAGAGGGATAGCGCAGCGGAGGCAGACGGGATAGGTTTTCTGCATGGATAAGTTTTGGTTGTTTTTATATCCAAACACATTGTCTCTCTCTCCAAAGTCTGTACCGACATAAAGAGGTCTGGCTCCTTGCTTAATAACAGTATTCTGGCTTGTTTCCTGTGTCCATTTCTGACCAAAGCGCCTCCAGAACTTTAGAAATCTTGTACAATGAGGTGCTATTTAAGGTTTGTTTGGTGAGTTGTTTTCATTAGTGCTACAAAAGGTCATAGGTAAGTCCAGTAACATCTGCCACAGGAAGGTGCTTCCTGTTTGTCTTGAATTATTCCGTCCATCCTTTCACACTACCGTACCTTTTTATGAGGAAGGATGATGCAGGCAGTTATTGCCGTGTATCTCCTTTCTATTATGTGTGTTGTACAGTACACTTCATCAATACCACTCTTGCCGGTTGAGGCATGAAAATGTTTATTTGGGGTTTCCATGGAGAATTTTAATGCTGCATGGGCTAAAAGCTGTTTTAAAAGGATTTTCCACTCTGACAAGAATAAATGTCTTGAGGGGGTGAACTTGATCATTGTATTTTTAGGGATTTTTTTAAAAAAAAATTTATGAAAATGGTCCAGTATAAAGATACTGGCTATCTGTTGGAAACACCAACTGGCAAACACCAAGTTTGGAGAAAAGTTCACTGGTTGGCAATTTTTTTGAGACAATAAAAATGAACTAACTTGCTTAATTGTGTGAGTGAACAAGTTTTGAGATGACTCTGTAGCTGTTATTACAGTTTCCAGCAGCATTTAATGGATGTGATGTACCTCACCTGAAATTAAGAGTGCCTCTAACAACAGAAGAATTTTAATTTTTCTAATGGAATATATATTAGGCACCACCTCCACTAACCAATTCCCTTAGAAAAGCCAGAAATGACACTAAAAATAAATTCTTTGGCCAGTAAAAATGATTCCTTGCAGATATTATTTTAGTTCCATTTATCGTTTATAGTATCAGCTATTACAGCCTCAGTCAACAATTTCAGTATTTGCCCTCAAAAACCCCCATTGGTCGATCCCCGCAGAGGACAAACATAATACACACTAACACAATAGGCTTCTCTGTGCAGGTGCAGCAAGCTAACAGCTATGTTGATAGGGGAGCACAGGACAGTGTTTCCTGTCCTTATCTGGCAAGTGATGACAGAAAAAAATGCCCGTGTTGTGTCTGACAATTGACAATGGTCCCTGGCTGCCCCTCCTGTGGCAGATAGCAGAGGAAATAGATGTTTTGTTGTGGTTGTTTCCTCCTGGCGTTACGTCACAGCGGATGGGGATCTCCACTGGGTCCTCCCTGTTCCATACTTTGAAGCTTCCACCGCTGCTGTCCTCATCCAGGTTAGGACCCAGGCAGAGGGACATGGTCCTGTCTTTCCTTACTGTGAACTATGTGGTCAGGGGTCCCGGCATTCTGTGTGTGTGTGGTCACAATAAAGGGCAAAGGCTGCGGTCTCCCTGAGGGTCTGGACAACAGCCGGGGCAGGAGAAGGCTGGCGGCTGTTTGGCTGTTGACTTCCTGTGGTGCAGATGGGGGCTGTGGTGCTGCTGAACACACAGGGCTTTCACTGCCTCTGGAATTTAAAAAAATGTGTAAACGCAGACTGACGCCATGCAGGAGAGACTGTTTTGTGTATGTGCATGTGTTGGTGTGGTATATGCATGTGGCTTGTGCATATCTGTATTTTATAGCAAGTGGTTTGTTTGGTCTGGTATGTGTCACCATCATAGAAAACTAGAGATGCACTGATTGCAATTTCTTGGCCAATTGCATAAACAATTTTTGTAACTTTTCTTTAATGGAAAATTCAATTGTATGTTCATAATAAAACATTATTCATACAAAACATAAAACATGAACACAGTTTTTGGATTTCAAACTACATAGTGAACTTTTAAGTTCATTGAAGTTAACTCAAAGTAAAATACTGATAAAATATTTGTCAGTGGTGCAGATAAACCCTGGTGGGTACCACAAAGTACTTTCCCAGCCTATTTTTCACCTATAATATTTTTTAATTTCCTTAATCTTTTTTAGTGTAATCAAAAAGCACTTTACTTATATAGCAAATATCAACTCTTGTGTAATTTTAATAGTGATTTGTAGCAATCAATGGGTTTTACTTTTCCTTAAAAGGTAAAATCAGCTGGTTTCAGGTAAACTGCATGTAACCGGTTGAAAACATCTTGGTGTGTTAACTCTGTGTTATATATATTTTGGGCTGGACCGACTCACCATCTAGCCAATCTTGAGCAGACCTGGGATGTATGGGTGTAGCCCGTGTTCAGGACGCCGTCTGAGCCTGACGCCTGGGTGGTCATGGCGGTGGTTGTGATGATATTGTGCGACATGTTGCCGGTAAATAAAACGGGTAACTTAATGTTTAAACAAGTTAGAAACTGCAGCAGACTGTGCTGTAACGTTACCAGTCGACGGTGAGACTTGGCACTCTGTTAACGGAGAAGTGGGTCAGTGTAGCTCTCTGTTTAAGAACCATGCATTTGCAGCTTCATAGTTTGGACTCACACATGACTCAGTTTTTATTTATTCTTTCTGTCTCATTCTTACGGATGGCTAGTGCTGCTTCATCCTGGGATAAACTTAAAGGGGACTTATTATGCTCATTTCCAGCTCTGTAATTTATTTCTAGAGTAGCTTTGCATGATTCACAGTTAAAAAGAGCTCCTTATTTATCTTACACTGGTCCTTTATGCAGCTCCTCAGTTCAGCCTCTGTCTCTAACAGGCAGTCTTAGCTGCCTCCTGATGAGTCCACTCTGTTCTGATTGGCCAGCTTTCCAGAAGCCTGCTGAGGGGCAGCCGTATCAGAGAACTGTAAAGTTACCGCCAATGTAAACCCAACATTTCCTGCTTTACTGCTTCAAAAGCTTTTAAATAACTAAATAACAGGAGACTTTTATTGTAAAGAAATTTCTTGGAAATGTAACGTCTTCCTCACTGAATTAGCAGAGCTTTGTTAGCGGTGCTAAAAAACGGCCACATATGGAGATATTTGAAGCTCTTTGTTCAGTGGATCAGTTAGAAATAATGCAGGGAGGAATAGTACAAGCAGAAACAGCCACAATGATGATGATGTTTGATGAAGAGCTGTAAACGACAAGCACACCTCCAACAGGTAAACTATACTTACTTTATTTTGCAGTGCTGCATAATGGAAAAACACTAACAGCCTGCCAGCTCAACTTGAGTCATGGTTCGGCGTGACTACCCCCAAAACAATGGAAAAATGCATAATGTTAGCGGAGCAGTGAACTTGTGCACTGTGCGTGGAGCAGATGACCATATAAAGCCGACGCCCTCTCAGGCTTAAAGTAGAAAAAACGCTGGAAATCGAGCATTCAGAGCAGTCTGAAGCCTGTGCTTTTTGCTCACAGGGATAACTTCTACATACGTTTACCTTGTTATTTGACACTTTAGCCACATTTAATATGAACATCAGGCATGTAACATTATATATATGACTGAAAATAAGGAAAAGCATAATAGGTCCACTTAAAGTGAGTTCATGGATGCAAGAGAAAATGCAAAGCCTGTGATGCTCTCTGTAACAAATGAGTAGATGACAACATACAGGCAGCTTCAGAATGGGACATATATTTGGGCTCATTGTACAGACACATCCGGTTTGGACTGACTAAACTCCAAGGCTAATGAATCTCTTATTCAATCTTTTATCTGCCCGTGCACTCCTTAATGAGCTGAAAACAGTAGACAATGAATTTAGGAAGCAGGCTTCTCACTTTAGGCAGTGCTCATCATCACTTTTGTGGGCTGAAATACAGACATTGCCGGCATTAGATTTTGTCAAATGTAGCTAATCAAAATAAATCTTGTAAATAACCTTCCAAAATGAGACTTGGCTATTTAATGTGTCTGTTACCACCAAGGCAGTTTGGTGGCCGGTTTGGAGCCAGTGCCTAATCTTGTACCAGTTCTTTGCATTTTGACAGCCAAAGAACCAGCTCTCAGCCAGGAAAACTGGTTCCAGAGAGGCACCAACACTTTGCTGGTCTAGAACAAAGAACTGCTTATGTCAGGTGTTGGGGGCAGGATAACTGTGATCAACCAAAGCGAAAATGCATTGTGTCTTTTCAGACTCCGCAATGGTAGAGATTTTGAGCCAAGCTAAAAGTTGTTAATGTCACTTTATTAAGTTCTAATATTTTTTCAGGTGAGAAAGTAACCATTTAGATCCCCAATATGTGGTCAGTTTATCCAAATAACGCCTGTTTGGAAACATTTGGCAATCTTTTCGGAGATGTGAGAAGCCACTGGCCAGGTGAGACCGGCCGTTAGCCATGTGATACAGTCATATGATGCAGTCACATGACTGTCTTGCTTGAGTATACGTCAATGTGAACAGTCTGCTGGTAATGACATACTTAATTGTTCATTTAGTAGGCAGTATGCAGTACATACTGATTGAGTATGTGGTAGGCAGTACTTAAGTATGCGATTTTGAACACAGACAAACTGTAAAGCTGTGTGTGTGTAATCCGCCCTTGTTGTTGTGCTTGAAATTCTTCTTCTTTTTTCCATTTAATGATGAGTGGCAACCAGCCATAACTGCCACCTACTATGTTGGGGTGTGAAGTGCTTGAAGTTAGCATCAGCGTCGCTTGGAAACCAGAAGTGTATACAATTATGTAATGACTTCACTCTCTACCTCATGGAAAAACAAACCAGGTCTTAAGTTTGCAAGTTGAACCAACTGCAAACTGGCACCAGCACCAGCCCAGAACTAGAACTAGGTTTATGTTGATGGAAAGGGGGTATTTGTAAGCTGATGTGTGCACTTCCCAAGGACAGTTTGTTAAGGCCTTTTCAAACATGCATTGTTTAATCTGGTTGAATCACACTGGTTCATTTCACCATCACAATCACAAGTACTATGTATATTTTTTCTCTTCACAAGACCAACGTTGCGGTGAAAGCCAAACTGTCGACTGTCAAACAAAGGCAAGCAATGGCCAAAAAATTCCTTAGAAAAGTTCAACTGACATCGATTTGATGAATGTTTTTAAAAAATTCAGATTTGATACTCGATACCAATTTGTGCTGTCGAGCCCCAATGCTAAGGTCAACCATATAAACCGTATCAGTTTCAGAAAGAACCCATGGCTTTAATCTTGTCAATTTATGCTATGCGGATACAGTGTTGACAAATCCACTTGGCATCACGACATTATGTCAAACAATATCATCTGTCCTCAGCAGGTTTTCTGTTTCTTGTGCTCTCTCTTGTCGATCTAAGGTGTAGTCTTTTGGTAAAATACAGTCAGCCATTATTCAGAGATGGAATTGTGTATTTCTGCACGTTGCGTTTTTGCACTGTGACTTCAGTGGGGCTCTTTCATCTCTCCGTGGATGGTTTCCAGGCAGACGTCTTACTCTGCCTTTGTGTGCGCCCTCCCGTCCTGTCATATCGGAGGAAGCAAAGAAAAGGTTGCTGTGAAAGGTACACCCCTGCCTTCCCCGCAACCTCACGGGTCCATCTTAAAACGAGGTCAGATGACACATGAGCCCCGAGTGCACCTCTCTGTTGCTCTCTCTTCCTCGCTCTCCCTTTCTATTCCTCACTCGTGCTTTTTTTGAACATTCACATCGACAGTGGTGTGCTTTGAAGGGAGAAAACCACTCCCCGACTCTAGAGCATCAAGCGCCTCACACTCTGATCCAAAAAGGGGAGAGAAACCCCGCTGTCTGCTTTCAAAAAAATGTTATGTTCCAACTCTACACGCCTTGAGTGACAATCAAATATTCTTTGCCGCATTCCTAACTTGCACAAACCAAATGGAAGAAAGTGTGTGTCAAAAGGGAGCTGTAGTGTTTCCCTGTCATGTGTTCCTTTGTGGATTTTGACAATCTCATTAAAATGTCGCAATCATAGCTCATTAACACTGATTACTTCTAAACCTAAAAGAGAAACTGCCGCACTTTTCCAGTTAATCTAATTTCAAAAGCTGCTATGCTTTTATTTGATTCCCTTAAATCTAATAGACCCTGATGAAAACATCTGTTATCCTTACATCAGGGTCACTTATTAGAAAGGCAAGTCTTCAGATTTTCAGCCAGCTGGGGCTCAATTTGACAACACCTCGCAGAAAGAGGCTAGTCATGAATTAAACAAGCACCACTATTCATAGACACCCACACAAATGTTTCTCATCTCTTACAAGGGAAAGAGTGGATGTCCTGCAGCTTTTCCTCCACCCCTCCTCCTTTGTTTGATCTTTTTTTTTTCTGGCACTGTAACTCTTTCTAAAACTCTGCGGCTGTTCAAAAGGCATTAAACATGAGCGAGTTCCTCAGTGCACGGAAATGGTGAGAGACGCTCGCAGAATATGCTGTGTGTATTAAAGCCATACAACAAGGCCTGAGCCTCCCAGAGCTGTTGGCCCTTGTACCCCGTTTCCCTTAGTAAACACTCACATTCACAACTCGCAGTCACGTAAGTAATTCTTTTTTAGAAATGTGTTACTTTGAGGTTGTGGTATGGGATTCTCTCAAGTGTGTACATTTCCCCAAGTCATTACTTTGTACCTTATTTTCTGGTAAATGGTTGGTTTACTTTGGAAATATGACTATATTACGCAAATGGAAGGAAGGAAAAATAAGCAGTGCATTTAGGGCTTTGTTTTTTACACCTAACAATTTGGACGTAAGTTCTGAAATGTTAGGAAACAGACGAAGGCACAAACAGGAACATGAAAAAAAGAACATTGCTTGTTACATTTGGGCAGTTCCAATTCAGGAGAGGACGTTTTTTTTTTTTTATTCCCCAAAGTAACTACAACAACGCATAATTCACCAGTTAGAAACCGGACGGTCATGAATTTCCATCTACCAGGCGGACGTGAACTGCCTCTTCCTATTTCATGTCACAGCTGGAAATCAGAGGAGTGAATGGTGGTTTGGCCGCAACCAATATTTCAAAGTAACTTTTATGGCAGTGTGCTGTTGGTGGGTTAGTAAAAATCCATAAAAAAACCGGACATTGGTTTACTGTGTTTCTAAATCTGTCCTAATGAAGACTTTGATTTCAGGCGGGAGTATGGGTAATTTGGGCAGCTGGAGGACATCAGGGCATGAGGGAGGGAAGGAGGTGAGGTTAGAGGGTCAGAGAGAAGCTGAGGTCCCCCTCCACCCCCCCTACTCACCAACAAACCCAAAGGCCTGCTCAGGTTTCAATGCAGATGGACTCTAACAAGCATTAACATGATCCAAAGTGAGAAAGAGACACAGTTTTTAAGGCACTACAGATGGAAGCGTGAGCTCCCGAGCGGAACTATGTCAGCTTTACAAGTGTAATGAATGATTATAGGTCAGGGTCACGCCAAGGATCCATTTGCCGCAGAAACTCTCTTTCACACACAGTTTCCCAGAAGGTTTCAGATTGAAACAGAGGGAATATAATGGAACCACTTTTATGCTCTTTTGTGTCAGCACAGGACTGTCCTTAAGCAAAACATTAAAACTGTGAGGGGAAATAACTCGATTTCCTCCCTAAACAAAAGCATGTGTAGGTGGTTGCTTGGAGACAAATCTGCATGGACAACTTCCAGTCACTCTGTTGTCAAGTCAAGTGACCATCTTCTTCTTCTTCTTGAACTCTAATTCTCCAGACATGCTCTCTCTCTCTCTCTCTCTCTCTCTCTTCGGCGCTGGCACTAACCTACTTGATCCTGTGATCCTGATCTGATTTTCTCTGCAGATCAGGTGATGTGAGGGAGCCAGGGCCTGTCCTGCCGTGCTCTCAGATTAATTTATTGAATACCACTCTAAACCACGATGCATCAGTCTTTTGATGCTGCATCTGATCCCAGCGTATCGTCCCTGGTGGGTGGAGCTGGGCGACTTTTTACATTCACACTTCCAGGCAGCGATTCTTTAACTGTGAGGATGGGAAGCTTCATAATTACTGGCTCCAACAGTCACCATGAAATCATCGTAAAGTTAACTTAAGTACTTTGCGGTTACAGGATCATAAATTATAGCGCTAACTTGTTTTTTACAGGAGACATCCTTCGTTTGTTTGCTTATGTAATAATTGAAATGATGATACCACTAAATGCTCGAGCAACTCAAGCTAAAAGAATACCAATGTTCCTGTAATTTTCTGCAGTTTTCACTAAGCCTCCTGCCTGAAAGCTAAACACACACCAGTCACTATTAATATAGAAATCGCACGCAGAGTTCTGCTAGCACTACTTTGGTTTTACAGAGCATTGGTCTCATGTGTTTTCAAGTAAATCTGAGTTACTTGTGTGTGTGACAAGAACATGGATTTGAGATTACATCTATTCTAATACACATCAGATTGTTGACAGTTTAATTTAGTGGTGATATTTGGCCATTTTTGCAGTTTTTAATGAGCCAAATATGATTGACTGGTCTCACAGCGAGTGGGTCTTCAACATGTCTTCTCCCTGCATCTATGCCTGCAAGGAAAAGGTTGTACAGGATCTTGCGGTGTGTCTGATGTCCCTTATTTAAGGTCTGTTTCATGAATGAGGGCTGCTTTTAGGTGGCTAGCTCCTGAGGTCACCCTGAGTCGTGCGGCGAGATGATTCCTCTACAAGTTGTGCAGCGGAGAACAAGTGGTTCTTGTTAAATGTGAGCCAGAGAGAAAATAGCTGTAATTGAATGTGAAACCATATGCTTCTTATTTGGTGAAAATGCTTTTTTTTGTTTTAGATCTTGTGAAACGTAGTGTTGCCAGACTGCTCAGTACATGCCATAAACAATGGCCCGTTTTCAGCGTTTTATGATGGAATATTACTGTATGACGAAGACCAGTTCCCAAAGAAGCTACAAGAGATTTAATGTGAAGCTTTCATTGATTTTTCCAGTTTGTTAATGAAACCACAGTTTTTTTTTCTTTGAGACCCTGTGCTTTTGTTTGACTTAGTGAAAATTATGAAATTGGGGAAATTTTGGCACTAATAATATTCATGTGGTTTTAATGTGCCGCACATGGTCTTACAGACCTCGCTCTTCTGCAGTTTAATATTGTTATCCTCCTCTGAGAGACAACAAGAGCATCTTTCACTGTTCGCCACTTCTCAGCCCTCCAAACGACAGAACATTGCTAGTAATGCCATTTCCTCCAAACTTGGTTAGCACACGTAGAGATGAGCAGGTGGCTGCATGAAGCTGAACTATAGGTTGACTGAAGGTATTTGAGGAGCTCAAGTGTGCTGTTTCCCTTGGCCGCGCTCCAACAGAACTATGCTAATGCAAGCGAAATAACGGCTCACTCTGCAAAATAAACAAAAAATTACTTATGCCTTCTTTTTAAAGGCTGTCTGTGGATTTTTTTTTTCCACTTCACATTTCGTGTTTGCTTTAGCTTGGAAGTTGTTGGTTGAGTGATGCACTTTGATTTTTCAAGAGGTTTGTACTTCATATATGACAGGGAAGAGGTGGGTTGTGGTGTTTAAAAGAATATATTTGCTACTGCAGACAGACAGCAGAGTATTAAGTTACAGAGTTCAGATACTTTTCCTCATTTAAGCTTTAAGTGGTAGAATGCCAGAAAGGTATTTTCATGGGTTCACAGCAGGAAGCTGGGTGTGCCTTCAGACCTTCAAGAGTGAAGTTCAGTTGCTGGGATCAGTGGCTCTTTGTTAGTGTGTGTTAGAAAACAAGTTTTCTGACCCTCAGCTGTACGCCACAGTCTCTGTAGCTCTAGTCCCGACCCTGTGAAGCTTTATGATCAAAGGTCAAGACATGTGTGTTAACCTCAGGTCCTGAAACACTGGGGCTTCTATATAACATGACCTCTCACCTTTTTTAAACAAGGCAAATCTGCTCCTTACAGGGTCATTATCTGATTATCCCCACCATGTAATTTCACACAGGAAACTCCATCCTAAGCAGTCGCCGCCATGTTGTGTATTTAACAAGGTTTTAAATCTTGACAAATTGTCACTTTTCTCTAAACAAGCCCAGCTGTTCTCCATTGTCTGTTTACTCAGACATAAGCTGGACTGTTACAATGTTGATAACTCTCAGGATGTAAATACTTGAGTTCTTTGTGCAAAACAGCAAAAGTTTCCATGGAAAATACTGTTTATCCAGAGCGACCTGGTAGCCGAATGGTCACTGTGCAGGCCACATAACTGCAACATCCCTGGTTAGATCCCAGCCAGGTATCCTTGTTGCATGTCATACCATCTCATTCCCCTTGTTTCCTGTCCGCCACTTCACTATCCAATAAAGGCAAAAATAAAAAGGCCAAAAAATGAAAATATAGTTTATCCAAACTTTAGTAAACTAACACAGCACTGACGCAATGGCTACCAACCCTTCTCTTTCTATTTGTGTGAAACTCAAACAAAGACTGCGTCACTTTGCATACCATCGCACAGTGTAATGGATTTTTTTTTTTTGTCCACACTGTCAGCAAAATGCATCATTCTCAGGGCAAAGCAGACAGAGCAGAGGTAATTTAGGTGGCATCTACTCATTGTGCAATGACACTAAGAAACAGTAAAGCCCCGACGAGATCAATCCCAGACAATCCGTGTCCCTGTCGAAAGGCAGCTCTTTCAGCGCGGAGGTGTGAGACAGGGAGCGGGCAGAAAAACAGGTTCCTGGTGATAAATAGCGGGCTCGGTTTGGAAAGTGTCTCCTTTCTGACAGAGGATCGGGCTTTGTCTTGTAACGTGAGCTGCCTCTCTGCAGCCACTGCCAGCTTCTCAGGGGCTCTGACTTTCAACCATGCAGGCAGTGAGGGGAAGAAAAGAGAAGGGTGGAGGGAAGAGAGGAAGATTTATGTTACAAGGGGGATGCCTTGGGGTGACATGGAGGGATAAAAAGATTTGAGTAGCTGTTGCTGTCTGTTAAAGGGGATTACCATTTAATTAGAGCCATGGTCAAGGATACTCCAATCAGTATATTTCAACATGAAGAGCTGTCACCCGGCGTCCAGTGCTCAAACATTTGATATTATCAAGAGGCAATATACACGTAGCTTATTTTATAAAGCCTCCTGTTTTATCTTGTACTTAAATTCTAATTCATTTATTGTTTGAGTTTAAGGTCGATGATTTCCAGCTATTTCAACTGCACACACAGAGCTTAAATATGGGAAATTTTGAATGTAGACTTCTTATTTTAAACTTTATCTGTTAAATTGATCCCTGTCTCAGATAAAACAGCCGTGGAGCTTGAAATTAGCGGTTTTCACATGAATTTTGCCTTTGTTGTCTGTAAAACACTGCAGCCATTCTGTGCGGCAGAAGTCCCCTCTAAATAAGCATGACTAATCGAAAGACATGACACAGATTAAAGAGCTGGAAAAATGTCCCTTTCTTCTTTCAAATAGTTACAATATGTTTTGAGAAACTGGGAATTCCATGGGGCATAAGAGCCTCATATTTCATTCAGGAAATGTACTGGCGGCCCTCTTTTAAAGACTTTAGTTTTGGAGCCCAAGTGGTCCATTAGCACTGACAGGCAAGATGTGTCGAGGCTAACATTTATAACGAGATCCCTCTGCTGTGAGTCTCTCTGTATTCCCGTTTTAAATGAATTGTGCTGCCAGGGAAAACGTTGACCTTGCATGTCCTGGGATCTGGGTTTGGTTCGTCTCCTTCCTACTACTCGCTCCAAGTGTCCGGGTCTATGTGTTTGGCTTTATCTGTGTGTTTGATGGCTGTGCCAGCCGGGTGGTAAATTGGAAGGGGGATTTGCCCACAGCAGGAGCTTGGGTACCCAGCGTCACTTTTCATGGGTCACAGGTTTCACATCCCCCTGGCACATTGGTACAATCCCTGCTGTGCCCACAGCTGCACTCCGGACTTAAACACCTCCTTCTAAAATGACAAAAAAAACACTCTCGCATATATGTGCAGGGGAGGGAACAGGGGAGTGCTCCAGATCTTGTTTCCTTGGAAGAAAGCCTGCAGGAGTAGTGTGTGTAATGTTAGGTGATGGATGCAGTCCATCTAATCTGCTCCCCCCCCGTGTCATTGATGGATGTGTATAACTGCTGAGGAGATTGCGGAGGCTCATTACCGTCGCACCCGGTGTCACGGTGCCCCAACTTCTCTGCCTTTAGTGATCCCTGCGTGCACATACATGTATGCATACAACGCCTCTTGTTTGGTCTCAGTGTGACTCTGCATGCACTAATTACATGACTAATAGTAGTTGTCAAGTCATTCTTTGGAATTGCAAGTCAGCTTAGCGAGGGTGAGCGTGACTCACAGGACACAATGACTTACGTTTTAATGCTTTTTCCGAAACCACTACCGGTGTTATCATAGTTAGCAGCATTCTGGATGTTTACCCCCTGCTCATCAGCTAAACACAGGCAGAATGAAGCACTTAACCTGTGGCTGTTACAGCTGGCAGATCTGGGAGAGCTGTGGGAGATTCAGACAGGCATTCCTAATTGTGAGAGTGTGGTTTCCAGGGCTTGTTAATATTAGCCATGAGGTCAGAGGAATACACAGTCTGAGTTCTCAGTAGTAGAAGGCTTTGATCAGCCAGTGAGACCGACAGGGAGTCAGCAAGGAGTCCTCAAGCTCAGCAGTGGACCTTGACTCACCTGGGTTTTCAGTAAATTAAACCAAATGGCTGGGAACTAGCTCTTGCAGGACCAAGCATTAATGTGGCCGGGGAACGTCACTGTGGGAATGTGTCATGAAAATTCATACATGAAAATATGAGAGCTTATCATTTGGTTTAGCCTCGGGTGTTAATGCATTGTCTTCCAGTAAACCATTAGGGAGACGTATGGGCGCATTGCCAATAAGTGTTGAAACCATCGGTTAGTGGATCAACGGAAAATTACTGGCAACAATCTGGATAATTGATTAATCGTTGAGGTAATTAATCAAGCAAAATTGGCTCATTTCGCTTTCTGTTTAATGTCATTTTCAAATAAAAATGTTTGGTTTTGGTTGCCAAAAACAAGCAGAAATAAATCATTTAATGAAAGTAAAAGTCGAGTTGTATTATGGGAAAAGGATCCAACATTTTGTGCAACCAGTATGAGGAACTAATGTCGGATGGCTGGGAAAGAAAGATTCCCATGTGAAGGACTTGAGAGCATTTACATCATTTTACAACTCAGGAAGGTTTTATGATAACTGAGTTGGTCGTATGAAGGTTTAAAATATCGTGCATTGACAAAATTACATTATATCCATTAAACTTGGGTTTAAATACGTTGAACAGCAGACTTTGGCTGACGTGAGGCATCCATGTTTACTCGGTTTTCAGGCACTTCTGTATTATTAAGTGCTTTCAGAAAAATCCCAGTTTCCCTGTTGTAATTACAACACAAACACAGCATTAAAGTCAGGAGACCTCAGCTTCATCAGTTTTTATTTGACTCTGGTTCGTCCCCTCCCTTCATAGAAATGCAGTACTAAATCATTGGAGTATGCCTCTAAGGGTTAATCGATTGACCAAAAACATAATTGGCAGATGAATCAATACTGAAGAAGAGTTATTAGTTGCAGCCCCTTTAAGAATACTGCAGGTATGAGATAGAGATCATTCATCTATTCTCTCTTTTTTTTTCCCCCTATACTAGTGTTTTAAAAAGTAACACTAGGTTAGGATATCACCAATGATCATATCTGTCCACACATCAGTCTCCACTTATTCATTCCCTTCACATAGCAACACAATTCATTATATATTGAGCAGAACATCTTCATACACAAATATTCCAATTAAGCGTAAAGAGGCGTCATCGCACTCAAATGTTCTCTCAGCTAATCACCTCTGATCAGTAGTGGTAATGAATACATGTGATCTGATTATATAATCACAACTACTACCAGCTTAATTCATTCAAATGATTTCACATCTGTAGTGGGAAACATAATGGTGGTTGCCGGAGTGCAGCTGTTTAATTGAACCGTTTCATTATGGCTTGCCAATCCCTTTTCTCTGTGGCATTTTGTCCATGCCATGTGCGTTGCCCATCCCTCTCTGAGCGAGCCGTTACCCATACTAATGCAGAGCAGGATTTTAGCAGAGCCACTGTAGAGCTCATTCAAAGGGTTGTTAAGGGAGAGAGAGGGGGGGCGGGGGGGGGGGGGGGGGGGGGGGGGGGGGGGCTGGGTTTTACGGGGCTGTCACTCTCTCATTGAGGAGGAGAGGAGCGCGCCTCAACACATCTTACTCCAATACAAAGGAAGGCTGTGATGTACATACAAATGAGCCCATAATAGGTGGTTTTGTCACTCAATTCCTTCTTAGTTTAATCTGACAAACAAACCCTCTGTGTGCCCGTGCATGTGTGTCATCCGCGCGTTCAAGTGTGCGTGCATGCACATTTCAAACATCCATGCTCGTGTTTTGAAGAGTCTGGTAAGCAGAAACTCAACTCAGCCCCCCCCGTCCCTCCTCAAACTCCCCTCTCTCTCTCTCTCTCTCTTCCCCTATTCCCCCCTCAGCCTAAATCCTGGGAAGAAAAGCAAAACATTGTTCATTCTCGGTGTGCATGACCTGCAGGAGATGGTGTGTAAAGCAGGAAGTAATTAGAGCTAATTATTCTGCTTTAATCATCAAAAAAAAAAAAAAAAAAAAAAAAAAAAACCTCCACGGCTACTGCTGCACCAGTGTAGTTGGTTAACCAGCGTTCTCACCATATAATTATTGTTCATAGTGGTTCGTTGTTAACAGGGAGACATAGAGGCAAAGGGACATAATGCCCTTGGTGTACAAGCACTCTGAGTCATCTGAATGTGCGTCAGACATCTCAGATAAATTTGCTGGTATCACGTGTACATTCCACAACTTTGTTGGTCTACTTCTCCCTTTGACATCCCTTTAAAAACTTTTTATTTCCTGTTTCCTTTTTGTTTGTAGTATTAGACTTCCCTGTTTTGCAGTTGGATAATTCTCACTTCCTACTTTGCTCACTGGTTGCAAGTTATGCTGGATAAGATGAACTGTTGTCCTGTCTGTCCCTCCTGCCCAGAGCTGCTGTCTGCACTCTGAAAATTCATAGCTGATATAATCCAAAGTGGACATGGACTTGGCACGCACTTCTATTTGTGTTACATTGGATATCTGCATGAGTGATAGTGTTCGCACAGGTGCAGTTGGTGTGGCCGTATATTTTCGGATGCATGCGGACGTTCATAAGATGTACACGTGGACCATCGTGGGCGTGACCATATTTACAACCTTTGCACACTCACATCCTTGCTGCTGTGGAAAGTGTAGTTATTTGGAAAACAATGGCACCTATTTTTACACAATGAAAAGAATGAATTAAGCCACATATGTAATTTTTGCGTACATTTACCTTATAGTTATACATTTTAATATCCAAAAAGATGTATGTAATATACCCTAAAAGATATTGCAGTGTTGAGTCTTAGCATCTCTCTGCTGATTGTCTTATTTCAAAAATATTTCCATCTATCAGGAACCAATCTATCATGTCCTACACGCTCTATAGATGATTAGCAAAGGACAAGTGGAATCTGGTCTTCATGCTACGGCTCAGTTCACGGCTTGTTCACAAGTACCTGGAGGGAAGTGAGGCCTAATTGCCAGGGGAATTTGGGACATCCTTGCAGGGAGGTTTCCATTGTAGCCAAGGCAATTAACTTGCCGTCTTTCATCTGAGCGTCTCCTTTGAAAAGAGACATTGTATTGAGCACCGGGATGGGACTGAGATCTTAGCAGCTGCATTCCACCGCAGTGCCAAAAGGAGTGTGTGTGTGTGTGTGTGTGTGTGTTCGAGGTGTCAAGGATTGTTGTTGGGACGCTGCAGATTGCCTGACTGTGTCGCGTCCCCAATGCTTGCTCAGTGAAAATAAACTTCCATTTCTTCAGTGCTGTCAAGACCAATAAGCTTTGTGATCCCCGTGCTTCTGTGCAGCAGTTAAATAACAGCTGAGTCTGTCTTGGCTCGATATGTTTGCTCTGCAGTATTTTACCTCACAGCACTTCCTCAGGGCAGTTAGCACGGAGCCCGAACTTATTTTATAGCCCAGTTGTTGCAGGGAGTTGCTTGATCTTCTTCCTGACTTCTTCTCACTCTCATTGAAGTCACAGAAACTGTTGGAGCATTTGGATATACGCCTGCGGGGACTTGGCTTACTGTAACAAACCCTGGACCACAATCTGCCCAGTTCTTTCATCTCTGAAAAAGGTGGATCATGTGTGCCGAACCAGGATTGAGTCGATACTAGGGGGGGGGGGGTTGCAAGCACATCATGCCAGACACCAAAATCAGGTTAGAGGAACAATGGGAGACCTGAGGAGAAGGAGGAGGAGGAGGAGACAAGACACTGGTCTGTGAAGTTCTGCAGCCAAGCATTTACGATAGCCCCCTCTGCATGTCTGCTTCCCAGTGGAGTGGAAAGGAGGCCATGCAGGGCTGAGGAGAGCCAAGCTGTGCTGCGCCAAGGCATGTGGAGGAGGAGGTCGAGATCCAGGGGAACGGTGGGGGTAGACGCCCCCACACCCTTAACACCACACTGTGAAAGAGAAACTGACAGCCACAAATTAATTCAACATTTCAATGAATCATCTCTTCATTTGGTTGCACTAATCCAGCTCTCCCTTCCATCTCTCTCTCTCTCTCTCTCTCTCTCTCACTGCCTCTCTTCTCCTCCTCCCTTTGTACCCACACACTCTTTTTTTTTTTTTTTTTTTTTACCCCCATCTAAACTCATACTCCTAAAACTCCAGGATGTCTGGAAAGAAAAATTTCAGCTGTGTTGCATATCTTTCCCTTCCTCCCACTCATCTACATTTAATTAAAACATCAGCGATAATACACACGAGTGTTAGGGAGTGTTAAAGCAGTGCTGATCTTTGGGGAACATGTGGTTCTGTATTTCTGTGACCCACTTTTTCATTAACCAGCGTACCCTGCAGGAATTTTGCATTACTTTTGGATAGATACTGTTGGCAAAAAACTGATGAAGCTGTTACTGTGTTTGGGGAAAAAAAATGTGGAACTTTTACTTTTCTTCAGGAGGTCTTTTTTTTTTTTTGGCCGCTTTGTAGTTTAAAATTTCTAATTACTTTATGTAAAGTCTGGGTGGGAAGTGTTATTCATTCTTAGACATCAATGCAACAACCCCTTAATCAGAATTTCAAAGTAGTACCGTATGAAAAAAAGTGCTTATTGAAGAGTATAAATGATATCCTAGCACTCTAAAAAGAAATGAAATCAAATTGCGATGTACTTAGATCCTCATCGTGTCTACTATAATCTCGCCCTCTCACACTTTCTTTTCACAAGCAGTAAACACAGTTTCAATGGCACAGAAATTGCAAAAATACCTTAGAATAGCATGCAGTAGATCACTGGAGGCAAATAATCAAAGCCCTCTTCTTAATTAAACATTCATCATGGTTTTATTAGCTCATAGTGGTTTGAGTCTGTGGGGAAGCTGAAGCTTGTCTCTATGCTCATGGTGGCTGTAGCAGTAGTGGTTGTGCTTTAGAGCCCTCGTCCTGCAGCTCCAGCCTTCCCCCTGCCCTTATGCTGCTCATTCAAGTAGAGGAGCTTGACGGTCCACTGGCTCTCCCTGTGAATACCTATCATTGTCCTTCTGGTTTGAGGGAACTCTAGAGGCTGGCGTAGGACACGCTGGCTGGGGTTCAGGAACTCTGCGGGGCCAGAGATTAGCAAGGCATGGCAGGATCCCTGATAACTGACACCCTCCACGCAGGCATCTGAGCCTCTCTCCCATCCCGCTAAAGACTACAGCCACAAAGACGCCTTTCAGCGCTGGGCACGGTGGCGCTAATCCCCTTAACACAAAGACCAGAGCCACCGATAGCATCTAAATAACTCTTCAGTAAATGTCATTTGCCTGAATTAGCTGTATAGTATCTCCTGATGCCGGTGGATTGCATTGTGGGGTGTACAGAAATATTTGTGCGTGTTGTGATTTTCTCTTGATGTGCTGTTAAGTGCTGGCGTTTAATAAGCCATGAGGACAGGTCGCCCACTGAGCCGCTCTGCTGTTGGCTGTTTTGGCCTGAGGGTTTAGGTCAATTAAGTGCTGCAGCTTTGTCAAATGCATCCTTAATATTCATGTGGCATCGGACCGCCTCACTGTTGGCCCTCACTGACACCATAGCCTTTTAACCCTCAGAGAGCAGCTTCTGGATGGGGCAGGGCTCGGCGGGTAGACACTTAACATCCATACAGTTGATATTGCCTCCGATTTCTCTTGTGTAAAAATGGCCTCTGGGTACCATCTCGAAAGCTGGCTTATTCAGGTCAACAAACGTTGGATTGAGGTTAGATTGTCCGTGCAGTGCTGATGTCACAAAAAGGGCAGAGAAGCATTGATGGCTCTGAGTAGATTGAGGACAAACGGTGCAAGAAAAACTGCCCGTTTCTGCTCTGGTTCAGACAAAGAGTTTATATTATAATTTATTTTTTTATTATAAAAGATTGCCTTTTGGGGAAAAAAACCAGAGTGGGGATACACACATGTCTGAAAATCTGGCACATACCCATTGAAGCAAAGCCAAGGGAATCTGTCACTGGTGAATGAACATTAACTCTCCTGCCTTTCAAGGAAAAGCGTACCGGGAGAATGGCTGCTTAAAGATAGGAAGATCATCGCTTCTCTCAGCAGAAATGAATTACCCTTAATTGACCTTTGACCACTGGTGAGGCTCCTTCTCCTTAGAGGATCACTGTCGCGCCATGGTTGTCATGGAAACACCTATCGAAAGATGCTGTCTGGACAGAAGAGATGCATGAGGGATGCTCTGGGTGCCTCAAATTGCCCCTATTTACCTTTCAATGTGTTACACACAGACCGCCACCTCCCTGAAAATAGGTCGATGAAAAATTGTACACAACCTTACCTCCTTTGTTTCTGTAGTAGCACAATTAATTTTAGATTGATGACCTACAGGCTACCCCTATAACCAAAGGACAACTCTTCCCATCTCTTTATGATGCAGCTCACATCCCTTCCTTGTGTAAGCCTATCAGCCCATTACGAGGGCATGTCTGGGTCTCCCTCCTACAAGACCTTGAGCTGCACAGGGCTGTGGATCAATACATCCCGCTGAAATGGAGAATGGAAACAAACAGGCAATGTGTAGAAGCCCACAAGGAATGAACAAACCCTAGCTTGGTGTTTTTCTCTCCTCCCTGGTGTCCCACTGGTCCTGGATGAGTTTCAGAGTTTGAAAGGGAGGGTTTTAATCACCACAGTGCCCTGTCCCTCCTGGCTTCAGTTCAGTAGGGCTGACACCTGAGAACTGGACCAGGGCTGTATTAACCCTATAGCCTGGCTTCTGGGGCTAGACCAGATGGAACGATAGACCAGACTGTTGCTTGGACGCCCGAGAGGGGTGGGACTCGGAGCTGAAATTAGACATGCAGATACTCCTGTGTTTACAGTGTAACACGATCTGTTATTGTTTGCCGTTTACCGGTAAAGCATCACCGTTTTTTTGTCTGTCGGGAAAAGTATCATTTTGTTAGCAGCAGGCAATTTTAAAGTCAACAGAAGGATCTGTTACTGACTCTCACTCAGCCTCTGAAGCCTGAGAAAAATCATTAAATCACTAGGTCTGGAGGCAGCGGCCACCATTGATGTGAAGAGAGGCAGAGCTGCTCTTTGTGCTACTGATACACGGGTGGGGGGGGGGGAGACAGTTACTGATGATGCTTAACAGTGAGGGTTTCCTTTACACCTTTTTAAAAGCCGGCTGAGATTTATTGGACATC
Organism: Thunnus thynnus; assembly: GCF_963924715.1. Lineage (NCBI taxonomy): Eukaryota > Metazoa > Chordata > Actinopteri > Scombriformes > Scombridae > Thunnus > Thunnus thynnus. The sequence continues at coordinate 8,795,901 of NC_089530.1, read as the reverse complement.
CTCCTTTTGAACATGTTCAAAGATGAACTTGAGGCAGTAGGACTCAGGCGGGTTTGCTCATCCTAGTTAAGTCTGGTTGGTTAACCGGAGTTTCACATGTCGTTTTTTTTTTTGTCTTTGGGAAACTAACAATAGTGAGAATCTGAGGTCTTAATAATCTTCTCCTCAGGTTGCATGTGAGTGTTTGTGCCTCCACTCTATACATTCTGTATGTACATGAAACGGTCGGCAGCTGTTGTCTGAAAGCAGCATGTCCCAGTGTCCTGATGATGTCACGGTGCCCAGAAGGCACCGCTGGGGTCAAGTTACTTTGTGCATTTCCATTTGCCTCGGTCAAAGAGAAAACACATATACCTCCTGAGCACACATTGCCCTGAAAACGTCCACCATAGATGAATTCTGCGTCGGGCGGCAGATAACGTCAGTCCACATATATGTGTTGTCTTGTAATGGGTCCCCTCCCTTAGGCTGGGAGCGCTGGCAGAGACAGAACTACCTCCTGCTGTCTTTCTTTCTTTACTTAATCCTCTTATAAATAGGCCACTGTGTCTATTTTACAGGCAATAAAGCAATGTGTTCTGAGCATGTCAGCGAGGTTCAGGAGGTGAGCGGGAGGGCAAGGGGTCTCCCATGGTGGCAAAGGTCTGGTGTTTAAGACGTTGCAAGATGGATATCCACCTCTCTTCCACCTTTCAATCTGTTATATAGCTTTACCTTCTCTCCCCTCTCTTCCCTCCTGCGGCGTTCAGACTGAGCCAAGATGAGCCTGAAACAGTGGGAAGATAAATAAGGAGAGAGAGAGAGAGAGAGAGAGAGCCAGTGAAGGGAAAAAATAGATTCATGTTGCCCTGCTCATGGGGGCTTTTAAATGTAGTTTGTGCTCCTTTTCATAGATCTTTCCTTTGAGGCAGAGAGAAAGCGAGAGAGGAAGATGTGATGACCTGAACCGCTCTTTCCTGGATGAAAGCATTACCCAGAAGCCCTTTGTTTTGGCCCATGAGACTACCCTTACTGCCCCCGCGGCCCATACCGCCAGTGATGATGACCCGTAGACTCATCATGGCTGTATAGTTTTGGGGAAATATGTGAAGGATGAATAGATAGATTCAATGTTTATACCTGGATTGATTTATCAGCCTGCACTCCATTCAGATGCACCAGGCTTTCTGTGCCAGGAGGCATCTCACTGTTACTGCGGTGATGAAATGTGTGAGATGCACATCCAAGAAAAACACCTTTCAGAGATAGAAATGTCTTGTTGTCTTGTGGTCATAGTCAAAAACAACAAACCAAGTGATACATGCAGAAAGACACCCACTCCTGTTTGTGTCATTTAGTCTGTGTTGACGTTGAGACTGTTGCTAACATTATTGTTTTCTTTCCTTTTCTCCTTATGTCTGCTCGGACGTGACCAATACGCCCATCCGTTCAAAGGTAAGCTTAAATACATTTCCACTACCTTTTTTCTGCCAACCGAACACATTAACTCTGAGGTCATGGAAAATGCAGACCTTATTGCTGCACAGTAATGCTCGTAGCTTCATTAATGCCTGGCCTCTTAACGTTTTAAGCAAACCATCGATCAGTAAGTACCTTAATGTTCTTGAAAAAAAAAAAAAAAGTGCTGCTGTATTTATTCACAGAAGATGTAGCCTAATCACTTAATGATTGGAGAGTGACTAAAATCTAAATGGGCTACATGTGATTTGAGAGCATGTCCAAAGAGAAGCATCACTACCGACCTCAATTCCTAAAAACACAGTTGCAAACACTGCTGCAAACGACTGAAGTAGATGAGTTGATATAACCAAAGAGTGTCAGCCCGGGTAAGATAACACATTAACAAGTCACTTGTCAATGCAAAACAAAGCAATTACAAACACAAGAGGCAACATCATTTCATGTGCAAATGAAGCAATCTGAACATAGAGAGGATACATGAGTCCCTGGGTTGGTTTGAGGGCTTTCAGTAGACCCGCCCTCTATTCTTTCCTGCACCATTCTGTGCTCAAGTTACTTAAACCAGTGTTGTTTTTGAAGGCTGCCATTTCTGTCTTTGCACGGAAGTTGTTGATAACCTATTTCAAAGGTTTACAAAGGCAGAGTTGTTGTACTGGATTGCATTAGTATAATAGTATAAGTCAAGCTGATAAATTGGTAACTCAGTGTAAGCTTTTATGAGGTAAATATAAGTCAAGCTTTAGCTGACAGCCTGCTAACTTTGTGTTCTGCATTAAGTGCCTACCCTCGGACCACCACTTCTTTGCTTCCATGACGTCAGACTGTCTTTAAAAACCTCTGCCGCTGTTAAAATGGGTCAAAATGCTTTTGGGCAGCCATTAATGTGCCTGGGCAGGTCGCCCAGTTCATCCTATATGTGGAGAAACATTAAACCTCTATAGCGTGCAAGCTGCCTCCTCTCTGAAAGGGGAAATGTAAAGCAACTAAAGGACAGAGGCACCAAAAATATCCACCAGCACCAGTAGAGCACTGATGTGGCCGGTGTGCGGTGGGTAAGGATGACAACGATTATGGGATAGCAGCCTGAGTTCCCCCCCTGCACGCCTGTGAGAGGCATACAGGGGGGAACTCAGACAGGAAACGGCATTGTCAAATCGCGCTCGTAGACGAGACTGACTCTGACAGAAAGACGGGGAGGGTTCCAGCTTCACACACAGGTAATTGGCTGTCGGCATGGGGGCACAACACAGCGTGAGACCAGAGCCTTTATTCCACAGGCGCACACACACACACACACACACACACACACACACTTCCTCTTCTCTTCCTCTCCTCTTCACCTTTGAGAGAGCTGCCTATAACAACAGCTGCTGCCCCGCACCCAGTTAGTATTCACACACAGCCAAGCAAGCCAATTAGTGGCCTTAGAGCGTATAATTGTGCGTCTGTGATTCTGTGCGTATGTGTGTGTGTGTATGTGTGAAGGTGTCATTTCGTTAAATCTCAGGGGGTCGCGCCACCTCCTGCAGTGAGGTGTCTCTCCCCAGAGTGTGAGTGACAGTACGCTCAGAGGGAGGCCTTTGTGCCAGTCAAGCCTCACTGGTTTCCAATGCTGTTTACATTTAAGAAGAGAGGAAACCAGCATGTTTTCGTCTTGTTTGTGTGTGTGTGTGTACCGAACATAAATGCTGGGAAAACAATTTCTGAATTTTAGTTTTTAGAGTTGAAATTGATTTTAATAGTGATTGGTTCGAGGACTTTATTATTAAAGAAAAGATTCAGTGTTAGCCTCACATAGTTTGAACGCTCAAATAATCTTTGTTATTGTAGTGTTGAGAATTTTGTCTAAGTAAATGTCAAATAACCCTGTGTACCCTTCATCTTCTGGTGCCATGAGAAATTGACTTTTGTGTTGATGTTATTCCTATTCAGCATGATGCATTCATAGTCAATCTTCATAGTTGATATCTCATTTCCCATTGTGTTTACCCTGTGATGTAGACTATTTACCAGAACAAACTCGCTCTCCTTACAATTCAGGAAGTGCTCTTAAGAGGAAAGCTTCCTGTACTTAGGAGGAAAAAGCATCCTCCTTTATGAGAGCAGAGAGAACCACATTCAACGTCTCATAGAGCTCAACTCATGTACATCAGACCACATGGCTTCCTTCACTTGAACAAAGTGAGCACTCATTCTGAAAAAAAGGAAGATGATTACACGTGTAGATTAAAGGTAGTACAGTTTCCTTTACTAGTACTATTAAAAGCAGCCTGTAAAGTTTTAGAGCCTTCAAGTAAGTTATGCTTCATTTGTTCCATGAACTTTATTATTTTCATCATAACCTTGGTATGGCAATACTCTGATTCCAACAATATTGTGAGATACACAGTAGAGTTAACAGCTGCATTGTAGAGGTGTTTAATACATGTAGAAACAACTCTTTAACACAGAATCAGTAAACTGAACTGACCAAATTGACCAAATCTCAGCAGCTTAGTCAAGTTCGAATTCATTCAAACACAACCTACAGTACATACCGTAATGTGTCTCAGATACAATTTGCCGTGACTGTCATAAGCATGTATGGCCAGCGATGTCCATCCATCAGCGGTTCAGTATAGTCTTTACATTTTCCTGTGTGGTGTCAGACAAGGCTGTAGAGTTCGTTTGATGCCTCCGCTGCCTCACTTGTGTGGTAAACTAGCTGCTGAGTCCTCAGATTTGTTGTTGTTGTAGAGTAAGGCAGCTGCTTTTTTACAAAGTTGGCAAACAGCCTTATCTATGTTGGTAATTCTGCCATCTACAATGTCGCCCTCAAAATACTTCCACACACCGCTTCTGAGATGCTTCGGTGCCGTCATTATTCGATCAGCGTGGATTTTCTCGCTAGTGTCCTTTTTAGTGTCCTTTTTTATTTATTTATTCGTGAAGAAGTGTTTTTTTGTGTGCTTGTGTAAGCACAGGCTATCCTTGTAGTCACAACCATTGTTTTTCACCTCACATCTGTGCGAGTCTGTCTGTTTAGCCGTTTGAACAGATCACAAGTGAATGGTTATTTTTCTCCAGACTTTTCTGCAATGCAACCACGAATCTCCACTGAGCCTGCAGCATTGGAGGGGGGAGGGCGCCGGGGAAGGCTGGTTAGTATCACCACTGGTCTAGCCGCAGTGTGTAACTCCATATACTGGCATCCTCATTAGACCAGAGCCTTAAGCAGAAACAGACCGACCAGATGAGAGCACACTATCCGTTTGATCCCCAGGATGCTACCCAGATAGCCCCTGAACACAACCAGCATCCCAGCCGCGGCCGAACCCTCAGAATACCTCAGAAAACCTCAGACACGAATAAACACATACTGACACGCATCAAACACTCCTCCTCTCTATCTCTCTCGAGCTTTACCTCCATCTTTCTGTGTCTCTCTTCCTCTTATTTCCATCAGCGCACACATTCAACATGGACATTTGTAGAGCAGATGTAGAGATGGACGCCAGCTTCAGTTCTGCTCTGAATTGTGTTCTCTCCTGGTTGATGAGAGGAAAGACGAAAGCACTTCCCCCTTACGCACCGACCCCTCCATCAAGGCTAGTTTCCTGGAAAGGCATTGTGGAAAGAATGTTATTGAATTGGGCTAAATTGTAATCAAGATGGTTTTCCATAGATGATTATTATTTGTGAGGGATTTCTTTACCAGCACAACTTCTAAAAAGAGAGAGACTTGTTTAAGTAAAACTTAAGCGTTAAGGGGAAATAACCTCATCTGTACAATTTAGACAAATCAATGACAGATGAACATACTAAATGAACTGTGATTCAACAATGATCTGTGCCAAGCTCAATAAATCAAGGCATACACTTGTAGATAGCACTTGTCCAAGGTCGCTATCTAGTTCCTGTTGCATAAGGTCCTTTATGTTGTTGATAGTTTCTCACGATATATGAAGGTGAAAACCTGCTGATAGCTTGGAGCCTTTAAGTTGTTTGAGCAGGAAGGTCGTACATTGGTCCGGTTGTACCCACCGTCTCAAACCCCTCCTTTTGTGGTGGCGTTTATCACTCACATTTATTCGTAAGGAAATCTTTCTTCCTGTCCTATCTCAGATCCTTAGTCTCACTATGTTAGAGTCTAGATGCCTATCAACACCTGCAATACCTGGACAAACACTCAACACAGCCGTGATGTGGAGAGACCAAACATTTCATTTCCTGTCCACAGACCCCCTAATCTACAGCTCATATGAGGCGACGAGCTGACGGTAATCTGGTTTTAGTTGATATGCTGCCTTGTTTCTTTTGTGTTGGAGGTGTGAACACAAAGCGCTAGTCAGTGTGAAGGGTGAGCGCCGAGCTGTTGAATTGTTCATAGAAACAACATAATCACCTTGACTGTGTTCAGCTCAACCTGAGTGGGTGGAAACACGACAAGTGGCGCGTGTTGCCAAGTAACACAGCCAGTAAGTAGTTGTGTGATCGTCCATAATAAATGGTGGCTGTATGTTACAGCAGTTTGAACAAAGCTGAAGGGGTCGTGTAACATTTCAAATTTATAACAGTTTTCGGCAAATACTCAAGTCCAGGAATAACTTTGATTTTGAAAGTTTGAGTCAATTTTTCAAGGTTAGCAGACTATTATTCTGATGAATATCAGTTTGTTTGACAGATTATTCTTCATTATTATCCCTTCATTTGATTGATCAGCGCTCTGCTTAGTACTTACATCAGTAAGTTCTCCTTCATCAGTATGTGTCCCTGTGCCAACCCCCACCTGATAGTCTGTTAATGATTTAGGCTACTACAGTACATACAACATACAAGGGACCACTAAATCAGATATTCAGTCGACATGTCTAGCAGTAATACAGAGGCGTTTCATTTGCTGGGGAATTTTTTTCTCCTAATTGCTCTTTTTTTTTTTTTCCTCCCACTTCTTTTCTCCTCACCACTGAGGTTTAAAGTGGACGCAGTTCTCTCTCTCTCTATGCTAATACAAACACTGCTTTCAAAGCTAAATGCTGAGCCTCACCGGGGGTCTGCCACATCCTGACCAAACCTCTATTATTCAAATAACCAGAAGCACTGCAAATGTCATGAGCCCCCTACGGCACACACACAGTCATCCCATGAGATTTGAAAGTGCCACTTATGCCGCAGTGTCGTGTTTGATGTACTGTACTATATGGCAAATGTAAATAAAAAGTCATGCATTTATATCTCCTAGTGGGTTTCTCAAACTCTCACTGCATGAAAAGAGTGTTGACAATCCATGCAGTGCTCATAAAATACACTTTTAAAATGTGATTGTTCTTTTTGTTTTAAGTTGAAAAATCAGTGCATTTCAATGCACTCTTACCCACCTGATTACATTTTTTTCTTTATGATCCTTTAAACCGGGTTTAAAAGGTAAAATAAGTTTTAAGATGTCAATAGGTCATATTTTCCAGTAGGTATACTTAGTTTTGTGTCACAAATAAGTTATTCAGTCACAACAGCTACAACAGATCAACCCCAAGAACTCATTAAGCAAACATTACGATCAAATCAGTCAAACTACATTTTAATGCGAGTACAGCCTTGACAGACCTCCCAAATACAGTTTTGTGCCAAACAACCTGGCGAAAGTGTTCAGTCAATACATGAGATTATGTACTGAGAAAGGCAAGACGAGCTCTTCCAGTAAATCAACTCAAATAAAAAGAAAATCCAATCACAGATGGTCGCTCAATACACAGTTTAAACAGATTCTGTGGCCATGCGTGAACTGTTTCATCTGGATCTAGACTTTAACTTACTTAGTATGTGTATAGAAGATACTGGATAGCAAACCAAAATATAGTGAAGCACAGAAGTAGGTTATCCCTACCCCCCCACCCACCCCCCTTTTCCTTGTTCTTCTCCTGACTGTGCAAATGGACCACCTGCTGGCTCGCAAACATGACGGCACTGAGTTCTTGCTTAATTAAAAGATAATACAACCTAATTATAATCATTTGGTCTACAGATGCATGAAAAACATCAGGAACACTGTTGGAGCGACTCTCTCTAACTTGCTTTTGATGTCAGATTTTATTTAGATGACACACATTCTCATTAAGTGTACAATTAGTTCCTTGTGTCCCGTGTCTGCCCTTAGCTATGTTTTTTTTTTTTTTAACTTTTCTCACTGGTGTTGGCTTTGATTGTGTGTTAGATAAAAACAAGTTTTGAAACCTCCATATTTTTGTAATCATTTGTTGGAGTTTACCATCAAGAACTGCATTGGGTACTTCCAGTCTTCAAGCATTGACCTTTTGAATTGCTTCAAAGTTTCATTTGTCTGCTGTTAGTGGATGTCAACAATCAGCTGTAGGCCACGAGCAGCCTCGTTCAATCGATACTTCTTTTGTTTTCGTGACACGCATGGTTTCCTACAGCATCTTTCCCCACTTAAAGACTAAAAGCGTGCAGCATCGGAGATCTTCCACTGAAAGTTTCTGCTCCGGCGTCTACAGAGTCAACAGATTTGATAAAAACACACCTTATGTGGTCCACGGTCACAGGGACCTTTCTTACAGCAGCTACAGTAGACGTCTGTCCAGAAAGGTTGCGGCTAATTAAACCGCGGTGACTACACTGAGCTCACTCACCAGAGTCAGCCAAGCTCTGCTAGGAAACCAACACCACAGAGCTTGACTGGTCCTGGAAACAACGTGGATGCCAGGTCTGTTTGATTCACCCCTGCCAGCATCAACATCTGTGTGTGTTTGTCCGTGGGAGGAAGGGAGGAAGAGAGAGATATTGAGAGATCAGGGGGCCCACCCATGTCTTCAGAGTATTTTTCTGAATGAACTCCGGAAGGTAGATACACACTGCCCTCTTGCATTGCTTTCATGAACTCCTATGCCAAAGATCTGGTGTTTTTGACTCTTGGCATGACAAAAAAAACCAAAAAAAATCCACTACTGTTTCACAGTCGCTACAATGAGGATACTGCAGATTGCTTTCATCAGAGGAAGCTTTTAGATGCACACTGCCGAAGGCCAATGGCAGATGGACTTTTATAATGTGATGGAGACAGACAACAAGATAAAATGGGAGAGAAACTCAGCTTTAATGGAGTCCTTATTGTACTCCAGAGCCCCATTGAGTGACTGAAAGAATCTTTCAGAACAGGCATGTTCATCCATCCATCCATCCATCATTTAGTATTCCATCTTCTTGTCTTGGTAATCTGTCTCACTAGATGGTGATATTGATGCCACCTCAACAGAGGAATCTAATTTCAAAGCTCTTTTTTTTTTTTTTTTTTTTTTTAATTATCCTGCTGAAATATATTAGCAGTTGGATGTCGCGGCGGTAGTAACGTGGCATTGGATTGACCTAGAATGAAATTGTAACACATAAGAGGATTGGTTTATCTAACACGCAATCTCCTGTCCTCCACATGTGAATAATGTGTGTAGCAGACTCTCTGCCTTTATGAAGCCAAAAGACCAGATGACTCTGGGCATTTTTATAAGCCATCAGAGGAATGACAAACACAAGCGTCCAAGTCTTGCTCTCACTCTGAACGGCTTTTCTTCTTTTTGACCCTTTTTATTATTCTGAAAGTTTTCTCTTTTTCTATCCTTCTTATCTGGGCTCACTCCCCTCCACGCAGGGTTAGTTTGCCAGGCTATTGTAGAGTGCCACCACATTCCTGGTTGGCACTCATGTCTGGACATAGCCGAGGTGCAGGCATGAGCCAGAGCCGCCTGTAGAGAAGAGGCCGGCGCTGGCAGCCAAGGACTCAGCGCCCCATCTGCTGCCAGAGCCAACGAGGGAACCGTCATTTATTACATCCGCTGATGCGAAAAGCAGCTCCTGTCGCTCTGGAGACATATTGTCTTGTGAACGCTGCACTCTGTAAGGTTTCCGTCCTAAACTGATGTTGGTCTCTTATAGATGTCTGCATGCTTGGCTTTGGGTCGAGGATTGGAGGATTTTTTTTTTTTTTCTTTCGCTTTCTTTCTCTGTTTAATCCATTGAAGTTGTTCATCAAGGCAAGACACTTGGAAACATCATCCCACTTCTTTCCTCTGCTTTATCTCATATCTGTCATATTACTCTGTAGAGGCTGTTTCTACGGGGGCCTGCAGAGGCAGATTTAACCGTGCAGCCAGCTTCAGTTCGGCAACTCCCACTTAAACAGCCAACTCTTTAGTCTGTAACATCTATCAGGCTTGTGTGTTTAGCCTGGCTGCAAACTGCTGAGCTCCTCTGTTCCACTGTGACTTAATCTTCCATCTTTGGCTCATAATGCTGGAAAAATATTGTAGAGTGTGACCCCAGATGTTTGACATTACTGTTCCTTTATATTTAGTTTGATACTAAATCCTCTGTTAGGTTTTGCTCATGCCCTTTGCAGGGTAGTTATAGCACTTACTTGTGTAAACAGTTTGCATTAGGCTTTCATGTTCGCTCTGTGTAGCGCCTTTGTTGTATATTACAAAAAAACCTAAACATACGTACAAGGAATAGCGGCTTTTATTCTCCGCTGCTGCACTTTTCAGTTTTCCCTCTAAAAGTGGTCTCATTACTGGATTAGTGCCCAGTTTTTCAGGACCAAAGAGACAAGAACAACCTGCCTTACCTTACCTGAGTAAAGCCTAATCCGTCTTAATCTAATAATTGCTCCCACATTCATTCTGTCTCGTAAGAACACAGCTGCAGGAGATGGCTGCGGCTCCAGATTGCTGTGCACCATGGGTAATAATATCCATGGTCCCTTTCATGGTCAGGATCAGATCCGTTGATACAGCAAAGGTTATTCATCGTCATCGTTTGGGCGTCCCAGACAAATTCTATAACCTCTCGTCAGTGCTTCTCTTTCTCTACTTCCTTCATGTTCAGCCCTCGGTGTCGGAGGGTTACACAGAGATCCATTAGACCGCCTGTGTTTCAACAGTCGGCCTTTTTACGAGTGGGTGTTGAAAATTGGTGAGAGCTGGCCATGTTCAGACGTCTCTATTTTCAATGCAGCATGACAGTTATGAAGTCTGGTGTAGAGGGACAGAGCAGGCGGGGGTTGATGAGCGATGCGGCTCATATCAGCTCTGAAAGGCTTCTTCATGCGCCGGAGCTCCATCTGTCATAAAGCAAGCAGATGTGAACCTTGAACCGCCACTTATATACATCACACAGATAGTAAGGAATAGCATGACATCGTTGCGCTACGCTAATGCTCTGCGTTCAAGTTTAATCACCTCAGCAAGGAGATAAAAGAAGAGTGGAGGCTTTGATGCATCTGCTGCTACAAACTGATGACATGGAAGCAAAACAAAAATTAATAAGTGCGTAAAAAGTATCATAAGTAGATTTTTGTGAATGACATTAATTTTATTTTAAATCACTTGGCTGTATTTAATGAAAACAGTTCAGTCCAGTAGATTATAAACACATTTCCTGCTTAAACTATGACTGATCATGTATCTTTTCCCTGCTGGCTATAATAATGGAGATCCCTAATAATGTTCCCTAGGGGCTAAACCAGTCCCAGTCCTTAGTTCCAGTTTGAAGCCCGCTGCAGGCCTTCTAGTACAACTGGTAATGAGGTGGTAATGGCTTAGGATGGGTGGTCTATTAAAACACACTTGGAGGAACGTTTGGGTGGGGCCTGCCCGACACTTTGATGCTGTTGACCGCCTCCCGGTGCGCTTATTAGAGATTTATGACTGACGCCAGTCCCCCCCCCCCTGCACACACTGTTGCATGAGTGTTTGTATTATTTTTCCTGTCATGGAGACCATATGGAGCACTTCTTCACTACAAAGACAGAGGTGTGCTGGCAAGCAGTGGCTCGTTAGGAGGGATGAGAACACATTTCATAACAGTGCAAGAAGGGTGACATCCTTCTGTCAAAATGCCATGTCTGAGGAAAATGGATTCCTATCATCCCCAAAACACAGCTACAGCGAAATCAGTGTCATGTTTGTGATGAAAGAGCTCATTTTGAGAGTTGTCAAAATTTAGATCACACTAGGAACCCCACTGAGCCGTCACACATGACTGTTGCTGCTGTCGCTGGAAGAAAGAAGCAAAACGGTGGAGCAGTCTGGTCCACCTGGAGAGGTTGCATGCCGGTTGCCATGCCGATGTTGCCTGGTAATAAGCTGGGGAAGGGGGTCTTTGTCTAGTTGGTGCAGAGCTCGCTCCCCGCTGTCAGCGGTAAGATGGAGAGAAGCAGGCATGAACTGATAGTGATCTCAGTGTGGTTTGTTATAATGAGCCCGGCCCTCTTTTTTTACACACAGGCAAGTCGCTTTGCCGAGCGCGACCCTTCCACAGTGCAATTACCTGCTACAATAAGGGCAAGAATTGAATTAAGGTAGCGGGTGTGCATACTGGTGTCGCTGGAAAAGCAGCCCGGCTCTTTGAACATGGGTTTCAATTAGAAGCCGGGGAATGAACACAGAGATGTGTTCTACTGATATGTGCCCAGCAGATAATAAAATGCTACCTGGGGTCAGTTTTTTTTTTTTTTTTTTTTTTTTTTGATATGATGGAAAGAGACAGCAGGGACTCGTTTGTATTACTTTGATTCATTTTATTGTGGTAGAGCAGGGTGTGTATTTGTTCACAGCTGAAAGTTACCTTGTATGAAGCTCTGATATCATTTATAAAACCCTTAAAAGGAAACTAGTATTGAACATGGGTTGAATTAGTGCTGAAACAATGAGTCCATTAATCAACATCTAATTAAGTGCCAACAATGTTGATAATTGATTAATTGCTTGTCGTTTATCAAGCAGAAAAGGAAAAATAACTGCAGCTTCCAGCCTCTCAAATGTGAGCATTGGCTGTTTTTGTCAGTTTTCTGTCCTCTGCTTTGCATGTTTATTTCCAGGACGAAATCCCATAGTGAAGTCAGAGTGTGCAAAGGCCTGCAGAGGTCAATAATGAGATCCGTCTGGGGAGAACCAAACTGTCACTCCCGTTACATGGTTTGACAGAGACATTGTACCTGGTCTGACTTTGTCCTGTTTAACGTCTCTGCTGTCAAGTTAAATAAAGCAGCCTGACCTCTTTGTTTGGGAGGCATTTCAGCTTCATGCACGGGTGATTTCCCCGTGCAATTCATGCTGGAAATACCAAACTACTGCTGACACACAGCATTGTTAAAAATACTGACCAAGAGATTGGTGAAGCATGAAAATGCACTTTTTAGAAGAATAAACTCAATATGACAGCGACTATCTGAGATGAACTTCTGTTTTTGTCTGTTGACCAAACAATTTTGTTTTTATACGCTTTATTACATATTTAATATTACAAAATAGTTTTTAGACTGTTTTATACAAACATTATCCATAAATGTTTTGCCTGCGCATGTTTCCTTCTGACACACACACACATGCATGCACAAGTTCTCATCAACACACTTATCTCTATGTTTTTGTCATGGATGGAAAGGAATATGTAAATTGTCATGATATCATAGTCTCAATAAATCAGAACGAAGTTTACCATGAAGCCTTATCTGTTTGATGTTTTCTTATGTGGTTTTTCCACTGTGCTTTTGAAACCACAAACACTGTCAGCATTGCAGAAGATCTTCTGCCAACCAGTTTTCAAGGAGCGAGCCAGGGGAAGCAACTCAGGCAGTAGAAAACCAGAGCGCACACACATACATACACACACACACACACACACACACACACACACACACACACACACACACACACACACATCTAGTCGTTTGTTGACAGACCATGAAAGCTCTGTCAGTGGGCTCCAGTGCTTCCCATGACTTTGCCCTTCATTCCCACTCTAATTTATCTCCCTGACATCTCAGTCTATAAACACAACAGAGAATGAAGCTATCAGGGATTTTCATCTTAGCTTTTTCTTTTAGCTTTTAAAAACACACTTGCACAGTGACAGATGGTTATCAGCCTCTGTGCAACACGTCTATCATCTAAACCATCACTTCTAAGATTTGATGGAGATATGATGAACTGCTCTGCACCATGTCAAATTCTTGTGGTTGTTTCTGATGATGTACATGAAAACAAGAAAGGACCAGACAGTTCTACCACTGTGTAGAACTAACCTGAGTTAAACAGTATCTTGCTGGTAAAACAGTGACCCACATAGTCTAAAGTTTCTGTTGCTGATTGTATTGTCATATGAGGCGTATTCCCACCTGTCTAGCAAACTCAGTTTTCATTGGTGCAACTTGCTGTCTCCTCCTGACAGTCAGGAGGACTTTTTTTTTAGTCTCCTCCTTCGCTCTTTTTGACATCCACCCTGGCGGGAATGCTAATCTAGTTAGCTCGGCATTCCAGAGCAGCAGAAGGAATCTGCAGCGATTGCTAAAATGCTGAGGGGGGGGAGAAAAAAAATATGATCCATGTTTTTCTCCCCACTGTTTGCACGGCTGGCTGATTCGATGGTGCAGTTTAAAGATGACCTCATTACCTGCCTCGGTCTTAGAATGAAAAAGATGATCCTCCCTGACTATGGCAAAGGGCAGTAGACCTGCGTATCCTACAGTGCTCAGAACCCTGCCTGTTTTCTACTGTTGATGCCACCGCAGCTGCTAAAATAGATGCTTCTAAAGAGAGAGTAAAGCTGTGTGCATCAGCGGTTCCTCATATCTTGAAAAATTGATGTTTTTCCAGTCAGTGCTCATTGCAAAGGCCGATGCCGGACCTCCTGATTGACATAAACTAAATAAGATGTTTCATTCTGCTTCCAAATCACGCTAAGCTCTCTTTCTGATCTTATGAGAACTCTTGGAGTTGTTAATAATTGATCCGATCAGAGGAGCTCTAATCATGTCTGTGCCATTTTGTTCTTTTTGGTACTCCTTTGAAGTTGAGCTGTTTGTTGACTGTGTGTGTGTGTGTTTTGAGGAAAGGAGGGCTGATCTTATCTACACTCTTGCTGCTCTTATCCTTAATTGGGTTATGTAGATTTTGCAGTTGGGGAGAAGAGGGGGGGTCGTGAAAATAGAGCGATCATTAACGGTGGTCACATCTTCATCACCAGTGGCAGAAGAGAGCTCTGATGTTTGCGTTCACGGATTAAAGATTCAAACTCTTGAACGATCCTTAAGCAGCCTGGGCACCGAAGAGTGTTTGACAATGGTGAGAACTGTGTGTCGCTGCGGCCGTGGCATCGTACAGATAAACATCTAACGGCAACCATGTTGAACGTTCCAATCAGCGTCTCACGCTCCATCAGCGACGCTCTTTCTTGCGACTCCGAGGCTCCTCGTTCTGCCGCGATGGCACTCTGAAACGCTTCAAGGCAGCTGTCTGGCTTTGACACGGTCCACTGAGAAGCTGTTAAACCACACACATAGGGGCTATTTGGGATCCCACAGCGGGTGTGCCTGGTGCCAAGTATTCGCGGGTGCCGCCGTTTGTGTCTGTGCATGTGCGGGCGTCTCCCCCCCCCCCCCCCCCCCCCTTAACCTCTCGCAACCTCGGGGCTTGTGTGTCATCCCTGGCTGTCATCATACTGCAGAAACGCACTTTAGGGAAAGTTACAGAGATAACAGTGTTGTCTGTCTGCTGGAGACACACAATCCTGATTACAGCATCACCGCTGATAAGAGTCTTTGATGTCAGTGTTTATCTGAAGGAATTAAAGCTCTAATCTTTAAACATTTAAAAAAAAAAATACAGAACATTTTTCTTTCATGGAAATATCTTCAGTTTTAACATGACAACCTTTTTAAAAGCACAGTGAAAGCTCAATACGACCTCTGTGTGTGAATTAACACATCTGATATTGATTTCATTGTTAACAGATATTTGCACACGCTCCCCGCTCGAGATACCGACTTTCTTTGCTCCTAATCCTGCCTCTCGCATTCCTCGCCGTGCTGATATGGCGATACCGTATAGTTCTTCTTGAAATGCGATTCAACTTGTCCATCTCTGTCTGTCTCTCCGTCTGTGCCAAGCAGACAAAGTTGAGAACGAGAGTAGCGAGATATGAGCCGCTGATGAGCCCATTACGGTGAGTTCTGGCTGTCAGGCCGACTAAAAGGCGACTTCCACCTGACATCCCTGACAGCTGAGCCAGGCTTAATGGGGTCGGCAGTGCAGCAAGTTGAAGAGGAGAATCCCTCTGTGCAGATATTTTACCCCGTCTCAGCAGTCTCCCCCCTCCGTCTTTAACCTACTTTCTGTCTCTTCTAACTTATTTCCGTACACCTCCATCGAAATCCAGGGAAATTCAAACTATTTTGGAAAAAACAAACAACTATTAATGTTGCATGATGATCGCTGCTCATCCGGGCGCATTAGTGTATCAGTCGTTAGCTTTTCCCAGCAAGTGCATATTGATTGTTTTTCCTGTGTTTTTCTTCTCCTGTAAAGAGAGGGCGGCTCCCTGGAGGAAGACTGCTCTGTCCAGCAGTTTCATACAGCTTTACTTTATCAAGACATCACATTCTTGGATAGTTATTACGCTTTCTGGCCCAAATAAAACAAAAAAAGAAATCAACTTTAAATTAATTGATTAGTTAATCGAAAGAAACATAAAGGATTAATCAATTATCAATATTTTTCAATTAAGTCAAATGAAAAACTGCACATATACAGTTTTAAAATGTCAGGATATGCAGCTTCTCTGTTTCACATCATTCTGGTTCTGGTTTATTAGTTGATCAAAACAACTAATGCAAAGTCATCACACTGTGCTCTGGACAAATATTCAATATTTTCTGCTCTTATACTCATATTTATTAATATTTGGTTATGCACTAATAGTTCATCATGAAAAAAATCTATCAATGAACTAGTAATTAATTAAATCATTGGTTACAGGCCTACATTTAAAACTTCTTGCTGCTCTGTTGAGCTTTCTTTTAAACTAATCACATTGTGTGTGTCGTTGAGGCCTAATAAAACATTTGCAAAAACGATTTTTTAAAATTTTAAAAGGGTGCATTGTTTACATTGGTATTTGATAGCTTGCTAGCTCTTCTTCTACACTGCCTTTGTTGCTACACTTCTTTGCATGTCACCACCAGCAGCTGTTGGTCAGCAGAAGAGTGTGAAATCATCAGAAGGAATGTGCGCTTATTCATCCTCAATATGAGGACCCACTCATAAAAACATGGAGCCATACCACTGCTGGTGGTCAAAGACTCAACAGAGTACATTTTTCATGATTTATTCAACCTCTCTCTATTTCTTCATGTGTTCAATGGAAGGCAGTATTTTATCAGTTTAATGTTCACTCCTTTTGTCATAAGAACATTCCCATCCGCTGTTCCCTAATCTTACTCTTTGTTTCTCCTTTTATCTGTAACTTTCCCTTTTAACTACTCTTACTTTGAAGGACCCTCAGTAGGAGTTTTGATAGCATTTGCCCTGCTTATCTCTCTGAATGCCAGCCTGTGTAGATCCCAGCATTCCTTTAGCTTGTGTAACTCAGTGAAAAGCATGACCTAAATTAACAGTATTGATTTAGTCAGACAGACATAACTTTAGTAAAATTAGAGTTGCTCAGTGACAACGTGATGGTAGTTGAGGGCATCCGGGGTGGCAGAGATGACTGTGTTTATACGGTGTGTGTGTGTGTGTGTGTGTGTACTCTTGAAGCCTGTTTATGAGTGCTAGAGAGTTAGAACTGCAGTGCGTTTGAGAGATGTAGGTCACGGTGCCTTCTGCGTTTGAACAGTACAGTAAACTTGGCAGACGTCCTCAGATATGATAGACTTTGCCTCACTCTACCTCCCCCCTCCCCCTCCTCTCTCTTGTCTGTCATCCTGTGGTATGTGAAAACGCCTTATCTGCGTGCGCTGTCTCTGCTGGGACTTTTTTCCCGGAAGTCATTACCTCTCTCTCCGACGAACTGTACACACACACACACACACACACACAACAAACTCACTCCGTATGTCAACGTGCATCTCAAATGAAACCATCAACCGCGTGCCACAGCTCCACCGCGTCTCCACCAAAACTCATAACCTCGGCGCACACAGAGGAGGCTCAGTGCGCTGGAGGTTGGCACGCCACCTCACACCCCAGCTGTAAGCTTGGCATTGGAGGCTATGAGCTGTCTGTGAACATTACTTGATGGATTGTTTTGAGGTGGATGTTGGGGATGACTCCGCCGGTGTTTTCCAACTCATCTGCCGCCTTTCATCCCTGTTTCACGCAGATGGAACAAATTCACAGACTCTTTGGGGGATTGTACAGGAGATGTGGTGTAACAATCCTTTGTCAAGGTTTTCCACTAGTGCATACAATGTCCAGCTGGGTGAAAATAATAGCCAGTTGTTTTTTGGAGGGGGTGGGGCTAAAGTTGTTACATTTTCAAGGCTGTATTGTCTTTATTTATTTATTTAATTCAAGTAAAGATGGTGACAAACTTTAAACCATACTTTTAATAGGACTAGTAGGGTAAATAGTAGTTTAAGCTTATTAAATAAATTAAATAAATCACTTTTAGCTTCTTTTCAATTTTCTTCACATCTTCCTCATCTACTTCCTCATCATCATCATCCATAGCCAGATCTTTTAGTGCTTGGTTGATCTGATACTTGTTGCTTTGAACCCTCCTCATGATCTGTCAGGTGAAATATAAATACATGGGTTTTACCGATTTGGGAGGCTTCAACGCACAATATGTAATTTTCTGCTGCTCGCTAAGAAAAAAAAAAAACAAACCCCAGTAAGGAAGTAGTCGGCTGAAAGTGTTTTACTGTCCGGCCATCTGGACGACAGCCGGCGCTTATGGAAAATTCAGTGCACTGAATCATTGTGGGCGTTCATAACAGACTCAGTTCAGACAGTAATTTCTTTTATCAATAAATCTGTTGATTATGTTTTCTATGAATGCTTGACTTGTTTGGTCTTTGAAATGTCAGAAAATAGAGAAATATGTTCATCAAAAGCTCCAAGAGTGCAAAGCGACATCTTTAAGATGTTTGTTTGCTTCAACCAGCCTCTCAAAATATTCCATTTTCAAATAAAACAGACAATAACAGTGAGCGCTAACATCTGAGAAGCTGGAACAAGCTGATGTTTGGTATTTCTGCTTGATGAATATCGATCAGCAAAATGTTTGTCCATTAATTTTGTGTCTCTCGACTAATTGTGCATGAAGGCGCCACATTTGATCATTTTGTACTCAGGCTGCAACTTCAGTCCCCTCGTATTGAGACAGAACATTAAAAAAAAGAAGATAAGATTTAAAAGCTCCATGTAGAAATAAAGTGAGATGAATGCCACTTCTCTCCTGGTGGCACGAATCGAGGTGAAGAGGTGAAATTTCACCCCAAGTGAGAAATTTAGCCCGATACAGTAAAGTAAAAGCCAATTACTTGGCAGCAGGTGTCTGTAAATCCACATTGTTTTTCTAGCTGAAGGAGGCCACTGGGCTGTGACCTCTAACACAGAATCTCCCCACCGAGAGCTAGATTCCCCGAAGAAGACATCGATCGACCCGGCTGCCAGACCCGGTGTGAAATTAAAAACAAACGGAAGATGAACTGAAAATAACCCTGGAGTCGTGTTATTGTACACTACCCCCTGTTATTTAAACCAATATGAGATTCTTTTTTTTTTTTAAACAACATGACACATACTCTTCAGTGGAGTCGTACTTCTTCGGACACAGCAGCTATATTATCAGTTGTTTTTCTTCTGTGATAAAATGTTTTCACATCGATATCAGGATCCAAAAGACATAAGAACATCTATATCAAAGGGAAAGAAACGGTGGCAGATGTTGGGCAGCAGAGATGGGGAAGGTCTGACATATTCGATTGTTTTTCTCTGGGAATTTGGGAAGCACTGCACCGACTCCTTTGATCAGTCAGATGTTAATGTCATAGCTGTCTGCCAGCCCATCGCGCTCGGGGTAACATTTCAACACAACCCTTTCCTCACTCAGTCCCGCTTCCTTAAAAATATAGTGACCTTCTCGGAGCGAGCACGTTTGTGTTTGAGACTTGAAGGGACAAGTGTCCTTATCTGCCGAGCAAAACATAGAGTCTGTCTTCTTGTTCGCTTACTGATATCTGACTGGATGTGTATGAGATTTTAGGAAAATATTTAAGTTGGGTTGTTGCCTCCGGTATCTCGGTATTGTGTCTTCAGGAGTTGTCTCTTCTTATCAGGGTAGCGCTTTAATTGTAGCTGGTGGTGTGTTGAGCAAGGAGACATTCAGCGCTCTTAATTTTTGGCAAGATATGTGAATCTATAATGCATGTCTCTAACACTTTTTGGTGATTTAAGGCTGAGTTTTCCAACCTTGCATGCAATCACAGATGATATTTCTGGATTTTCATCTTGCTGACACAACTTAGTTGGTTCACATCTTGAGCAGATGCTGCTGATCTGCTTGTCTTTACAAAACTATGCGTGGCATTTCTTACTTAATTCCCTCCTGACTGTGACATCTAATGTAAAGGGGCATGTGAGGCTAAATTCTTTACTGTCCCACACATCCTATCCAAAGCCTCTCTTACTGTCTTTTTTTATTTTTTAATTTTTTTTTCTTTCATCCAGCTTTTTTTGCCTCGCTGTGTCTTTTTCTGGCTGCCCATCTGTCAGCTCAGGCCACCTGCAGCTGAGACAAAGGTGAGCCTGATTAAGAGACAGACAGGCAGGAGAAGTACAGGAGCGTGGGGATGAGGAGGGGTCAAAGATGGAGGGATTACCTTGGCTCATCTTCAACAGCCTCCTTGATTTAACCTTATTGAAAGATCGCTCTTTTTTTTTTTTTTTTTTTTTTTTTTTTTTTTGCATGGCTGCAGTCCTGCGAGAGGCTATAAAGAACTCTCACTCACACACACACGTCACGCAGGTGGAGGTATGCTTTATCGACTCTAGCGGTGAACCGTTCCTCATGATAACAAACCTTGACATCAGGTATGATAACATTGTATTACGCAGAGGAGATGCGGGCCTGCCTTGACATACTACTGAGATGCTTATTGATGAGTAGTTCATTGCGGTAGCTGTTCAAACAAGAAGACAGAGTGCAGCTGCTGAGTTTAAATCCTGAGCGGGCCAATCAGACCCCTTCCATCTTCTCACCATGATGCCTTTAATTAGAAACAATCAAGAGCGCACTTAGCTGTGAAAATATATTGGAGAACTGAAATAAACTCCAATATGTTGTGTAATTATAGAATATGAAGATGAATTGGTTAGCTGGTGATGAGTATTCATAATATCACTGCTACCTCTCTCTTGTATAGTATTCTCTAGTATTCTTCTAGTCTTCCAGGTCACACTCTTGTCATTTTCTCCAGTGAAATGTGAGTAACTGGAGCAGAAAACATGTCTCTCACGCAGAGCTTGTACACAACATCATGAGGGGGAAATAAAAGATTGAAGCGTGCGCGAGGGTGTGTGCAACACATCATGTCTTATTTGAGAGACGTGTGTCCCTGAGCTGACGGCGCACGACTGCGAGGGCCGCGTTCTGTTTTCTCTGCGCGTGTCGGATCACCCGCCGCTAACGTCACAGCCTCACCCAACGGGAAAAAAAGGCATTTTCTCCGTCTTAGGTCTGATCATTTTACGACAAAATCATTCACAGCCAGCCAGTGTTGTCTAAACATTACATTCCTCCACAAGGCTAAGTGGTCGCTATGGCATACACTTAATGAACGGAAAAAGCAGTAAAATGTTAACAGCAGCCTTCTTTCTAATCCTCTGTCATTTACTTTCCCTCTCTCTTTCTCTTTTCCCTCTCCAGTTCTGTCCATCCAGGCTGCCGACATCCAGTTCACCAAGGAGCCCAAGTCCCAGGATGCCTTGCACGGCCGCAGCGCCATGCTACGCTGCGAGGTCAGCGATCCGGCAGACATCAGTTACGGCTGGTTTCACAACGGCCAGCCCTTGGAAAGCAACGAAAGGCGCTTCCAGGAGGGCAGCAATCTCAAGTTCACCGCCGTGGACCGGCGGCTGGACGCGGGAAACTTCGAGTGCGTGGCACAAAACACGGTCACGGGAGACGTGCTCCGCTCCACCAACGCCTCCTTCAATATCAAGTGTGAGTGTTTCATTTCAAGCTGTTCTCACCCTCCTTCAGGAAAAAACCTCTGATTTCCTGAGTGAAGATTGCCAGCTGACAGGGTTTCATAATGGCAACAAGGGTGTGCATCCAGTTTCTGGATCAAAAAAGCAAAACAAAAGTAACAGTATAGGATGACGGGTAGTATGAGCTGAAGGAATGTTTCCACCTTGTTGCCTCGTTCTTTGTGGCTTCCTCTCCCTCTCTCCAAAGGAAACTGGATACGTGTGCCACCAAGCATGTGTTTCTTGTTGCTTGTATCTTTTTTTGTTACACTCCTTTTTCCCATATACTCTCAAAAGGCTTTTGTCTGGAAATTACCGAGCAGCGCAATTTACCTTCTACCTATATAATTATTTAGGTTTAGATTAACACTACCCTCTTCGCTTCAGCGTTTTATTCATAACAGCCTTTTCACTCCATCGCTTTCTAAAGGTTTTGTCCCATTAAGAGGAGGCAAGCTATTATCTTAATTTTGTTGCTTAGCCCCATAACCAAACCTCAATGATCCTCTTAAGTTTCAAAGGAAGCAACAGGAATTCTTTGGATAAATAACAACCTTGTTCATGTATTGTGCAAAGCCCTCAGGTACCAGTTGTTACTGAAAAAGCCTTTGTGTCTTACAAACACTGAGTTTGTACCATGACTGGTGGTGGGTGAGGGGCAAGGCTGGGTGAAAAATGGCTCCATCTGGAATATGTTGTCCTTTCTAGCTACATTCTGCCGGGAGGTTTTTCTTCGTGGTGGTGATGCTTGTTCAAAGGCTGATTGCAAGAACAGATGAGTGTGCAGACCTCCTAGAAACAAACTGAACGACCGACAGAGAGTCCGAGAAGGACAGACAGAGGGGAGAGAGCAGAGGTTTAACCTCGGCTCTGTAATACGTCTCCACTAGTGGATATTTGTGGTCTGCGATGTTGAGCACCAACTCTGAATAATTAAAGTTTTAGCCAGATAGACCAAAGGAAACACATCAGTTTTCCAAACCTCGTCTGATCTTAAAGGAACTGCTTTTATGTGTTGCAATTAAACATGATCTAGTGTGTCAATAAAGCTCAACTGACACACTCCCACGGATTTAAAAAGAGAAAAAAAAACAAGTTTGACATGAAGCACCAGTTCTTAAGAGCTGCCATCGTGACCCAGAATAAACTGACTCATCTGCCAGGTCCCACGCATTGGAAAAGAAAAGCATATTTTTATTGGAAGGAAGATTTATGTAAATTTTAAAAAAATCTTCTTTTCATATTGAACTCATTTAATCATGGAAACATATATGTTCACTTGTTTACATAAGAGTGGTAATATATTTTATGAACAGTGTAGACGTGCATTACTTCCACACAAATACACATTTAGAGAACAAGCGTCAAAAACATCTGACTTCTTCTTGGCCCTCATAGAATATCTTCATTTCTTTATTTTGTTCAGTTTAGTTTGAGAGGCAACATGTTAAAGTTGCAATAATCAATATTTCTATATTAACAATGGATTAACTTACTATGTGTGAAAGTGGTCACTTGTAGTAACAAACCCAGAGAGAATTATTGCCCAACTCTTTGCATCAGCTCTACAGCGTCTTTCAGTCCATTGTTTTGGTTTTCTGTTCCACAACTTTACTGTTTTGATCAGTCTCACTGCTTTCATTGGTGTTGTTTCCAGACGGCAGTCTTCAATAAAAAATCTCTGAAGAACCAACTATACGCTACCTGCCCAGCATCAGCAAATAAGGTTAGATGCTACTTTGTGAACATATTGGAGCATTTAGCAGCTAAAGAGTCAGATATTCCCCTCAGTATGTGGTGGAGACCAAAAACAGAGCGAAAATGAGACTGAAGATCGGACTTACATTCATCAGGTGGACATTAGCAGACGAATTCTAATGTTGCTCCATAACCGCTGGATGTGTAAGCAGCAAGTGTTTGCCATATGTTTTTATAAGGTGAAAATAAGTCAGTGTTGTGTTTACAGCTTGTTGTGCTGCCCCCAAGTAGCCAAAAAATCAATGAATGCAAGCAAGTAAAGTAACCTTCAATAAAGACTTGAAATTAGACTTATATATTATTATTAAGTAGCTGTTCAAGGAAGTTTTTGAGATGCTTGAAGAGGCCTTTGGAAAATCCACCATGAGGACAAAAGACTTGATGCACTGTGACCACACATTTCTCAACTTTCAGCTCTGCACACATGTAAGTACATAAAGCAGATATGAGCAGCAGTTACATAGCTGAGAGACATTTATTAATGGACGCAATGTTACCAACGAACCACATTAACATTCTGCCAGAAACTGTAAGATTGATAGCTTAGTATCAGTTTGATAAGAAATACACTTCTTACAACATGATAACATGGTTAGGCAGCGGATTCCTGCAACACTGCTCTTGATAAGAAACCAGCTGCAATAGTTTCTGTTCTCTAAATATAATTTTGCAGCACAGCACATATTTTTCTGAATCAAACACACAAGGTAAACAGTAGTAAATCACTTTTGTATGCTACATCTGTCTGTGTGTATCAACACATTTGTCTCTTTGACTCAATGTACAGGTCAGCTGATCATTGCTGGATCACTTTAGGTGGATCAGACCATGTTATGACAGATGTTCTCGTATTTCCCCAACATACATTTAACGGGTGATAAAGCCGCATGCAGCTTTAAAGTAAAGAACCCCCCCCTCTGGTATTAATCTGGCATGTGCGTTCACTCATGTGTATACTAGTTTGCGTGCATAGTAGTAAATGTGGGTTGTCAGGGTGGGGGGCATTCCATATGTACTGTACATGGACTGTAGTAGAGTAGATTGTTACCCCTCCCCCCTCCTGCCCTACGCAGAGAGAGAGAGTTAATTTATCCTGCTCTCAATGGTGGGTGGGCAAATCCTGCCAGTTGAGAGTTATTCAGAGTAATTATCCCCCCTCTGTTTTCACTAATAGAGGTTTTAGCCCCCCTTCATCCTTTTGTCCTGCCCGGTCACTGGGTCTCTATGGCGAGACCGCGTCCAGCAGAGGCGTCAGGCTGAAGCATCACTATTGTCAGCATGTTTGTTGGTCCTGGGGGCAACGCTTCGCTTGACTGTCGGTAACAAGATGCAGACCGACATGGTTTTGGAAATCTGCTGCATGTTTTTTTTATGAAAGAAGCAAACAGAGAAACATACAGTAGAAATACAGGCAGGGAACATTTCCTCCTGATTTAATCTTTCAAATCTCACAGCCACTTGGACTAAAGTACACACACTCACACACACACACACACACACATACACACACGCCATCTTGCTCTAATCACACAGCATGTGTCCTTAACCTACATTTGTTCAGCAGATGCATTTTAGAGCATCCTTACTGACAAATCCACTTTCTCGTCCTGTCACAGTTCCTACATCTTAATGTTGTTTCTTTTCTTCTGTGAGCTGACAAAATGCAGCTCCCCATGTTTAATGACCCAGGCTCCACCCGGCAGCTTCTCCCCTGTCCTTTTTTTTTTTTTTTTTTTCTCCTTCTTCCTCCTCTATCTGCTTTGTCATACCAGCAGCATCTCTCTGAATTGCCATAGTTTGCAGCCTGGCCTGTTGACCTCTGCCAACCACAGCTGATAAAATCTGACACCTCCTCTAACAAGGAGCACAGTCTGTCACGCTTTTCCCAAGCTTGTGCCCTTTATACAAAGTTTACAGTTTGAAGGCAATCCGCCATATGTTTTAGTTATATCCACACCCATATGGTGCTGTCAGTCAAATCATATCCAAAGCACTCCCCTTGATAACACAATCCACCCTGTCTGTCTGTTTCAGAAACCCTTCTCCATAGCAACAAATCAGCTCATTGAGTGAAACAAGCACACACGCACACATACAGCTGCCTGTTGGCACGGTGAGGAATGAATGGTCCAAGCATCTGCCTTGACAATATCCTCACAATTCATCTGTTATCATCCCTGTGTTGATAGAGCTTCCTGTTCTGCCTCCAACATAATAATTATACGCCCCTAATTATGGCGTTAGCTGGCAGGCCTGCTCCAACACTTAGTCATGCATTCTGCGAGGGATTATGGGGAAGTATTCGCCACTAATAGGTTATGAAAGAATGCCTTCTGTTTGTCGAGTGGACAGCTGGAGAAACCCGAACTGTGAATGGAGCCGTGCAAGAAAGGGTTAGAATGTGCGACTCTCAGAGAAAATCCAGGTCAAATTGGAACCGAAATAATACCAGGAATTAGATTTAACCTGATGGAGCACCAAATAGGTCAAGAGTGGCAGAAACTTTAGACTGTCACAATGCAATATGTGTTGGTAAGCGCTCATTGTTCCGGTGATTCATAGTTCACAGAGGTGAAGCAGTATGCCCAGTCCTGTTTGTCTTTGTCTCTTCAGCCTTACCGCTCACGCCGCTTCACGTCTTTTTGTGTTTATTTCACTTTTACTGGCAATAGACAGCAGCAAAACACACACTGACAGCATTATGTTCTGTGGCTGATCGTTTGGCACCACCTGATTCTGGAGACGCTCACCTGTTCTCCAGGGAAATGCTTCGATTCGTTTGCAAATGATGTTTGGCTCACATCTGACTGCAGATGATTGTTGCTGTTCCATTGAACTTTTTCTTACACTCTCCTCCTCCTCCTCCTCCTCCTCCTCAGTGACTCACCATTTCCCCTTCTGGTTTTGTCTGCCCCTCATGCTTCCAGTGCACTAATAACAGGTCTGTCTGCATGTCTGGCCTTCATCGCCGCCTCCTCCTTCTCCTCCTCACTAAATTACTGGAGCTATTGACTGGAACGGCCTTGACTGAGACACACAACTGTTTAGCATACAGAGCTGTCAAAGACATTTGCACGCAAACATTCACGCTCAGGGGCGCAAACATCATTTCTCTGTCGCAACAGCATCATCCGCTGTATTTCACTCCTCAACACCACATGCATACACAAACACGTGTCTCTGACAGACGCACAGAAACATACACAGTTGTTCATCTGTAGAGTGACACACACACACTAACAGTTGTTGGAGCATCTGTGTTTTTTAGGAGGAAGCTAATGAGCGCCGCCTGGCTCAGATGGGGATATAAGCAAAGGGGGGGGTGGAGGCCCTGTTACTGTAGAGACGGTTTCCCGTGATCCCTCAGGGTGCAGAGCACTGCTAGGTTTCCTCCTGTGTAATTCATTGTGACAAGTCTTCCTCTAGCGCCCCCCTTGACCTCACAGGGACTCTGCGTCTTTCACCCACCCCTCCCCATCCCCTCAACGCTGTCTCAGGTGTAGGTTCATGCCATGCATATTTTATAGATGATACAAACAAGCAGCAGAGATCCATCCGCACTATTCAGCCACGGGCCATGGGAATGGAGCTCAGCGTGATGGAATGTCTTATACATACATACACATGTATACACACACACACACACACACACACAAAACCCTCCTAGACTCATGCATAAACCAGGGCAACCCAAACAAACATGCTCTCTCAGTGACTGGATGTATGCACCCAGTAACCACACAGCATGTAAAGTAACTACATGTCATACAACCACAGCTTAAATATCATCATATAAATAACAATTAGCCCTTGTTGTCATTCAGCAGAAACATGCAGTATTTGTATTGTCAACACGCACAGCAGGAGGAAGGGGAATTCCAGTCAGGTACAGTAGAGCTGTATTACAGCCAAATCTAGCACGTCACTCTGCGAAGGAGGTAACTTTGGTGTCTCTAAATAACTGTTTAATATATTTTCATTCTTCTGGTAGACTTTAGTGGCCATCTAACTCAGAAGCAGGTTGTGACTTTGTCAGGAGATAAGCTAGTGTTTCCTTCAGATCATATACAGCAATTTTTATGGCTTACACACTGAATTTCTGGCTACACCGAAGAAGCTTAGCTCACAGCAGCCACAGTCCATCATGAGATATATCTACTCGTCTCCTTTCAGTCGGGACATTTGAAAGCATTTTGCACTGAAAAATGATCATATGTTACCAATCTCATATGAGGTTATAGGAATGATTTGCTGCCGTGATGATTTCTTGATATATACTGTGGTGTATATACTGCATGTAGTTGATATATATATCCTGTTGTACGGGGTCAAATCCTTAATGGTAAAACCAAACCGCTCTTCTCGTTTCTCACTGCACCGTGATGCGTTCAGGGGACAGCTGAGGATCAATTTCCCTCCCATCTGTTTTCTTTTTTTGTGAACTTTCATCAGTCACCCCCGACAACATCGATCAGGTTTCGTGTGACTCATGTGAGCGATGCCTCTCATCGCTTTGTTGTGGCATTTGACACCACGGGTCAGGTCTGAAGCAAACAAGTACACCTCATCGTTTCCAACATAACTTGCTCAACGGAGGTGGTGCTATTGCTTAAAGTCAAGTACGTCGTTGCCTTGTTGCTCATTTCCTTTCTGCCTGATTTTATGGGCCACTCTGACGGCCAGAACGGCCCTTTTTAACAGAGAAAGTCAATGAACTGTCCATTAAATGTCCATAAAAAGCACTGTAAATGCACAGCTCATTCTGGTGAGTGCAGGACTGTGGTATGCTGATGTAAGCTGACCCAGTGATGTGGTAGCTCCCTGCTTTGTCCTCCAGCTCCTGAGTCATAGAGCTGTCACAGTGATGCGCCTCGACTCCCTGCTGCACTCATTAGCATTGCCCTCTCTGGCCCGCCGCGTCGCGTGTCCCAGAAGGACAAATGATTACCACTTAACTCAATTTTTCCTCCTGTCCTTCTCCTCAACTGTTCCTCTCAGTCCCGTCTCCCACTTACAGTGTCCTCTGTTTTTTGTTTTTTTTTTTCCTCCGCAGGGTTAGAAAGTGGCGGTGTGACTTTAAAGGAGCCCGCCTCGGAAGGAGAGATCGAGAGCTCAGCGCCGGTCACGCTGCGCTGTCATATTGACGGACACCCACGGTGAGTCTCCTCCACCGTCACCTTAAGTTCAGAGATCTCAGGGTTAAAGATCACGTTGAAGACTGTACTTGAAAACTATTCTTCTGTCTCTGTCGGCCTTTCTCATTCTTCCTCTATCCCCCCCCTCCTCCTCACCTTTGTGCCTTCTTTTTTCGGCTTCTTCCATCATCCAACCCCTCCTCCCTTAATTTTGTCTTCTTTTCTCTGAAATCTCTCATGCCTGTCCTCTTTAATCCTCCTCTCCTCTCTCAGGCCCACATGCCAGTGGTTCAAGGACGGGGTGAAGCTGACGGAGAAGAGCCATCAGATCAACAACAAAGAAAGGACGCTCACCTTCAAGAGCGCCAGTCCGGAAGACAACGGCCTGTACTACTGCTGTGCCAAGAACGCAGCCGGCCATGTCTGCAGCAACAGCAACTTCACTCTCAACATCATCGGTGTGTGTGTGTGTGTGTGTGTGTGTGTGTGTGTTCCTCTATTGTAACATGAAAATGATTCTCAGTTCAGCACTCTTTTAAAAACACACCTCATTCTTCACAGCAGCCTCACTCTAGGGGCGTTTGTTGTAATTGGATGAACAATCAGATGTTTTTCTGCTTTCAGCAAATGTTTCCACATTTACACACCTACCAAGAAGTGTGGCAAAGAGGTAGAAGGGGGATGTAGACCATTAGCGGTGAGAGAGACAGCAGGGAGAGAAAGTGATGGAGTTCCTAATGTGATAACCAGAGAGTGTGTGTTAGCGCCTTCCTCCCCCGCCGCCTACGCAGACAGAAATAACATCACAAACATCTACCGAGCGAACAGTAACATCAGCTCCCTCAGCAGCGTCACTCTGTCGATCTGTCTGCGTAACTGCAGCTTTTCAAAGACGATCTGGCTGTACTGTGTTGTATAGTGAAGTTATTTGTATTTCTGCAGGCTCTCAACATGACTTTCGTTGTTTACTCTGCGTGTGTGTGTGTGTGTGTGTGCCCCCCTTGTGTATTCTCCCATCATACAGCAACACATCTGTGCGAGAAACCCGATGCCTCGCTTCACTCTAATTAGCCACCTGCAACACATAGACACGCAAGGTTAGCACCTGGGTGGAGGAAGAATGGATAATTGTTGAGTTTCCAGTTACCATGTTGCCACCCTCTGAGCTTCTATAGGGCTTCACAGTAAGGAAAGGCTGACAGATTTAGGCAGGTTCTCAATGCACGGCCACAGCTCTTTAAGTCAACTTCCTGGGTGGGCCAGGTATGCTCCGAGCGACATCCACGCCCCCTCTTTTTCTTTTCACCGTCCAACCAGTAGCCGTATCCGGATACTGCCACCGGCACCTGCCCTCAGCTGTTCAGATTTGAAATACTCACACATATAAACCCAGATTATGAGTATTTTCATGTTCCTCCTTCTTTTATCGAGCTCAACACCCTTCAGCTTTATGTTTGGAGTATAACAATGTCCTAACATCTGTGTGGTTATTACTCCTCGTCTAGGTTTAGCAGTACCAAATCTCTGGTTTTGGCAGGTCAGAGCAGCCCAGTCCAGTGTTAGCCAAAGCAGGCGGGGTAGAGAGAGGCTTGCAGGGTGGAAAGACCTAAAAGAATGCGAAAAGAAGGAAAATATTATGCAGTGAAAGCCTTTTGGGGGTGTTTTAATATTAACTTCAAAAAATCCTGCAACCTTCATTGTTTAAAATGCAATAACATCAGTCTTTTTCGTGGATTACCATTTAAGTTAAATTCGGATACCAATTTTTTTCGTCTCCATAGCAGTTGACCCCGTTTGGGATTCCTGGCTCTTGCATGACTTAAAATCATCACAGAGAAGAGATAGATGATCTCCTGTGTGTGATTGTTATGATCCAGGAGGTTAAAAAAAAGAGGAGATGATTGTCCTGATAAGCCTAGGGTCTGGAACGAGCTGTTCACTGACCTCATTAGTCTCCCCGGGGCCCCTGAGGTGTTGACACACACTGCCATCTGAAGGCCGCACGCTCACCAGCCCTCACGCTGCTGTTGGCAGCTTTTAATAAAGCCCGGAGCAGAGATGCAGGAGCATCCACACAGATGGGACTTGATGGTCTGTCCAGCAGATGTAATCGTGCAGATGTTTGTCTACTCTCTCTCAAACAGATAAGAGTTTTCCACGGGTGGTGGTCACTCCTGAGGACCAGGTGGTGCTGAAGAACGAGGAGGCCATGTTCCACTGCCAGTTCACCGCTGTGCCGGCCCCCACGTTGGAGTGGTACCACGAAAACGAGCTGCTGGTGAACAAGTCTCGGTATGTTTAGAGCTAAATCCTCTCCTCTGCATCACTCCTTTTTGTTAACTCCTCCAATTCTCCCTTTCACTCTATATTCTTGGATACCTGCCTCCACTTGTTTCCCTCTCCTTACTTACCATTGTATAAGCTTCAGCCCTGTTTGCCTGAGAGTGCAGAAATGAGGTATTCCTCTTCTACCTAATGAGGTGGAACCTTCTCAGCTCTCTTTGTGCCGTTACAGCTCAGGCTCAAGATGAATTGCACATTAAGGAATGTTATTACTGAAACAGAACGCTGTAAAGTTTCTTTGCAGTCTGCTATACATCACTCGAACACAAGCATTCTCTCCAGCCAATCACGGATGACTTTGCAGCTCTGCAGTGTTCACGCACTGAGCGGAAAAACCCCTCAAGCTACAATCAGCTTACCAGCATGTCCCCTATAAACACATAAGCACTAGATAATAGTCACATTGTAGGCAGCCTGGTCCACACGGAGAGTAAGAGTAAATGATTATTGTGTTCACTGAGCGACGGAGGAGAACGACTTCAATATCAATAGTTAGTCATTTGTGTAATGAGCTTCTCAGAAGCAGGTTCGGTCACCTAGCCAGTGATGACTCAGCAGCAGGGATGTAATAAGCATGAATATAAAACACACACACACACACCTGATGTTTTGATGTGTTTGTGTTTATTGATCTGGGCTGATATAATTCTACAGGAATGCAGCTCTCTGCAGGGGATGTCATCTGTTTCACACCTGTACTGCTTAGACAACCCCCCTTCGGATATATGTGAATATTTTAATGTTGATTGTTTTTCATAGGTGTGAAA
Organism: Thunnus thynnus; assembly: GCF_963924715.1. NCBI lineage: Eukaryota > Metazoa > Chordata > Actinopteri > Scombriformes > Scombridae > Thunnus > Thunnus thynnus. Next base: position 8,764,416 of record NC_089530.1, on the reverse strand, counting down.
CCAAGAAAAATAATCCCAGCTCAAGCTCAAGGCTATTATTGCAGACCGGAAAAAAAAAAAATCCTGCCCCATGGTTCAAACCAACTCCAGAGGCAAAAATGTGAAAACACACCAATTCCAGCTGCGTAGAATTTCATCTAATTATAAAGATGATTACCTTTTTAAAAAAAAAGCTCTTTGTTCATTTTGTTTTGTGGTTATTTTAGACTATTTCCTCAGAGTGAAGTAATGTTCTGCACACTAGTTCTCTATCTCTGGGGTGGAAACATACACAAGCTCCCAAAGCTCATTTCTCTCCCGCTATTGAACAGAGGAGAGGAGAAGAGGATGACATAGAAATATCGCTGCTCCAGAGGGAATCCACCAGATAGACCTGGATGAATCCTGCTTCTCAGGAAATATACGCATCCTAAATGCATCCAGCAGTGCCTTTCCTTATTCCTCTCTGCTTTACATATTCACTTTTCCCATGAGCTCTGTAACGACTTTGTCATATAGCCATGATGAGCTGTTGATCCGGCCGGTCTATGAAGTTGATTTCTGTGCTGTGCGTGACGTCCGGCCTCCTATCTGTCATCCCCGGAGCTGGCTTAAGGTCAGCCTGTAATTACTTCTCATCCCGTCCATCACTGGCACTGATACTCCCTTCAAGCCTGCCAGGGGCCAGGGGCCAGCCGTCAGGACGGGCCTCCTAAAGCACCTTTTTTTCAAATCAACTCACTATATAGGACACTTCTCTTTGTGTTCTGTGCAGGCCTGAGAGAGATTCTTAGCATTTACTTTAAACTATTTGGGGCAGCAGATGGCTCGGGTTTAGTGAATCGGGGCAATTCAAACAGCGTCAGGTAACCAGCCGAGTACAAAAAAGCAGGCCTGTGCTGAAACAGCTTAAATTTTTTAGTCGTTGTATTGCCCTTGTGTGGCAGAGCGTCTCCGGTTGGTGCTCGAAGCAGGGCAAAACAAATGCGGAGAATTGTTTGCAGATGTCGTCTAAACGAGGTCTGGTGGTGGGAATCGCAGTTGCCTTCGTGTACAAATAACATGTGACGTGTTGTTTGTTAGTCAGTGATGGCGACAAGTCTGAACGAGCAGCAGCGGAAGCGTAAACCGTTTGTTTCTTCTCCACAGAGTGCTCCTGCTCTCCAACGGTACGCTGCAGATCACACAGGTCAAGCCCAGGAACACGGGAACCTACAAGTGTGTCGGCCGCGGCGACAGTGGGTCCCAAGTGACACAGGAGGCCTCCCTTCTCATAGCTGGTATATAATACACACACACACACACACACACGAACCTGAATTTGCAGTTGTTGAAGTGGCGAGAGATAAACACCTGTGATTCTGTAATCCGAGAATGAGAGGGGCATTTGGGTTACATATTTATCCTGCCCTTTATCTTTCTCTCCTCTCCCTCCTCTCTTCTCCTGGGTCTTTCACTTAGAGCCAGATCTCTCTAATGATAATCACATTCCCTTATTGACATCCGGCCCAGCTGTATCCACTACACGCTCCGTGCTGGATGCACTTTCCCGCTTCCCCTACATATTATTTCCTCCAACGGTCCAGCCGTACGCCAAGCCTATTTACCACCGCAAGCTTCCTCCAAAGTGTAACAGCACCTGGCAGACGGTGAACACGCGGCATCAGTAACATTAGATAACAGTTTAGCATGCCAGTATGACTCAAACTGGCTAACGAGCAGTGTAATTATGAGATTGTGAAATGTTAAATGATCTTAAACATGCCCGCTTGATTTCCATCCAACATCAGTTGGAATGCGTTTGTAAGAAATGACTTGCATCCAAATACACAGGTGTATTAAATCACTCTAAAATGAAAACTTGACATCAGGGCTATAACAGATGTAACCTTGTGGTTGAGCATAAAGGTCAGGTCATGATAAATGTAGTGAAAACAGTTTAATAAACAAGTCCAGACTCATCAAAGCTATTTTTAATATTGCATGTAACAGCGCACACTTCTTTCCAATCGACCCATGACTCCAACAGAGAACTTCTTAAAATAACTTTTTAAATGGCTGCTGGAGCTTAAAGCCAGGACAAGCCGTGTAGTATCTTCTCATCTTACTAATCAGCCGGCATTTTGAAATGCAAGTGCATGCAAGTCAAATATTTTGAATAAGCTCAGGGCTGGAATTTCTATGCGTTTCAGTGTCCCATACACGTTATTCCTCCCGAACAGCCCCCTTTTCCCCCCCAAGGCTTTTGGATTAACGAGGTACGACTGTATCTGCAGTTTTAACCCAGTGAACCACAGCTCCATTTAAATACCTTAATTCACTTAATCTGATGGTAATCCCTCCAGGCATTATAGGGGATTGTGTCACAGTAGAATTCAGTATTTAGGGACAAGTTTAAACAGTCTTTCCATCATAGCTCCACCTCATTCATTTCACCGGCCTCGCTCCCTCCTCTCCCAGCTCCACTTCTCTTTCATCTGCTGAGAAATGTGTGTTTTCCTCTGTTCTCATTAATTGATTTAGATCTTAGACTTGTAGGTCGCAGTCACTGACCAGCTTTCAGAGTGTTGTTGGCCAATAAAGTATTAATGACTTCCATTTGAGACACACCATATTATACCACACAGTAGTGGGAGGTCTTGTGAGTCTTTGTACTACAGATCACATTCCACTTGCTGTATAGAGGCTGCCAGATTTGATATGACCCACCTCACACAAGCCCTAGTTAATTCCCATACTAAGAACAACCTATATACTCAGTTCGCCTACTGTGCACTTTGTTCTCTAATTGCTGTGGCCTGTGCTACGAATCAGAAGACTTTTCTTAACAAGACAGGAAATCTGTTAACAGAACTGTGAGTTGGAATTAACTGCACTCGGGGGCCTCTCATGAAATTCAAAATCAGTAATGCTTCACCGGCTTTGAAGACAGTTTGATGATTATCAGGGGCCTTGTGTAAGTGGAAATCAGTTTCAGCATTCAAATTGCTACTTCACGCTGAAAACTCTCCCGCTCTCCATGTTCTCCACCACAGAGATAGAGGACATGACGTCCAAGATGTCAAAGGTTTTCACAGCGGACACGCTGCAGCGGGTATCCTGCCGACCTCCGCGGGGCAGACCCGAGCCCGAGGTCTGGTGGGAGAGAGAAGGTCAGCGGGTGCCCACGGAGGGACGCGTGTACCAGGACGGCCTGGATCTTGTCTTCAGTCCCACAGAGGGGGGAGATTCAGGCACCTACACCTGCATAGCCCAGAACAAGGCAGGCCGCAAGACGCAGGAGGTCACCTTCACCGTGGCCAGTGAGTCAGAGACAAAGCAGATTGAATAATTTGGCTTTATTCACTTGAATTCCTGTGGACTTTTTTAAAGAAATCAGCCCATTACCATTAAAGTAATGCTCTAATATCTTTGAGTGTCAAACAGTCACCTCTGTAGGCTTCATCCTTCATAAAGAACAGCATCAGTGGCCAGTTTTCACAGTTGAAAAAAGAACCTAAACATAAGAGATAATATCCTATGCAGCGCAGTCACAGAACTGGGTGAATTTTCTTATCATCCATAATATATTATTGTTCTATAATGTAGAATGTTTTGGGGTTGTTTTTTGCATTTTATTTTTTGTCTCCCAAAATTATTGGATTGAATAAGACTGTTTTACATGTTGAATCCAAACTGAAAAACAACAAAAGCAAACCAATAACAGCTAACATTGGTGTCATTTTTATTTATGTTACAGTTAGCTGTGTTCTTTAATGTCAGGAGCATGGTGGGAACACTGGGACCATTTACCAAATACCCAGGGATTATTTATGGTGTCTATGTTTAGACTGACCAGTGGGCCAAGCTCATTAACTCTTTGTGTACTCCATCAGGGACTGCCATGGAGTTGATGATATATAATGTTGTGTGTGTGTGTGTGTGTGTGTGTGTGTGTGTGTGTGTGTGTGTGTGTGTGTGTGTGTGTGTGTGTGTGTGTGTGTGTGTCTACAGCTCCACCAGTGTGGGTAACAAGGCCCCAGGACAGCTACTTAGAAGAGGGTAAACCAGGTTACCTCCACTGTCACGCTCAGGCCAACCCTGAACCAGAGGTCACCTGGCTCCGCAACAGCATCATGATCACACCAGAGGTCGGTTATTAACAACACCGTTTTTTCTTTTTTTCTTTTTTTTAACATACATTCCATCTACAGCCATCATTCTCATTCACTTCCAACTCCTGATGAAAACTTGTTGAATGTGACATTAGAGAATTTCACTTGAACAACCACTTTGTTTTTTTATTTTTATTTTTTTGTCCCAGGACTCTCGTTTCACGCTGTTCCCTAACGGCACCCTAAGGATCAACAATGTTGAGGTGTACGACGGACAGATGTACGGCTGCGAAACCAAAACTGAAGGCGGCCGACTGTCTGGGCAAGCTAGAGTTACTGTGCTCGGTAAGGTGGGAGGGAATCGGTCAGTTCATCGTTATATGCAGTAGATTATACATTTCTCACTGAGAGTGCACTTGACGTCATTCCCCAGACTGACTGAAAGATCATGTGAGTGATATCATATCCAGGGCATAATGAGTAATACAGCGCTGAGAAAAAATATAAAACAAATGCGGTCATGCCCATGGGCCTGTGTGTGCAAGAGTGTGCATTTTCTAAAATAGGAAGAGCGTGTCCATGTTGTGTCTCTGTAGGACACCCACAGAGGTTTAAAATATGACTCATACCCGGCAGCTTTATTCTGGCCTCCATTTTAACACATTATCTCAATGATAAATGCTGCTATAGGATTACTGTGATAGACTGCCTGACATGTCACTGTTATGTCTGGCCAATCTGTCTGTTTATATGATCTCAGCCTCTGATAGACTTCAGTTTTTATAGTCGTCTGCGTGCACATGTGTGCATGTTGCCATACTTCGCTGAATGTGTCTGAGCATGATTTGCATCAGCTTAGTGTCATTTCATCTGCAGTGTGTGTGTTTACCTCCTATGTAATGCATGTGTGGTGTTTTGACTTGTGTTTCAGAGAAGCTGAAGTTCACCCCGACCCCCCAGCCCGCTCAGTGCCTGGAGCTGGATAAGCAGATCACTATCCAGTGCTCTGCTAAAGGCAGAGAGATCCCCACAATCCGCTGGACCAAAGCAGGTGTGCACTCCGCTGGCTTAACCTCAGTTTATAGCAGCTTAAATCAGATAAAACTTGAGTGTTTTACACTCTTTAAAGGAAATGTCTCACATCCACATTGCAGCAGTACCCCCCACACCATAATGTTAATGATGACATGCTATTTCCACGAGGATATGTAGAGACATGCCAAGAATCTGTAATGAGCAGAGTGTGAGGAAGATTCATCATAACGCATCATTTCCCCCTTCATCTGTGTGATGGAGTCGATTTAAGCACTTGAATTCCACATGAATCACCAAGACTGCAGACCTAAACCTCCTCAATGTCCCTGTGTGTCTCTCTGTCGCCCCCTGCAGATGGAGGAGAGCTGCCACCTCATGTGGAGCAGAGGAACGGCCAGCTCCAATTTACCAAAGTCACCCGCAGCGATGCCGGCAACTACACTTGCATCGCCTCCAACAGCCTCCAGGGGGAGATAAGAGCCTTGGTGACCCTCACTGTGGCCGGTAAACCACTCACTCATCATCCTGGAAGCAAGGAGTTATGAGAGAAAGGGTCATGCTAGCAAATTAGTCATCAGTCCCACATTGAAAGTACTTGTGGTCTCAGTACATCTGAAGCCGCTTTTGCACTCATTGATCATTCTCATCAAGTGGCAAACACAGCAGCATTTACTGTGTACTCTGTGGCCTTTTTACAGCCCAGTAATGAATTGGATTCGGGTTGTAGAGTGTAACTGAGAGGATGTTAACCACAGTCACCACAGTTCTTCTTTCGTCTGTAAAGAAAATGTTAAAGCCCAGCTGTGGTGGAAGTTTTTATTAACGACTGTGTGTGTGTGTGTGTGTGTGTGTGTGTGGGGATGTATGTCTGTGTACACAGTGTACATTCGCTTTAAGTTGGACCCAGAGAATACAACAGTGTACCAGGGCCACACAGCCATCCTGCACTGTCAGGCCACCGGTGACCCGGAGCCTCACATCCACTGGATGCTCAAAGACAAGATGATGGACATCAGTAAGAACAGAAGGTAAATGAGACAGTTCTGTGTCAGCTCAACCACCATGGCTCAAAATTACTGTTTGTGACAAACAGATTCCAAGAACTGACTGCTGTTTCATCTCTGTACATCCACTATAGACTTACCATAGCACAGCTGAATACAAATGTGTTATCGCCTTTACCAAATTTTACCTCATACTTTTATACATTTGTTGCCGTTTGTCCATCAAAAGTAACTTTTTTCAGGGTCTCAAAATACTATTTATTATTTCAATCAGCAGTTTCTAATTTACACATCCAGTAGGCAAAGAGCATCATAAGTATTCATTTAAAGTCTATCTGGTGTTTGGTGCTGTGTAGGTAGTGTACAGTAGGGTTTCAGGGGTTTTTACTGAAAATGACATTGATGAGAACGGTTAGAGTGAATCAAAACGGTAAGGTTGCCAGGCATAAAACAAAAACAATGTGCTCAAAGATGCTAACCGTAGAGTTGAAGGGAACTGAAAAGTCAGGTGATAATTGTCTGTGGGTTTGTCATGAAGTGCAGTCCTTTTCATGTTATGTAGTCATTTAATCCACTGTAAATATAAATCACTGATTATAGCAGCTTTAAAATATGTTTTATAGTAATATTATGTTACAGACAAAAATAAAACAAATGCAACCACCTGCTAAAAGATCTTTTACTTCTTGCATTATCAATATATGGCGGTCAAAATAAGTGACAGAGAACAAGATGTTTGTTTCAGAACACAGAAAACATGATTGAAACATTGTAGACAAAAGGAGCATGTCGACCCATTCTGTCTAGGCTTCTCCTGTTTCCCTCTTGTTTGTCCTGGACATCCAGACCTCCAGCTTCATCTGCACCGTCTCTTCTTTCTTTCAGGTTCCAGATGATGCCCAATGGCTCATTGGTGATTACAGATGTCACCACAGATGACACAGGCAGATACACATGTGTAGCCGGAAACAGCTGCAGCATCAAAGACCGTGTGGCTCAGCTGTATGTAGTGGGTGAGTTTTAACACACTCAGACACACATCAGGAACAAAGGTGCACACACTGGGCGTAAGCCATGATCACAAGTGTTGGATGAAGGCATTAATTAAACCTTCACCCTCTGCCTGCCATCCATCCCGACAGGTTAATAACCGCGGCCACATCTCTGACGCCACGGCTGTCAGCGAGGTGATGGGATTGGGCAAACGTTAGATCTAATAACGCTTCACACTATGTGGCTCCTTGTGTTGCTGTCTGAAGCTGAAAATTACAGTCACACACTTGCACTAGTGTCCCATATCAACTAATTATCTCCCAAAGTAGCAGGATGGTATTCTGGATTAGTTCAAAGCAGGAGACAATTGAATTTAGATTCTTGTCGTAGCTCGTCAGGGTCAGCGTGACAACACTGCCCAACAAAGCAAAAAAGTATTGACAGGGTGAACAGGGCAACTCAGAAAATGAGTACCCCTTATGCTAAAACAAGAAAGTGTTGTGCTGAAAGATGTTAAGTGCTGTGTTAAAGATAATAAACACACTATACTTTTTCAAAGCATTTCACTGTATCTCTACCTGTTCCTGACAGATAAACCAGTGCACACTTTCGATGAAGATGAGGACAGGGCTCCTTACAAGATGATTCAAACCATCGGTCTGTCAGTGGGAGCAGCTGTGGCTTACATCATCGTAGTGCTGGGCCTCATGTTCTACTGCAAGAAGAGACGAAATGCCAAAAGACTGCAGAAGGGCCAGGATGGAGAGGAGCCAGAGATGGAGTGTCTCAATGGTATGTGTGTTTGCTGGTGAAAAATGTTTAAATACGTAGCGTGTTACCAACCAGTAGGGTTTGTGAGTAGTTGATATTCCCTCAACTTCATGGATCTGCTAAGCGTTGTTGAAAAGTTTGGATGTTTGCTGCCATCTTGTGTTCATCCTGGGTACTGCATGAAGACATAAAATGATAAAAAAGTTTTTGCTCCAAATCTTGTTCTTCATCTAATTGTAGATTTGCTTGAGAAGAACAAGTAGGTCAGTAAAGAAATACTGTAATGAGAGAAATTAGACTTTGTTTGGCTACTTGTGTCATGTTCACAGTGCTCTGTAACATGCATTCAGATTTGCACTATGTCTATGACCTTTGACCCTGTGAGATGTGTGTTGTGTTTCTCAGGAGGGGCTGTTCAACAAAATGGCCACACCACCACTGAGATCCAGGAAGAAGTGGCACTCACCAACATGGGTACCATGGCAACAACCGAGAAACGCCACAGCCACGTCAACAACGATAAGCTCCACTTTCCTCGAGCAAACCTACAAACCATCACTACTTTAGGTATGATTTGCAGGCTAGTCATACAAATCACAGCTGTGCTCTTGTTGTGGTTGATTCAGTTTTCATTTTGACAGTGTAGGAATAAAGAAAAAGTTTGGTTTTTACATTCTGTCACTGCGTAGAAAATAACTGAAAATGTCTTTTTGTTCCATTTAATAGAAAGTGAATTGATTTTAAGGCTACTCCATAACAGCACTTTCAACTCATAAAACAAAACATATGACGTTGATTTTTTATTTCTACTCTGACATTTGCTCTTCTGTATGTGAATGTTAATCCAGGTAAAGGGGAGTTTGGTGAGGTGCTTCTATCCAAAGCTAAGGGTATCGAGGAGAGGGAGGAGGAGACGGTGGTGTTGGTGAAGAGCCTGCAGACCAGAGATGAGCAGCTTCAACTCGACTTCCGCCGTGAAGCTGAAATGTTCGCCAAGCTCAGTCACTCCAACGTAGTCCGCCTGCTAGGTCTGTGTAGAGAGGCAGAGCCCCACTACATGATCCTGGAGTACTACGACCTGGTAAACACAAAGACAAACACACACAGGTACTGAATACATTACTTGTTTTTACTGTATTTAATACCTTTTTTTTCTGCTTTTATCACATCAGGGAGACCTAAAGCAGTTCCTGAGAATTTCCAAAAGCAAAGATGACAAGATCAAATCTCAGCCTATCAGCACCAAGACCAAAGTAAGTGTTGAAAGTTTAAATCATTGACAGCTTCATAGAGTCAAGCTCAATCCTAATCCTTGCAAGATTTTCCTTTCAACTGATTCAGCGAAGGACAACCTTATTCAGTTTTTGCTGCTATCATACTGTACATGTACCAAAATCATTTCCCCTCAACAAACATTTTCTCTCTCCCCAGGTTTCCATCTGTGCCCAGGTGGCTCATGGGATGGAGCATCTGTCCAATCACCGCTTTGTTCACAAAGACCTAGCTGCCCGAAACTGCCTGATCAACAGTCAACGGCGCGTCAAAGTGTCGTCACTCAGCCTCAGCAAGGACGTCTACAACAGGTCAGTCACCACTGCAAATATTAATAATGACACACTCATTAAGCAGAAGTAAAATAAATGACTGAATTTTCAGGCATCTCATCGCTGTTCATCTTGCTAACAGTGGTTGTCTCTCATGTGTATCTATGTAGTGAGTACTACCACTACAGACAGGCATGGATCCCCCTGCGTTGGCTCCCATCAGAGTCCGTGTTTGAGGACGACTTCTCCACCAAGTCTGATGTGTGGGCCTTTGGAGTGTTGATGTGGGAGGTGTTCAGTCACGGGGAAATGCCATACACCAAACTCAGTGACGACGAGGTGCTGGAAGGTCAGTATGAGACGTCAGAAGCTTATTTTAAGTCCAGGTTCTAGTGGGGTACACTAAAAGCAAGACAAGGTCTTTCAAGAGAAGCAATGTACCTACTGGTCTTTTTGATATGTTAGAGAGGTTCCAAAGAAACAAGCTGATAAAGAGAGTCTGGATATTTAATCAATTCTCAAAGGAAATCACAGAATATTCATTGATCTCAAAACATGGCATTCTTCAGTCAACAACCAAATATTTTCATGTTTCTGACTTGGTTTAACCTCCTTGTCTGTGCTTGTTCTCCCCATCTTCTAGGTCTGCAGACAGGGAAGCTGAAGCTGCCTGTTCCAGACGGATGCCCCTCCAAAATCTACAAGCTCATGGTCCGCTGCTGGGCGCCCAGCCTCAAAGAGCGCCCCTCCTTCAGTGACATCGTCCACGCCCTGGGAGAGCTGCCCTCTGACAGCAAAGTCTGAGACGACCCAACATCAGAGGAGAACTTTAACCAACCCTAATTTCCCCCCAAAAAATAAAGACAGGAATGCTGGATTATTAGTTTCACACATTTCAGGGAAGAGGGTTGAGGAGAAAACACTTTTTTTAAAAAAAATATGCATTTCAAAAGGTGGGCGTGTGGATAAGACTTCTTTGCTTTATCAGTGGAAACGCACTCACATTTGTGTGAATGGCTTCTTGTGAGCAGTGCCAGGAGTTTACGTTTGCCTTAACTGCAGCATGGATGAACCTTCCCCTCAAATCCCTGCCTGTGGTTCCACTGTGACCCTGCCTGCCTGTCTGCGGCCGCTCTGTCCCAGAGACACTTTGTTTCACGGAGCCTCACAACCTCAGTGCCTCTACCCCTCCACACACACACACACACTTCCAACTGCTTCATAGGGATGTTAGATAAAGTGCTTTCCCTTTGCTCATATCAAGAGCAATTATTGCTTATGAAAAACCATGAAATTTAGGATCACTGCTCTGTAACCTCCCTAGTGTTTTCTCATAAAAGTGGAAAGTGGGATATATTGTGACTTCAGTGGAACATTGAAGCTCCTTAAATATTAGTCAGCTGCATCTTGAATCATTCATCTTTATCGCTACTCTGTCAACCACGGAGCCAACACCTGTATGCTGTAACCAATTTCCAACATGATCATCCAAAGTGTGCGTGTGTGTGTGTGTGTGCGTGTGTGCGTGCCACTGAACTGTTCCTATGCTATATGTTCAAAGAGGACATGGAAAAGGGGGTTTGCATGAAGGTTTGTCGTCTGTTACGCTTGTCATGTGCAACGTGAGGAGACTTGTGGAAAAAGTAATCCGTGTTATGGTAACACTTTAGGAACAACACAAAAAAAAAAAGAAAAAAGATCAAATTTATAGCCAAGGAATATGTCGAATAGAGAGACTGTGCCAGTGTGGGCTTTGTACGTTTTTATGAGTGTGTGTTCTGTTCTTGTATTAACTTTGAGGTGCTTATTGGTCAGTACCTTTGTACCACAATAACATGTTCAGTTCTCATGTTATCTCCATTGCAGGGATGCAGCCTATCACTGTGTTTTAACCTGCAGTGTAATTTCGTTCGAGGTCCAATCACAGTTTCCCTCCTGGTCCGGTTGTTTTGTGCAATGCTGCAAAGTGGACCATCACACCAGGCAATGTGTACATAATGTAGAAGCCATGCACTAACTTCACTTAAAAGAATATCCCTCTTTATCTCTATCATGTTGTGTAGAAGGACATGCAGGTGCCTGTTTATTTATGATGAAGGTCCTGTCTTTTTTTTAACTATGTTTATAATAGAAAGGTACTTCTCTGAGGTAGTTATGCTATGTATTCAATCTCATGATCCATCTCAGTGTGCGTTCAGCCTGGTAAACAAGCTGTAAAATGCTAACACAAAGTACAAAGGAGGTCAAAAGAGTGACTGCTGGTCACCAGTACTCATTTAAGTGCCTGGTTAATGAAGGATTATCTAAACTGTTTCCCTCTTCTTTTTTTTTTTTTTTTACATTATCTAATCAAATGCAATGGCCTTTGTTTATGAACTTGTTTTTTATACGTTGTTTTTAGTGTAATGGTTTGTTTCTATGAATGCTAGGCACTCACACCTAGACCTCTTTTTTTTTAATCTGCTTCAGCAAATGTTCACAATAATCACGGATATATATACAAGTATACATGCTGCTGTCAATAAAGGTTCACAGTGTTTTTACCCAATGTGTTGTGCTTAATAGATGGCGGTGGATCTTTGAGAACCACACCAGCAACAGGTTGCAAAATATTCCAGAATTTTTTTTCAGATATTTGCTCTGATTGTAGTTCAGTATGAAAATCTACTTGAGTGAATAAATCAGTGAACATTCTTTTTAATTCAGGTTTGTGTGGTAATGCATTTGCAAGGAAGAACCATTTTAAAAACTCTTCCATGTTAGTATTTTCAAGAAAACTCCAATATATGAAATGAGGTAGCTGGCTGCTGAAAAACATTGCATTCATTTTCAATATTGTTGGGTATTAAAACCAATAAGGAGAACGATTGGAATGAGTTTTCCTCTTTCATTGAAAATGTTGCCACTTGTAAGCCAACTGAAGAGTTTTCACAACAGCTCTTGCTCACAGCTGTATTACCAGACTATATTGTGTTTAGTAAAATAATAAACATGACAAAATGTTCACTGAGGTGGATTACCAATCTCAAACAGGTCTCTGCAAGTAGATTTTCACACTGTGTGAATAACAGCTGCCTGCAAGAACAAAATCATTCTTATAATTTCTGGTTTCACCACTAGAGGGTAGTGTACATCTGTGAGCCTTTTTAAACCTGACCCCAAAGGCTTGTCAGTTTTGTTTGTTTTTTTTTTTCAATATAATTATGTTTAGAGTTGAATGTGATATGGCCTTTTTATAGCTGCGAAAGAGAATTCCCATACAAGTCCACGTTGTCTTGGATTAGTGACAATGTTTTTCTTTAATCTGATATGTTTCATTTGGTGTCCACAGGCAATTTCAGCGGGTCATTGCATATATTTGAGCTCATCCTCACGTGTCAGAAGTCTCTTCCAGACGTATAGCTATGAGAATTCTGCTAATATTGTAGCCTATGTGGGTGATAGATAGTCTGCAACAGATTAATGGTGATTGATAAAAAGATGCAACAGGTTTTCATATCTTGAAAACCTATACAGTTACAATTTATCCTTTTCTTTTTGAGTGTTTAGTATGTTGGATATAGTTTGTGTTTCTGTGTCTATTGTTATATCTGCATACCTTTATGACAAACTGATACGTTTGTCATAAAGGTTTGTCATCATATGAAAAGTCTGAGATTTATTCAAAAGTAATATGAAAACTTTTTTCCAAACGCATTTACACTTTAATGAGATCTTATAGTTATAAAACCCATACATTTCAGTAATGTATGAGCCTTATATGGGTATGTAAAGTAAAAATCCAAAAATGTTAGGTGAGGAACCAACATTTATGGTATTTGTTTTAACCTGCCTGGAGCACCAGATGGGTGGGGTTTACTGCATCATTTCAAACAGACAATTTCTCACACAACTTAACAGTTTCTTAACAGAAACTTAACAGATTAACCTGTGATAGGCTTTTTTCCACTTTTTGTCAAAGTAGCAAAATCACAGGTGTAAATGACAAAATTACTGATTGCTGTTTCAGTTTTGGGGTCCTGGTATTGTGCATGCGGGCTCACTGTCACTATCATCACTTACACCTGAATGTAAGGGGCCATTGTTAACATCATTCGTAACACCTGTGCTTTTCCTACTATGACAAGAAATGTCTGCTGGGAAAAAAAAGTCTTGTGAAAACCATTAAGGATTACAGTTGTCATAAATGTTTATTTCAAAAAGGTTATTACAAATAATTATAGGCCCAAGTACTTTTCTTGTCAACATAGTGAACAGTGATGTAGCAATTCTTGAGAAAGTCAGTATGATGTGGCCTAGTCTGCAAGATAATCAGTTTGTGCTGGGTGAGTATTTTATTTTATTTTCAATGGAAAGAGATGAGTAGGGCTACACAATGCACAAACAAAATAAAATAATGACTGATAATTTGCAAAGAGGATTTTGAGATCTTAAATAGATTATTGCACATCGGAATGCCTGCATTAATCCAAAAATGATGTATATCACTAACAGTAATACAGGATCGTGCTAATCTCAAAACGTAATTCCTCTGACAGGTTCATTGAAGTCCTTCAGCCGCCATATTTATTTAGAGATACTTTGGCATAAAAACTTTGGGAAAACATGATTTATGCTGTGAGATAGACAACCTGTGGGGAATACAAAAGTTGGATGTTTTGTTATTTTGGTGTCTGCCTGTCCACGGTGACGTTGTCGGTAGCGCAACCATTTTGGTATTTATTCTAATGAGTCTGTCTTGTTGACCAATGGCAGCACTACTCAGATAATCCTCAACCAATCGATAGGCGACGCTGTGACTCACCAAATAAGGAGAGACAACACCAAATAAGGAAACATTGTATCTCTTTATAAGGAGGGAAGTAGTTCCTGGGTTGTAATATTACTGCGCCATCGTAAACGCTGATTTAAAAATGGCACGTTTTTATTAATGTTTGATCCATGAAGAGATACATATTGCGATATTAAACAATTAAAAAATATTAAAAGGATACTAACAGGTCGACACTAGCGTTATTTTTTGTTCACAATGCGGACTACATGACATGGCGGAGCAACATCGAGAGCGCTCTCCGCATTTTCCTTTTTGAGAAAGTGCTCAGAGTTTTGGAAATAGAGGAGGAGGGTGAACCAAACTGAGCCGGGGTTGAAGGGTCTTGGGGGCAGCATCACTTTCGAAAGTTTGTCTCGGTAATTTCCTGGAGTCTCCAAACCCTCCGCTGGCCTGGTTTGTTTACATTTTTTGGCCCGGGCGTGTGTGCGTTTTACCAGCCGTTCACGAGACAACGCGCTCCAGCTTGTTGGGCTGGTGTTCACAGACTCGGTCCGGTAAATAGAATGTTACCGAGCCAGGTTGGGTCGGCACCATCTGGAAACGGGTCAGCTTCAGGCAGAGGTACCACAGGACACGGTTCGGGCGTTGTCGGCAGCGGGATTCGTCCCGTTTTGGTCAGAGCAGGGCAAGCTTTACCGGGGGTCAGCGAAAGCGCCGGTGCTGCCGGGCGACTCGGGGAGAGAGACGCCGTCGGGATGCTGGGGGCTAATGGTCCAGGGGGTCCGCGAGGTGTGAGACCCGGGAACGGGACCGGGGTGACCCCTCCACAGACCGCCATTCAGGGCAACATGGTGGGGTTAAACACAGGAGTTGTGCTGCCCCACGGAGCCAGGTTCGACCCGGACAGAGATAGTGCGCCTCTGTGCAGCGGCTCGGATAATGACTCGGACTCCGGAGATGATGATGACCCAGTGGGTTCACTCGGGGACAGCAGGAGAGGGGTGAAGCGGGAGCGAGGAGAGATGGAGGCTGCCGTCACAGGGCAGGAGGTGGGAGTACCTCCCGGAGGTTACGGCATGGTGCCCGGAGGGGTCGCAGGGGCAAAGCCGGGGAAGAAGACACGTGGACGCGTAAAGATAAAGATGGAATTTATTGACAACAAGTTGAGACGGTACACCACTTTCAGCAAGAGGAAGACTGGTATTATGAAAAAGGTGAGTCAGCTGATTGCCTTAGATCTCATCCAACGACAGTAACATTTGATTAAGTGTCACTCAGATGTTCATTGGCCTAGATATACTGCAGAATAATATATTGTGCTTTGCATTCATTTCAGTCATTCATGGAATTAATAATAATGCATCTTGAGGTTATACTATCCTGCACAGTCATAACCCACTGAGAAAATGCTGTGTCAATAATCATAATAATGGTAAGCCTACATTATGTTTAAAGGCTGTAATCTGCAGTAAATCTGAAATCAAATCAACAATATTTAAAAAAACAAACAATTGTGGTACAAACTGACTCAGTGGATGCGAGGAAGTCAGAACATTCATGACAGGCAATGCTCTTTAAATAGATTTGAGCAAATGACAATTCTATTTATGACCATCCCTACCCCCCAACTATCACACACTCACACACACATATGCTCTGACACATATAGAGAGATTTCCAGATAAACTGCCTTACTCATTCATGCACACATTCCTATACACCTTCATACACAGACAAGCATGAAACTATTAGAAATAGTTCCCATCAGTAGCCCTCAGTGCACAGGCTGTTCCCTCTGTCACTGTGAAGCAGAGCTTTGCTTGCAGGCGGCAGCCATGTGGTGGTGAGCAGCAGCGGGCCTGTGGGTGCCAACAGCTGACTAAACCCCAGGGAAGCAGATCAGAGGACAGTCAAAGAGCACTGAAACAGAAGAGAGGAGCCGGGGACTGTCTGCGCATGCATTATGGCACTCTATATTGTGATGTCAGTGTCCAGCTACATCACCCTGTGATGACTTATCTTAGTTTCAGCTTTGTTGGTAGGGTCTGGCACATAAGCAGGCAAAGTTGATCCATGGGAGTCATTACTGCCTCCATTAGTGTCCTACTGGTTTTAGTACCAAAGCGGTATTTCACTGGAACGCCACAAATCAACCATGTATTGCTGCCATGAGAAAGTATTGCTATTTGGCATCAAGGCATCTAAAGTGGATTATTTGGAGACAAGGGTCAGCAGTGGACCAACAACATAGCTAGCAGTTAACCAGTTTCATTATGACTTTAAACAAACCCTTGTAAGCCATGCTTTATTGTCGTGCAAGAGTTTATTTGTTCTTATTTTACTTTGTAGCGCCTGTACTGTATACTCTTCTGTATTTCTCCTTTTTTATGTATCCCAGACTGTTGTCGTGGAAACTGAGGTGTCTTTATGTAGGCTCTTGGCAACATGAACACTATTTGACACACTGTGGGGATGGAGATTTTGAAAATGTTGCCTACACTATGTCAGCCATCACAAAAACTGACAAGTGGGTGGAGTGGGAAGATTCATAGTAGATTTGTCTCAAACTGGTTTCTAGGATGAGCCTTGTTTCATTTTGAAGGATGTGGTGAGTGAAGCACAGGCCCATTTGTTCTCTTCTTGTAAATGCTTCAGATTAGATGCACATAAAGGCTTGCACAATGCAAATTGTTACCTCAATACAAAGTGCCAGATTACTCAATTAACACTTGCGCTTCCTGTTTTTTTTGGTTCCATTATTTGTCCAGAGTTAAGTACGTGTGTAGCTCTTGCTGTAAATGCACTCAAAAGTTAATTTTCAGGGCAGACATTTTGATTTGTCTTTCCAGAAAATGTACAGGTGCCTTTCCATTTAAGTTTCCCAGTAAACCATACCAGTGAGCCACCATGCACAGCACCAGGGGCTGAAAACTGCTTTATCTAAATTGCTTCTTGCTGTTTAATATCAAAACCTAAAACGTGGATATTTTGGGGTTTTTCACTGTCTGTCAGATAAAACTAGTGACTTCATTTACACCACCTTGGGTGTCAGGAACTTTCAATGGATTGATGATGATTTTCACCAGTTTATAAACTTGACGATTAATCACAAAACAATTAATCGATTAATTGATGATGAAAACAATAGTAGTTGTAGCCCTAGACATGTCTGCCATGAAATAGGCCTTCAACTAATGATTCTGTGCAAATATTCTAGTATTTTTCTGATTTACCAATGTGATATCTTCCTTTGGACTGAAGTCCAAAACCAAAAGATATTAAATTTACCAAGATATAAAAAGGAAAAAAAAACAACAAATCCTCACATTTGACAAGCGCCAACAAGCAAACTTCTGCTTGATAATTGGCTTTAACGATTCAAAAATTATCCAATTTGTTGATGATAAATTTCTGTCAGTCAGTTTATGGATGAATCAGCTAATCATGCTGCTTTGTAAAGCCACATATTTTGACTGCACAACCTTGCATGAGCAGCTGAAGGCTTTGGTGACCACAACAGATGTTGTTAAGAGATTTAAAATAACAACTGTCTAATCACACAGCTACCTTTGGGACTGATGTTCCAACTACCAGCAGACAAAACAAGACAAAACCTGAAAAACACACCCACATAGATAACAAATCTTGATTTTTTATTTTTTATTTTTTTTCTTTCCTCTTGTTGCTGCTGTTATTTTGAATTGCACAAATACATATGTACATGTTGGCCCTGGTCTTATGCTTCTTTTTTTGATATGTCGCGTTGACCAGGAAGTTTTGTGTGGCAGAGGAACCAATTACAGCTTGAGTTGACCCCCTCACACCCTGCAGTCATGAATATTTATGTGAAAATCAGCAGAGCAAGGAAACTTATTAAAGCATTGTAAAGGTCTAGTTTGTGCTGCCACCTAGCACACTTAAGTTGACAAATTAGACCTTTTCGGTCTTGGATGTTGGCCAAATATCAGGCGCTGTTGTTAGATGCTGCTCTCTGGCAGCTGCAGAGCTAATTAAGGGAGATGGTAGTGGAAGAGGATGACTGAGAGCTGTGTAGTTCGTTCACTGCGTCTGTAAGGCTGCATTAGCAGTTTGTGGGATGAATTGTACCACCAGCCAGAGATTCCTTTTAACCCCATTCTTCCACACACAGTTACACACCAAAAGCTCTACATAGCTAATTGAAGTGCTCAGGTGAAACAAGCGCAGTGTATCATTTAGCCACTATAGCAAAAGCTGGTCATCATTCTTTGCTCTGCTATCATTATTGCACACAAAAGGCAATTATATAGTCAGCGTCAATTAGCATGCACACAGATAGTAAGGACTGGACTGATACGGCCCATAAAGAACACAGTGTAAAAGAACAGAGCATGTGATAGAGTAGACTAGCATGACTGCATGGTTTTATAACGGCTCAATAAAATCATTTAATTTGAATGTGATTTGTCTCCTCCACCTTGCACTGTCTGACAGAGTATTGCTCTCCAGCTTACAATGGCACATCTATCAGCCAGCTCAGGCTATACTGTGCTCACCAAGGTGATGGTAATGGCACGGTGCCTTCACAGAACCAGAAGCATCCTCCACATTACTGATGACTCATTTAGATAAAAGGCTTTCTCAGGAGTTCACTGTGAGTGCAGCCTCGGTGTGTGTCGGACGCAGTTGAATCTCATTGTGCACTAGGGAGTTTGAATGTAAGTGTCTGCACGCTGCATAATGAATGACGAGGCGGCAGAGTGTAATGGTGGACTCACGTTTTAGAGCCAGCTACTTCTGCGTGTTGAGAATGATTCCTTGTGTCCTCCGTCCAGACTGGGTTACTACCACTCCCCCCATCTTATGCAGGCCAGTCCCCTGCTGCAATCAGTCTCTCAGCTATATCACACTCTATTCTGGGAGTCTTATCTCATGTTATTTTAGCTTCATTTGTGCTATACGTCAGAGTTCACTACAGGGGTATTTTTAGATTCCAATGTTTTCTTGGTTAGGTTATTTTTTTCCAGATGTTCACCTTTGGAATCTGCTATATCCCCTCTCCCATAATGATAACTTTGAGTATGAGGTGATGGTAATCCAAGCCCCAATTTGGAAACCACTCAGTCAGATGTTTGAATTGTAGCTGTATGAGTGAAGCCCAACCTGTTGCACCAGCAGCAACAGACTCTTCTATACTCTCTGTAAGACAATTGCATTTTCCTCTTTCTCTTTACCAGGCATATGAACTCTCCACCCTGACGGGAACCCAGGTTCTACTGCTTGTGGCCAGTGAAACAGGTCACGTCTACACTTTTGCCACTCGCAAACTCCAACCCATGATCACCAGTGAAACGGGCAAAGCCCTGATCCAAACATGCCTCAACTCACCGGACTCACCACCACGCTCTGACCCCTCCATGGACCAGCGCATGAGTGCCACAGGCTTTGAGGAGACAGACCTCACCTACCAGGTGTCTGAGTCGGAGAGCATGGGAGACACTAAGGTGAGAATCAAACATATGTTTGCTGTTGTAGACCAGGCGTAGACTCCATCTCTTTTGGGAAGAGAGTAGTGAGGCAGTAGCTGTGAATCCCCAAAGTTGAATGCACTCATCTATGTACTCGTCCCCACAGCCAATTTCCCGTGTGTTTAGCAACAATTGCACTTGTGTTAAAGTTTTTGTGACTCACTAACTGTCTGGTCTCTAATGGAAATATGAATTGTATGAATTTAAAAAAATAAAAAAAAAAGAACTGATAACGCTCCCGAGAGTCACTAATGGATATAGTGGGAAATCTCTCCAGAAAAGGCTAGACAAGCACATGAGGAGAGCAAATAAATCAAACTCACGAGCAGCTGTGGAAAATAATCTTTGTCCTATTGTAAACACAGTTTTGAACTTTTGCCTGTTATGTGTGAGGCCTCAGTTTTGGGCTTGTGGTTTGCTTCTGAGCACCAAGTCATTTTTTAATTAAACCAAAAGTCTCAGTACTCCTTCAAAGGGCTGTAGACTGAGCAATAGCCAGATAAGATGCGGAGTATTATGCTGCTCAGTAAAGGGAGCTGTCTACA
The DNA here is from genome assembly GCF_963924715.1 of Thunnus thynnus. Classification (NCBI taxonomy): domain Eukaryota; kingdom Metazoa; phylum Chordata; class Actinopteri; order Scombriformes; family Scombridae; genus Thunnus; species Thunnus thynnus. Next base: position 8,744,170 of record NC_089530.1, on the reverse strand, counting down.
CTTTACCTTTCTGACCTCTCATCCAGGAAAGCCTCGTAACACTCTTCAAGATAAATCACAGCAGGTCTGGGTTGTGTTAGGATGAGAAACATGCAGCCTGCTATATGAAGCACTTTGCTGTTTATCTTTGATTTTTGGTACGGCGCTGTCTTGTGTTCATGGTTGAAAACATTGAGCTAGATAAACAAAAGTTATATTTCAGTGAAAATAATGGAATATCACACATTTTGTGCCTTTTTCTAACTAAAAATCATCCTTCATTACCAAAATAAGTTTAGGATTTAGGATATACTTTTTTTCTCAAAAGATGATTGATAAAAGATGAATGTATAAACTGAAATTCTCCTAAACATTATTTATTGGTTGTGTGCCCAATTTAATCACTTTATTGAAAGACTGCAACCCTGATATATTTCCCACCACATTACTGGAAGCGTTCTTGAACCTTAGGTCTTTCAGAGTTTGAAGTGAAGCGATAAATTCGTCAGCAGACACACTTCACTGTCCACACCTTTGTGCAATCACGTGCTGGACACCGAGATTCCCTCCACTGTTTACACGGCTTAAGTACACCCCTTTGAAGACGGACACTTCCAGGCCTGTTTGCCTGTGTGCTGTTTTCACAAGGCACTAACTAACACGTACCATACACCGTCAAGGATGGGAGATCAACCTTGCATGTTAAGCCACTCTTATGCCCGCTCCGCTCATTGATAAAAATTAGATTCTGCCTCTGTTGCCATATATGGTATGGTTTCCCTGCCTGCTCTCTTGGCTGAGGCCCCTCACATTCCTTATAAGCTGCAGCTGTCTTTGGAGTCCTGTGATTTCTTTTTTTCTCCCCCCCCCGCCCCCCCCCAACTCATTTAGTGATATGAAGGGGAGGTATGGATGTAGATATGAGCGGGTGGAATGGAAAAATTTGAACGATACTTTATGTCCCGTTTTCATTTGACATCTATTTAGGTGGCTCTGCAGTGACCTCTGTTCTGACTGTGGGAGACCAGCATGGGCCCCACGAACACTGCTCACAGAGGGAAACACTAGAAATTGTCACTGCGTGATCCATGTTACGATCAGCACTGTTATGGTTAGGACACGGCAGGTGGATACAGAGTCCTCAATTTTGGGGGATCGTTTCTGCGCAGTAGGTCTGTTTGCACAGTCGATGCGTGCACCTCTGCAGCGTCTGGACACTATTCATCAGGAGTAGTATGTCATACATACAGTCTAAGCTAGTCTAAACAGTTCAGTTTGCAATGGCTAGTGGGGGAAGAGGAGGACATTTTGGAGAAGCAGAAGAGTCAGGCCAAGGAGAAAAGTGAAGTAGACATGATTTGGTGTTGTATGCATAGCTCATAAAATCATGTGACAGTAGAAATTCTGTTGCCAAAATGTTATCGCCTATAAAAGTCTTGCAGGATTAACAGAAAATGCAGAGAAATGGAGGAATGATTAAACACCAGAGAGCTATTGGTGACTAGGCATCCATTTTGTTATTTAGTAAGTATATCTCCTCTTATTATCGTGGGTAATGGTCCCAGCACTGCTTAAGTGGAGTTGGATCAGAATGGATTTTTCTAGCTGTTAAAAATATCAATATTAAACTTCAGGTATATTGGCGCCAGTTCTTCAAAATAATAACTTGTCAAAGCTCCTTCAATGTTTAACATGGATGTATTCGCTCAAGGCTGTCCAATAAAATCAAACCCTTCCTACACCCGATTGGATGAATGCACAAACATGGCTGCATTCTGTCAAATTTCTCCTCAACTATTCACCAAATTCTGAATAACGTGAAGTCAAGAAATGGGCTGTACAGATTCAGAATTATGCTCCATTTGATATTTACAATCTATGTATCAATGCAATGTCTCTGTTTTCATAGTTGATAGGTTTGTGGGAATCCTTGATAACAAAGTTTGAGAGTTTGAAAAGGCTGCCAGTCGCATTATCATGCAATCATCTGCTGATTGGTCTGGTGCTTATCTGGCTGTGCTGAGTTGATTGTTAAGTTGATGTCATCAGACTTAAATCTGGCACTGAAAACTGAGCTCACTAGATGTAATGTAATGGAGGAATTTGTGTATTATTCCACTGAGAGTGCCTTCGGTTGAGCATAACGCGGTGTTAAGACATTAAGTTTAAGGTGCGTGACTAACTTTGTGTCAGCAAAACCCTCGTTTTTCTTTTGCTATGGCTCTCTCAGCACACATAAATTACATAAAATCAACAGTTGAAGGAAATGAGTTCAACACTGTTCTCCAAGGGCATTGTGGGAAACGTAATGTCTGAGATGGAAGTGGAGAAAGTCAGTGGTACACCAGAAATTAAATTAAATGCCAAACTTCAAAAAGAGGGTAGATTTGTCCTTATTGTGGGTCCCCTGCATCCCCCAGCAGATCTTTGAGTGATTTATGGCTGCTTCTTAATATCAGATGTGACAGATGTTTTTATGCTTTTTGGGTTATTTTTGGAAGGGGATGGCAAGTCCCACAACTTGTTTGCATTGAGGATCAAGCTTAGCCCTGAATTCTCAGTGTCACAGGCTCTTCTGGGTTTCCCCTCCTCCCTCCCTCACTCTCCCCCTCCTTCTCTCCCATGTTCACCCCCTCTTTCTCGTCCCAGTGTGGCTGTCAGTGCTATTGCTGTTGTAATTATGGTGATGTTTATTTGTTGCTCTGCGCAGATACGGAGACCTGAATTCATTGCACTGAAACATTTTACTTTCAAAACCATTTATCTGAATTTATATGGTCTGAATTCCACTCTTTGAAATATTCTGTAATATTAGTAGTATTGTACTATCCTGTTCTGTATTATCAGTAATTTCAAAACTTTATTTCAGATATAAATATTTTTTTAGGGTTCCCAAATTTAAAATGAAAATTTAAGTGCCAAATATTAAAGCTTGATTCTGATCTAATGTTCAAGAAAGTCAAAAAATCTGGTTGCTTAAATTGGCTTTTTCAAATTCAGACAGTAAAATTGATATCCCAAGTTTCTGAACATCCAAGGATAAAATATATTTGCTGGTAAAGAAAAAGTTTTTGAAGCTGGACAACTTGGAAACAAGAAAATTCAGACCACATACACTGAGATAGATGGTTGTCAAAGTAAAATATTATAAATTCAGTGGTATTTAAATTTAAACATCAAATATTCTGTAGTGATTAAATTTCAGAATTAAGTAGGCCTACTTACTTATAAAATTCAAATTGTTAAGAGGTGCTGTTTGCTTGGGGGGATGGTGGAAATTTCCCCCCTCTGGTCTATATATCCCTGTCTCTGCTGAATTATTTTTATCCCTGGTGGGGACAAAAATGTATCCCCCTCATAGTGATTCATGCTGCTTCACCCATACACCATATAACATATCTAAAATAAAAATAGGCTATTAAAAAAAAAATCTAATTAAACTGCTGCAGCGTGAGAACGTTAGTGCAAACAACAAAATCAGGAATGGACTTTCACTGTCAGCGCTTGTGTGACAATAGAGATGACACGGCATCTAGGCTACGTGATGACGCAGTAAATGGACCAGGGGTTTTCTCCTTCTCTGCTTGAAGATTTGCAGAGATGTGGGTAAAAGAGGAGCGACATGCCGTGGATGACCCTTCCACAGGAAAGCATTGAAAGAAGACAGAAGTTTGTCATCAAAGCAGTTTTCTTTGTCTTGCAAGTAGGCATATACTGTAGCTTATTTATTTTATAATGACAGCACATTGTGCTATTGCATGTTGTGATTATTTTCTATTCAGTATAGCGCACTGCACATAGAGCTGAATTAAACAGTGACTTGCAAGAATGACATCAAGTGTATTTGCACGTCCGGCCGAGTGGCGCTATCCACAGTACTGAATAGAGCGTTGGGAGATTTAATTCTGGCAAGTTAAATTAGCATTTAACCTGTTGTTTTGTTGTATATGATCACATCTCCTATGTGTCTGCATGAGGAAAGGACAAGACATGAACTTGACATCACATCGCTAAGAGTGAAAATACTGTGCTACTTGATGAATTACATTTTTAAAAAGTGGATTAAAATATTCCTGCAAATCCAGTAGTCAAGTTCAAGTTTTGTAATTGTTTTATTAAAGTTCATAATTATTTTATAAATGTTACTATAACAACTGTAAGAAATAGCTTATTGTGCTTCATAGTCTATATAGACCCAATGTGGTTCTGATTTATTTTTATGAAAAAAAACATTTCAAAAACCCCCCTCTGATTTTTTTTTTTTTTTTTTTTTTCATAAACCGCACCCTGGTTAAGACCATTATATGCTTCTATACACAGATCACATTGTCTTTGCCACTGTAATGTTGGAAGCTACACAGAAAATCTCCAGACTAAGACCAGTGTTCTGACCACCAATGAGATGTTTACTCTGCATTTTATGGTTCTTTAGACATCCATTGACAGATGTGACAGCCTCATTATTCAAGACATTGCATGCCCGTAAATGTGTATGAATTTGAATTGGTCTCTCTAGAGAAATTAAACTGCTGTAGTTGAATAGATTATTATAGAGTATTTATTTTTCTACAATTTTCTTGCCTTCCTAACCGCTGTTTTGGGGCAAAGCAAGTGTCAGGTGATGAGACAGAATCACAGATAATGGAAAGTTAATTTACCGTGATATGCACTCTTATCACAAGGCTGAACAGAGCATATGAAGAGTGAGGTGGCAGTGGTGTCTGAGGGATTCGGCAAAGAGAGCAGTGTGTTGGCTGTGTCAGAGGGGGAGGAAAGTAACGTTATGTCACCCCCCCCACCCCCCATACCCCTCTACTCCCCCCTATTTTACAGCAAGCAACTGGACAGGTCAGCCGCCATTGGCTGCACCTCCTCCACTTGGGCTGCCTTGCCTTTTTTAGCAGTCCCAAATGGAGCTGCAAATTCCATGTTGCTGGCAGGGTGACAGACTGGGAGATGGGAGCCAGCAAATGGGAGATTAGACGAGGGCCAGCCACCAGTAAACTGCACAATGGGCTCTCCAACCAACACTGGACTAGCCTGCCAGTTGTCACCTTCAATTTGGAATGATTAATCCTTCATGAATAGGGAATCATTTCTGTCCTTCTTTTAATTACTCTCTCATTTCCTTTTCCTTTTTAAAACCGGCTCTTTTCGTATGATTTCTGTGAATGTGAGGAGGGCAGTGGAGGCTTAATTCTCTTACCATATATAGAACCCTTACGAACGCACAAAAGTTTGGAAACCAGCAGTATTGAAAGAACTTTAAAAGAGCTGTAAGAAACAAGTGTTTTAACAAATCAGAGGCTACCTAAACAAAGAACACTCGATAAACCATTTTTCGTATGTGTGTGTGATCAAGATTGTTTACATCTGTCATGGTTTTCATATACTGAGTTCTACCTCCTGATCCTTTTCATATCAAGATTCTTCATGCGTTTACAGTGGAGGGGCAGAATATGATAGTTGAACTCTCTCTATTTCTGGGGTCTAATAATGTCCCTCTATTGTAAAATGCATGATATAGCATAAGTCCAGAGGATTCATTGCTTCTTCCAGACGACTCAGCCTTCTCTTCACACAGTAATAAATTCTGGCTTCATTTGTTTCGTTCTGGTACTTCATTATACTAAGTGGTCTGTTTCCTTAAGCCAGGCCATGTTTTTTTTCCCCAAAGCGATGAAGGCGGTAGTGAAGTTGATTTGAAAACAAGTGGGGAAATGGGAATCTGGCATCTGGGAAGTTTTAGAAATGTGACTTTTTTACTTATGAAAGTACATTTCTTTACTGTTCCCTCTCAAGCTGATTCAAATCTTTATGTCAGTGTTGCACAAGTTACTGAAAATTAGTAATTAGTTAGTTACTAGTTCTCTTAAAAGTAATTGAATTACTTTACCAATTACTGCATATAAAAGTAATTAGTTAGTAGGGAAAGTAACTTTTGAGTTACTTTTAAATGTCTGCTTCAATTCTCTTATTAATGCACACATCCATATTATTTTAGTGTTGCTGTGGCACAGTGTTGGACAAAACAACTGTGCTCATTATCACTATGATGAAAGATAAGTAGTGGAACAACAAAACACAACAGATATGTTTTGATAGGCTTAGTTATTGTAGCCTTGACGGGCCTTCAAATCAAGCACTAGTACACAGTCAGTTTTAATACTCTTGGCAATGTAAAAACTGTTTCTCATACATTTGACAGTAATTTCTTATCACGATAGGCCTAGGCTAATAATAGATAGGCCACCTGCACATAGATTACAACTCACCGGTATTTTTTTTTTTCCTTGATCTCAAGGATGGAAAAAATAATGTCCATATTTCCAGGACAGCAAGCTCACATTGCCTTAACTGTCAGCCATTGTGTTGGCTAAGTTAGTCTAATGCTGCTGTAAGGTCTGGTGATGTTAAATCATAAAGCGGAAAATTCTGGGAATAGGCTGCGTTTGTCTGCTATCCTCTGCAGTTTTGAAAAAGTAATTGGTTACATTTCTAGTTACTGCCAAAAGTAGTTGAATTACTACTAGAAAAGCAGCAAATATTCACTGAAAGAAGCTAGAACGAGTTAATGTTTGAAAGTTGTACTTACAAAATGAAGAATAATTGATTAATCAACTAATTGTTTCAGCTCTCATATATTGCATTTTATACTATTCAGACTTCCAGTGTGTTCCAGGGTGAGACTAGCAGGGGGGCAATAGTTGCTTTCCATTTTTATTGATGGAGATGATATGATGTGTCAGTTTGTAGATTGTATCAGAAGGAGCAGGAGATGGACAGGACTAGAGGAAGTGACAGAGTTTGGGCTTTGACTACATCACGGGGATGATTCTCTCCTCTCACTTCTGTTCTGAGGGAATGCATTACACCACTGTGGCCTATGTTTACTATGCACTGCCTTGACTCTGAACTAAAAGCCAGTGCTGTTTATAGAATGGCCAGTTGAACAGAGACACATGGAGATGGTCAAACAAAGCAGTAGGTCAGTGGAAGTTTGCTATGTAGGTCAGAGTGATAGTGGCAGTTTGACTAGACTCAGGCTGCTCTTCAGTTACCCCACAGGTTAAACACTCAGTTCTCTCTTGGATCTGAGTAGAAATCTGACAGCAAAGCAAGTGCAGCCATTTATTGCTCTATTGAGTAGTGTAATATGAAAAAGCTGGAGCACAGTTGCCTTGCCCTCTTAGTGAGCACAAGGTGAACCATGTTTGTCCATTACAAGAATTCAGTCATTTTTGTGCGACCCCATTACTGAGACGTGCTAAAAGTCAGATGGCGGCTGTCTTTACACGTGGCCTCCTGCTGCCTCAGCTGGCCTGGAAAGGGTTAATTCCCCCTCAGAGGTGCTCAGGTTTCCCGCCAGCTGTCTGTACCCTCAGCTGTTTGTACTCTCGCCCCTATCCTGTCCCCTGTCCCCTGTCCCAAACTCCATACAGGTCTGGCTCTGCTCAGCCTGCCACACACACACACACACACACACACACACTCTGATATTATCTGATATTACTGTGGCTAATAAATGCTATCTCCAGTGTCAAGTAGAACTAGTGGCTTTTTCTTTTTTTTGCTCCACTTTGGGACCATTTCCTCTTCTGTCATTTCATAACCTTAAATATTTTTTTAGTTTTTTTTTTCAACCATTATTATGAGATAGAGTATCTGCAACCTCTCTGCCAGCATGTGGTGAGATATGTTCATTTGTCTAATGTGAACATTAGTGAAACAGCTACTATTTAACCCAAAACTGGAGAGTGTGTCTCGGGGAAATGAAGACATGCTGACAGCTGTGTTCCGGTCTGATTGTCAGCAGTCACTCTGTGATGGATGACAGGCCCGGTAGCTGTATAGTAAATGGATGTTAGATTATTCTAGAATGAATTTGTTCAGTTTTCCTTTTTAGTTGGAAGGGCAGAACAACTGTGAGTCATCTGTGTGCCCCTCCCCCATCGACTTTCCAGCTGCTGTTTAACTAAAGAGGTAAAGGACCTTGGACTGTCAGAGCCCCTCAGCAGGGCCTGGATCAGCCAATGAACTGTTCAGCGCTGTGCAGTTTTGGTTTAGTATACTCTTGTTGATTCAGAGCAGCATGTAAAAGACAACACCTGCTTAGCCATCTGTACGTTATGAAGGCCAGAAGACTCTGTGTTAACTGCAACACCCTTCATTATTTATTTGTCTTCTGAGAGTTTTAATATCTCCAAATAAAAAAAGAAGTCCAGTGAAGCATACTAGCAGACTATTTTTATTATTAAGATGTTAGAAGTACTGGGATGTGGCTGAAGACTGCAAGAAATCCTTTACAGTAGCTCCATTTGAATGTTTTCATGGTGGTGTGTGGTTGGAAGGCCCTATCAGTGGAGTCCTAGCTGGATCCTCTACCTTTCACCCATGTAATCGGTCACATATAAAAACCAGTAATGGCTTGCTCAGAGGGTTGGCCTCACACTGTGCATTATGGAATACTGAGAACTACAAAGGATACATACTGGATACATATAGGTTGTGTCCTTTGAGTCTGCATTTCTTTGTTTCTTGGAGAAGCCTTTGAAATGCAGCAGGTTTTTATGATATTCTGTACTCCAGACTTGTGGAGAGACAGCCTATCCTTACTGGGCTTGCAGCTCCCATTCAAACTTGAAGGCTCCTTCCATTTTGCCTCGTTTCATATTGTTTGAAAGCTTTTTATGTTGTGGTGTTTACACCCTAGATTAATGTGAGGTAACTTGAAATATTCTGCCTCCATTGAATTGTCTCAGCCCCTTCGCTGTATCCATGTTTAATCGTCCGGAATCAACCCCTCAAAGAATATTGAAACCACATGGAGATGCATACCTCCTTATGTGTAGGCTTTCTCCCATTCTGCTGTTACAGATCATTAGTATCATGTGATAAGTGCATAAAAACAGGCATGGTGGGTTTGGATATGCTTTATAGTCCTGGCTTTACGCCTACCCTCCTCTTATCATGCAGCCCACTCACCAACACATCCTGCTCTGCTGTTCAATGGATGCTCACATTAGCGTATGGTGTGATGCTACATCTCACCTACTTTGATCTTTAAGTTTATGTGAGCATTTGCCTAGATTCTAAGCCTTTTGCAGAGATGACATGTTACATGGTCATATAGTTGTCATAGTAACTCAAGAAGATATGAGGGCAGAAATTGTGTTTTTGTTTTCTCTTCAGTGGAATTGGATGGAGCAGCGACTGGATTTTAATTGCATGATAAGCCGGTATAGATAGCAAATGGATGACGGATTCTGCAAGTATTCGGTTGCCCTGTTCAAAGAGGATGTCCAGCATATTCCTTCACAGCTGCTGTGACTTGTTTCTGCTTTGACTTTGATGTAGAGGAAAGTCATTTTTAGCCAAGCCAGCAGCATGGCTTCAGTGACGGCAGTGTTGGTCGATCAATCAGTCCAGAGTGAATTATCTTACTATTGGATGCATCAAGGTTATATTTTGTACAGAAATTCATGTTCCCCAGAGGATGACTCCTAATGACTTTGATGATCCTTTAGCAGCATAATCAGATTTGTTCAGTACTTTGGTATATGACCAAATACCTGCAAAAGTTATAACATTCCCATCATCCTCTGCTGAAGTTTTTGTTTGGTGCTAAGAAACTAATGTTAGCAAATGCTAATATCCTAAAAATATATCAGCATCTAACTAACAGCAGCTCTGTGTCTAAGTAGTCTCACAGAGCCGCTAGCATGGCTGTAAACTCTTATGGTCCTTGGTTTTGTTTTGTGTTCCATTTCCATATGAATTCCTCAGTTAATGTTGCCATCTTAAATGAAATCTGAAAATCCTACATTCAGTGTGAATCACTGAGATGTTTTCCTCAGCGTTAATGTAACTTACTGTTCATGTCAGCTGCAGAATGGAATTGCTCTGGGAGAGAGTTTGTCCCCGCACTACTTAGTAATTTACATGTGGATGCAATTAGAGGGGTCCAGCCTGTTTTCTCTACCTTGTTTATGTCATTTACCCCACTCTGGTTTCTGTCACCCACCCACTGATCCCTGAAAATACTGAAAGTACTAAAGCCCCCTCCTCCTTCCCACCCTGCGTTCAGCTGCTTTAGAGAGGAAAAGCCCCATTAATGGTGTTGTTTTAGGTGTCCTCATGTGAAACTCTTCTGATGTTGCTGGATTCAATGGTTTTTGGCACAGTAGTGAACGTATTAGTGCAGAAAAAACAGCATATTGATATTCCTTGACAGAATCCAGTGCTAATTTAATATTATGGTCTGATCATCCTTGTCTTCCCACTCACGGTGTTTGCTTTCTCCATCAGGACACACTGAAGCCGACGTTCACGGTAGCCAACCTCCCAGGCACTACCAGCAGCGCCCAGTCCACGGTGCCCACCACCTCCACCACCATGCAGGTGAGCAGCGGGCCCTCGTTTCCCATCACCAACTACCTGGCACCTGTTTCGGCCAACAGCAACATCAGCGCCAACGGCACCGTCCTCAAGACAGCCGGCGCCTCCACGGGGGTCATGCAGCTGCCCGGCGGCTTCACCTTCATGCCCGGTATGTTAGCAGCAAAACCAGAGGTGTCTTGTTCTCAACATTCAGAGCTCTGTTACAATTCTTTATGGTATGTTTGTCCTCTCTGATTGATTTAACCTCATCCTTTTAGAATTGAGATGACACTTCTGCAGCCCTTCATGTTTTGTTAACGTCACTGTGTTGTCTAGCTTATTAGCTGATTAGAATTTGAATGGCACCGTGCCGTGACCTCAGTCGTCATCTCAGGGTGGTCGTGCCTCTCTGTCCAAGCTGTTTACATCACACGACAGCTCTTCATAGTCAGTCACCAACATTCAGCGCCCATGGGTTTTACAAAGCCCCCAGTATCCAGGAAAGCCACGTCTATTGGTGACTGGCCCAGCCTTTGATTGTCACTCGGGGATGGGAATAATTAAACGAGAGGGACACAATAGACCTGGCAATGAGGGCTGACGAACACGGCCCGTAATTAGTCATGAATATTCAATGAAGGACCGTGGCTGAAATTATAAGCCATACTTTATGGAGCTTTGTGACAGAGTGGTCCTGAACTAGAAATGACCTTTCATTAAGGGGGACTTCACAGACACACTCTGAAACACAAGTGACCTCTACCTCACCAACTCAATGAGGACTTTGGGGCGGCAGGCTTTGATTTGGGGATCCCTAAAGTGTTTCTAAATTGGCTTTCACAGTAATTATTCATTACACTTCCTTTTCTTGGTGGATGTGCTGAGAAATAATGGGTCTACATCTGTGGGTCTCCAAGAGGGGTCTGGGGATGCCAAGAGGTCATGATTCCCTCAAAGGCAAGAGGAATATTTGAATATTACAATAATTTCCTTTGATATTATCCCCAATCAGAGAATGAAGAAGAATGACTGTCACTCTCACTTTTTCTCACTTCGTGTGTGTGAGGTTGGTCTAATAGTAATACGCTAACAAAAAGGAAGTGCTCCGAACTCTAGACTGTTTTTAGCATGGTCCATGACATGAACAGTTCAAAAAGGCTGGTTGACACTTAAATGCTGCCTGGTGTGATCTTTTCTACAGTATATGTAATTATGTAGCACAAGAGCTCATCACTGTTGTATTTACTCTGTACTGGCAGTAATGTCACTAGCTAGTTGTTGCAGTGTGACGGTTGTCTGTTCAGCTGTGGCAGAGCGCAGACAGACACATTATGCCCACTAATGGGTCCTGTGTGTTATTTTGACTGACAGCTGAAGGACAGCAAAGCAGCTTCTCTGTTCCTTTCCCACCCTTTTTCTTTCTCCGTCCTCCTCCTTCCTGTCCTCCTCTTTCTACAAGCTTCTCTCTCACCCTCCCTGTATTGCTCTCTCTCTCTCTCTCTGCGGCTTGCTCGCTCCCTCTCTCCTCTTCACCACCTGTCTGGCACATGGCAGCAGTGCCAGGTGGAACAACACACCCTCCCACACTAAAACCTCCTCAGTTGACAGCTTGAAAGGGCCTGCCCACCCTGCTGCAGCAACTGTCTATGGAGCATATGACCAAATGTGAGGGTGTAACTCAGAAGTCATGTTCCTAAATAAAATATCTGCCATTTGTTTCATAAAAACACACTTTGATAAGAGAAAAAATCATTTGAAAAGAAAATGACACAAAACTTTATAGACAGGAAGTATTTGAATATATTAATGTTTCATAGCAAATTGGCTGAGTCATGCATAAATCCCTTAAAAAATGCCAGAACACACGTTTGACTGCGTTTAGTAATTAATTAAAATGAAAATAAAATTCTCATATAGCTGCTTGCTTTGCTGCCATTTTATCTAAATCTGAACTGAAGTTTGTTGATTTCTTGAACAGGAAATCTTTTATAAAAACGTGTTCTCGCTGAAAAGAACTAGCACTTTTTCCACTTTTTCTGCACTTAGTCTTATTCCCTTTTGTATGTATGTTGGTGTGTGTGTGCGTGTGTGTGTGTGCCCCTCCAGCAGGCACTCCTCTCCCCCCTGGCACCCCCACCATTCCTCTGAGCCAGCTGCAGCAGCACTCCCTGGCCCTCCAGGGGCAGCATGGTCAGACCCTGACCGCCGCCCCGCAGCCACAGCAGGGACAGCAGGCTGTCTTCCGCTTCCCTGCTGCTGTCTCCCTCACAGGTGACCTGCTCTGCTTGTCTGTCCCCACCACTGCCTGCTTATACTAACGATCATATGATTGTGAGGCTGCTGCTGCTAATGCTACCTCTACTGCTGAGACTAATAATCGTGCACCTAACACTAGGATTACTAATGCTACTTGCACGACTTCTACTATCTCAACTAACAGTACTGCCACTGCTTCCACATCCCCCCCCCCCCCCCCCCCCCCCCACTGCAACTACTGGTAATCCCTGTGTGGGGTGTTTGGTGACTTACTGTGGCGGCTGAATGCCCTCTGTGTGTCTCCAGGAACAGGTGTTCCCCAGCAGCTCCAGGCTATCCAGGTCCACCCCAACACCCAGTCCACCTCCAACAGTGACAGCAGCCCTGAAATGTCCCACACCTCCACAAACTCCACCGGTAGGTCAACTCTCCTCTCTGAACAAAGACTGTAGACTTGTGTCCTTCAGGTTGAAGTTTCCTAAAAACCTCCCTTGATGATAATTTGGTGGGTTCTTGTAGAGAAACAGCTGCACTTCAAACACAATAATAGGTTACTATAAAATTTAGTACCTAAAATTCATGTAATGTGATGAAGACGACCCACTGAAGCATTTGTGAACCCAGCCTGGACTGAATGGTCTTTTTATATTTTACTCTTAAGCTTCACTTGTGCACAAACCACCATCAGAATTTCTGCTTCTGTTTGGAATGATTTCTGTCTTTGATGAAAGTGCAATTGTGTCACTACACACTGCATAAAAAGGAGTTAACATACTCTCTCTCTGAATACTGTAGTTTGAATATAGAAATAGCGCTACTGCTTTTCAAAGATATGAAGCGCCATCTGCTGGCCGACAAGCGCACATGCCTCCTGCCTTCAGTGTGACGTGAGTGTTCACTCCCTCTGCCTGCTTTCCCTCCAGCAACGGTGAGTCTCCCAGCAACCATCGTCACCTCGTCAGTGCCAACGTCTGTGGCGGGTCACATGATGTACCCCAGTCCCCACACGGTGATGTACGCCTCCACACCAGCGCTGGCTGACGGGGGTCTGGCTGTGCTCAACGCCTTCTCCCAGGGCACCTCAGCCATGCAGGTGTCCCACGCACAGGCCCAGGACACAGGTATTAATTAGCTGAGTGACAGATGTGGATTTTTAAATAATTTATTTCAAATAAACATTAGAATAACGGGGATTCTAGAGAACTTACCAATGGGAAAAAAAACTTTTTCTTTTCCCCACAGGTGCTGTCCCTCAGGTGTTCCTCACAGCACCTCCAGGCACGGTGCAGATCCCCGTCTCAGCGGTGCAGCTACACCCAGTACGGCAAGATCTGCATTTTACAAGTGAAACTCTCATATTCCCTATGCAACCAGCATGCCACGTGACCGCACTAATGCATCCTAACAGAGCACTGGCACACAGAGGCTCAGGGTCCAAACCTGTTGCCGCTTTGTATGAATGTGGATTATCAGCTGGCGTCTTGTTATACCTGTGGTTTGCAGCAAAAATACACATGCAATAGACTAAACAAAACACCTCAGTAGCAGTGCATGGAGATCAAAACCTGAATGTTTTATATATTGTATAAACTCCAGTCTTATGAAGGAGTTTACAAGGTACTCATGTGTAAATTGGTTGAAAATATCATGTAAATTGGCTGATTAAATGAGAAAATGCTTGGTATACTCCTTCATTAAAATACACCTGTCCCATTAGTCTAAATAGCACTATATAAAGGATATGAATTTGGAGAATTATCTTGTAAAGACTTTATATGGTTTTAAAAAGTGTTAAGCGGAGGGTTTATTTCATGTATTTTTTGATAAATGTTTTGACGATTATAGAAAACATCAGCATCTGTTGCAGCATTACTCGCTCCATAATAAACCACATGCAGTGTGGCAGGAGCTCCATCTGCGCTAGGTGCTGTTTGATGCGATGACTTGTGATTGGCTGTATGGCAGGTTCCTGTACTCTCTGCTAACGTAGCTGTGTTGTGTTCCAGATGGTGATTGGCCAGCAGTCGAGCGGCAGCAGCAGTAACCTGACGGAGCTACAGGTGGTGAACCTGGACGCAGCACAAAACTCAAAGAATGACTGACAGACGGCTGGAGCTGTTAACACGACAGACCCAGAACACACACAAACACACACACACACACACACACATACTGACTGACTGACTGACTGACTGACTGACTGACTGACATCTCTATTTATTGATGCCTTCCTACAGAATTACACATCACACTTCTGAATGTGACTTTAAAGTACATATATACACACAATCAAGGGCATATGTGTGGCTGACCCTTATACAGTATGTTTTGGTATATAAATATATATATAAATATATATATATTCGCAAATGCATAGGAAATATGTATCACTACATCCATCATCGGAAAACTATTTTCTATGCCGTTAGATGGTGTTATTTTTTGTGTGCGCGTGTTTTTGTTTTTCTTTTTTGAAAATGTGTAATTACATGTACACACACTGCAAGGTGCCACAGCTTCACACCAGCCAAAGAGACATTTGTTTGTCTGAATGTTCCAGTGTGAGCAACTTGTGCACAAGCGTGTGTGTCTGTGTGTGTGCGCATATCTGGGGTTTGTAAATGGGCAAGGAGACGCTTATTGACTTAAAGACATTTGGAAATGTACATATTTTTTTTAAAAATAACTTGTATTTTTAGCCTGGTTTAGTTTGTGCAACAGCATGTAGTTGTTTTTTACGTAGTGGTTTTGTATGTACATGAAAATGATTTGCATAAGGAAAAGAATTATTTACATGTATATGTAAATTAATTTAATATACCATCATATGTTGATATATTGTCATGCTGTTGGGAGTTTTCACTACAAGATGGAGAAAGAACGCTGGATGTTTTTCTATATTTTTGATTGTGACATTTGTAGGACTGTCCCTCAGATAGGATCAAAGAGCTGGGTCATGAAATGTAAAACGGGATGTTTATGATTTACTGTTAACATATTCTCTACTTAAGCTGGGAACTCTTTGCTGCATCTACTGATGCAGCTCTGTGTGTGAGGTTTCCTCATGAAGCCCTGATCTGGCACTTTCTGAGTGTAGAAATTGAGAGTGTATGTTAAAAACATTGACAATCTGATGGAAATTACATGTTCAGATCCCAACATTCAGCAACAAGTAATTATATTTTCATCAGTGTACAACCCAAGTCTAAAAACCTTTCAAAAACTGTCACACAATTAATATCCTTCAAGTGATATTTACGTGACTTCACATTGAGTTTGTTGGCTTCTTTTTAATGCTATCATAGATGATGTAATCCTTCTCTGGTTATCAAACCTGAGTACCAAACAAGTTTTCATGACAACAGATAAATAAAAATGTTGTCTAATTTGTTTCAGAAGTGACCCATCATAAACTTAACTTTCATGTGATGCTACTACTGACTTGAGTCAGGGCATTGAACACAAACGTGTTTTAACAAGAATAGGTAATGACACTGTATAGACCTGACGATTCCACTTCAATACTGCAATCAAAGCATTTGTGTTTCCTTGTGTGGAACTACTTAATGTTCTTTGGTGTAGTCTCAATACTGTAATATTACAACGGCAATCAGTATGATTATTTTTGTAAGAACAAGAATCTCGATTTGGAAAAGTGACTTCAGGTGCTTTGAAATGTTACTATACTCCTTTAACTGAACTGTAAGATCTTAGCTGACTGCAATCTCAGTATGTACCTCAGCAATCATTAAGAATGAACCAGGTTATTAAACAGAGCCTTCTTTCTGCACCGTAGTGCCTCTTTTCAAATCACTGCAAGGCGAGGGAAATTTCACATTTCCAGGCCACCTCACGACTTCTGACTTGTCGTACAATCCTCTCCTCTGCCCAGAGAGTTTTGACTCACTTCTACAGAATTAGCTGGATGACTGAACATGGCAGGCTTATAGCCAAAGAGAATCTGACAGAGGATAAAGCACCCATACTGACTGCTGTTCAGTTATTCACTGACAGCAGAGGTCATTTTCATGCTAGATGTTCTCTGGTCTGTCTCTGTACATGTTGTCATGTCATCCTGCACACAGCTCTCACAGACGTTTGCTTAGACGTGTGTCAAAGGCATTTCCAGTACTACCTGGTGGTTATTCAAGAATACCGTTTTAAAAGGGGATTATAAAATAGAATTTGTGGTTTTCACCTTGTCCTTTAAAGGTAAATGGCTATTTTGTGTATTTTTGTTTTGTTGTACAGACATTTTGTAATAAAAACAAGATAAAACATATTGAACTGTTCAAAGAATGACCACATCTCCTGCTGAAGAACTCTTTTTAATTGGGACGGAGAATGTTAAACAAAACCATATTGTCCTGAATGGAACCTAACACATTTGTATAACAGTGATGAAATGAAGACGGCTGATGAGGAATAAATGAACCAATGCCTCTGAGTACACGAGAGACTGCAGTGATCGCTTTTCCTTTTTACTCAGTGAAGCACTGGGAGGCAGGAGGAATGAGCATGCACCTTACCTTAATGTTTCAATTATGCATTGCACGATCACAAAAATCAAACTGGCCATTAGATAGAAGTATAATGAGACTTGTCCCATTTCACACCAGAGGAAAGCAGCGAGGAAATATTAACATGATTAAATGCAGCAACATGATACAGTGATTGGTCTAAGCTGACTCGAGAAAAGAAATCAATTGGCATCAGATTTTGGACTATACTGAGAGTTCTGTACATCTTCACAAACCAACCAAAGTCTATGTAACACAAGATAGAAGCGTAATAAGATCACGACCAAACTGTAGTGAAGCAGAAACCCCATAAATATTGATTCTGGGAGTCCTCAGAGATCCACAGTGAAGTAAGGCATCGTATCTCCCTGTCAGTGTCTTCAAAGAACAAAGTGCTGACAGCTAAAGAAATCATCACAGATGGCTGGACTGCCTTTTTTTCCTTTCTTCCAACGATGAAAAATAATGTATAAGCATGCATTTACACCAGGTAGTATATCTCTATTGCTATTGTACACATACAATATACAACTGTACAGAAAAGTTGGAAAGATAGTTGATTAAAAAATGTGCATGATTGACAATTTAAAAAAAGGTTTCCCATTAAAATAGAAATGTTACTCCTGGTACATCCTAGATATATATTTTTTTTGGTTTATGAAAGAAAACATTTGGAAGAAAAAAAAAAAAAAAATCAAAAAGCTTTTGTTGTGTGTATTTACATTATGAACAAGGATGAAGAAAGACAAATGTGCAAATCTGATTCCATGCAAGCAGTTGCATATGTAGCTTAGGTGCTTGAGTGATGAGTCTGCGGTGGGACCAGAAGAAAAAGTGGGGAAAACAAACTCAAGACTAAGGACTCATGGCTTCGTGAATGACTGTCCATTCTCCACAACAATAATAAATCTCACACACACACACACACACACATATCAACGAGCTCATCGTCAAACACACTTACTAATCATGGAAGCATTCACACAGGGAACATAACACAAGAACAAACTTTACATTAAGTAGTATCTTAATTTAGACTAATTCAAAAATTATGTAAAGAATCACTGAATCAGTGATGCGAGACTTTGATTTAAAGTAATCAACACCCGACAGAGTATAACACTAGCAAAGCAAACCCGTTCCAGCAATACACAGCAATGTCATCCAAGATCACGATGAAAACAATACTGCTAGTAAACGCAACACCTCATAGGAAGTCCTAGTAACCTGTGGATGAACTCAGAGGTCTTGACATACTGTAAGACAGTGGTTTCCAAACTGTTACACACAAAAAGTGTCTTTTTTTCTTGTAAAATACTAGATAGTTTCACCTCTTCAGGCTTCTAAAGATTGTTGAAATAAAAACAATCTGAGCAGTTTGAATCAAATATTGGTTGAACTGTAGAAATTCAGCCTATAACAGAGGGTTCAAGTTAGACTTAGCTTTGTTTTAGGGGTTGGGAACCATTTCTGTAAACTACAGTATGTCCTAATTAATGATGTATTTAAGA
Source organism: Thunnus thynnus (assembly GCF_963924715.1). Lineage (NCBI taxonomy): Eukaryota > Metazoa > Chordata > Actinopteri > Scombriformes > Scombridae > Thunnus > Thunnus thynnus. The sequence goes on along the minus strand of NC_089530.1, from coordinate 8,725,524 downwards.
CACCGCTCAATAAAATCAAGAGGCTTGAGAATTATAGAGGATTATAGAGTATATAAAAAACAAAAACAGAGTATCTCTTGGATAAAACAAACACTGGTGCATGAGAAATGCAACACTGGGTCTGGAGAACAAAACTTTTCAAAAACCTATTGACTTGAAAAATGTAACGAGTGCAATGTCATGAGGTCCATGTGCAAATTCACATAATTTGCTAAATTCACCATTTCATTAACAATGTGTATTGGATGGTGACATCTTTGGGTGATGGGGATTACAGATGAGCTTTGACAGCACAAACAATTAAAGACAAACCGAGGAAAGAGGGAAAAACAAATCAAGTAAATAGCATCTGCTTAGTCAGTCATTACTATGACTGGTTTAAATTCATTATATCTTAATACAACACTGGTTAAAAAGGCAACCTGAAAGCAAACAAATAAATAACAGGACTTGGCATTTAAAATGAGTGCAGTATCATTAATACTACAGTTCAATATTAATGTAACTACAGGTATATGAAGGGGTCAAAGGGTAGTTTTACTCTACAGCCTCTTGTCATCCAAATAGACAACACATGAGGGGTTAAGATAAAAATGTTTCAAAAGGAAACAATCTGTAACTGAAAGGTGTGATTCCACACTAAGGCAATGATGTTTACAAATGGGTGATGATGGGACTGGAAATAAATACACAAATGTCTTTTCTCCGTGACATAATAATTACAGGGGCTATCATCTTTTGGCTGGTGAGAAAGAAAGATGGAGAGGGGGGGGGGGCATGTGAGAGAAAATGCAACGGTTGAGAAGAGTCCAGTGAACATCTCTCTGCACCTCCACCTCTATCCTCCTTCACCTCTTATTCCTCTGCTGGCTGGGCAGTGTCTGTGCTCTGACCTGCTCAAAAATGAGACCAAAGACTTTTTCTTTCTTTCTTTCTTTCTTTTTTTTTAAAATGGTGAAGCCAGAGAGGCGAGAAGCTGGGAGTAATGAAACCCGTCCGTGTGGGCATTAACAGTCTTGTGGGGATGACCACTTAGTGGTAATGTTTCGCAGACCCTGTGCCACCGGTGCCGCCGAACACCCCCAAAGGCCCAGTTTTATCCTGACCTGTCTGTCTGGCCGAGGCAGATGGATGAACAGCAGGTAGATTATGGCGAGGAAGAGGCAGCTGCGTGGTATTTGACGAAGGCGATGGCTGCCAGCTCTTTACAGAACTCCTCCAGCACGATCACCCCCTCCAGCAGAGTCATGTGGTCGATGCTGCAAGAACAGACAAGACAGATTAAAAACTGCTTTCGCAAGTCAGAATGTAAGAGCAGAGAAACCATGTGGAAGTACATACTTGATCCCCTCTGGCTCTAGGCCCAATAATCTCTTCCTCACAAGCAGCAGTTTGGGGGTGAAGTCTGGGATGCGCTGAATCCTCAACATGAGATCCCCGACCACCTACGTGAACAGGCAGTAATTACCGACACAAAACAGGACCGCCTCACCAGTTAATCATTACTACACTCATTTGAGACATTACTGTAATTACTGTAAACAAACAAGACCATCAACAAGAAGATTATCTGCTTCCACCTGCTTTTAACTGCTTGTTTTCTAAGAAAACAGAATTTCTAAAAGAAAAATAAAGTAGTCTGAGGTGGTGTTCTTGCAGTAAGAAGCAGGTCAAGTAGCAGCATGCTCACTAGGTTAATGGGAAGTGAGATTCATAGGAACACTATCAGTACCACTGGCGTGAGATCAAAGCCTTTCATTTTTGTTATACATAAAGAAAATCAAGCAAGAAATCTAAAAGCACCCGAGTAACAGTGACTCTGTCTTACCCTGACGATGACGGAGAACAAAGACCTGCAGCCGGGGGCCAGGTTGATATAAGGGTCCAGCAGGTACTCGTGCAAGTGCGGGTGCGGTAACAAAGACAGTTTGGACAGCACAGCAGTCACCTGCAGGTTGACGTCATAGGGCTAGAGGACAGAGGAGACATCAGATATAAAACTACACAGGACTTGATTCAAGACTGAACTGAAGTCATCAAAATTGTGTATGGTAAACACGCACATCCAAAAAAAACAACAACTTCAAAACAGATTCTGCAACAAAGAAACAATGTATAAAAGAAATAGGAAAGTCTGCACACTGTAGCTCCTTTTTCTTCAGATGCAGTTTAATAGCACATCCACAAGTGATGTTTGGAGTTGCTATAAAACAGAATAGTGTGTCCATGAATAAATAACAGAAAGCATCAGATTGTTTAGATGACAGACTCATCAGTTAACACAGCATCCCCCTTTTTGATTTGATTTGATTTCCTAAATACCACAAGCAACCCACAAGCTGCCAATAAGCACATTTAGTTTTTAAATTTGAAAATTAGTCATCTTCACAAATCCCATCTAAAATATTTGTCAAGCAGGTTCATGGCTATAGTTCATTAATTTTGTTCTTTTTATTTTAAAAATAAATAAATAAAAGAATGAATAATTTGCATTTTCTCCCCAATTTTTTCTCTCCACTTTCCATTAGTGAAGGCATTTTTGGAGCTATGCTCATCACAAGAGGACTTCATTTACTGTGAATTGTAGTGAACAGTGTTCCCGGGAACGTGGGGATATTAAATCTGAGTGAAAGCCTGTTTAAACAGATTTGTGCTTTTTACATGACAATCAATAAAACCAGAAAATGATGGGTCTTGTCTGTGGCTCAGCTTGATCTTAAAGGAAGAAATGCCTGATTTATTCCATGGAATCTGGTTGTACATGTGCAGCTAGACAAACTAGCTCAGCCTATTACAAAACATTGCCTTGGGAGTTCACCATTAGTTTGATGCATTGTGAGTGACTACCTGTTCTACTTGCTTCACTAATTTGATAAAAACCAAAAAAAAATGTATGTGATTTCTAAAAGAGCTTGAACAATGCAACAGACATTTCTACACTGTAACATGCAGCTGTTTTGAGTGATGCCAGTATGAATACAGATGTCTACTATGTAGACAGTGGTTCCCCTAGGATTGTTTCCAGCAGCGGTGCTGTTGTGCATGTGTAGAGCCCATGATGCCAGGACCTGTATTTGTGCACGTTGGCAGAGGAATAACTTAAAACTATCATAGAAATTGTTCCAGATGTCCACAGAGTCATGTGCATGTTAATTTACCAGGAGCTTTTGACACCAGAAGAGCTCTGGAGGCTCAGATAGCTGTAATTGTAATAATCGTCAAAGAATGAAATGCCTCAACACGGAAAATTTACACAATTTTTTTTAGAGATGCACTGATATGTAATTACAGGGCTGATAACAATAACGATAATAACAGAGTAAGTTACTAAGGTTCAAAACATGATAATTATGTGGTTGTTGTGGCTGATACAATACTGTAACTGATCATTTTACTACTACAAATGCAAAACTGTGAAGATGAAAACCCTTCATACTATTGAAGTGAATAATGGTTGAAGCCCTCAGACTCTACTGTTTAGAAAGGCTGCAGCTCTGTGGCATCATTCAGCCCCTCGTCTGTCCTCCCTCTGCTGCTGCTGCTGCTGGTAGAGAGGAGGGGCAGGCTGGTGTCAGCCTAAAGGCTACAAGAAGCTTGTTCATAACAGTTCACTATTAGCATAACAAGCTCTGTGCAGCTGTAAAACATAGTGGCTGTGAATGAGAGGGGAATGGACTGCTGGAAGTCAAAGACACTGTATTTAAGTTTATGTTTTGCTTGTTTGACACATTGCTCTTGTCTTCTCCCTTACTGCCAGATTTTGTTGCACTTACAGCAGCAAGCAGTCGCAGTGGACTCGGATAAAGTATGACCTGAGTCCGTTTCATCTTGTCCCCTGTGTGTGTGTTTGGAGCTCAGCCCCACCCTTGTGCAAACAGGCACAGAAGAGACAGAAAAGCAAACATCCCATTTGCTCACCACTAGTTCCAGTCAGCTGCTCAAAGAGGAGAATGTGCGCATGGTTTACGTTCGTCCTGATTATTTTGTAGGTTACAATGTGAAATTTCAGCAGTGGCATTCATCATATAGCAGCAGTGCTGTGCCGCTGTTGAAGACGTATTGGGGAAAAACTGATGAGGGTGGACCAAACTGACCTGATCTAGGATGCGACCCATCCTGTCAAAGAGGACCTTGAGGAAGTGGCCCTCGAAGAATGGGCTTTCCAAGTTACACTTCTCAAACGGCTTTGGGTTTCCTCTCCAGTCCCACCGCTGGCAGACCCCACAATAGTCCCTGAACTGAAGAGACCAATTCATCGACAGTTAGTATCTGCTCTACACATAAGAAAACTGATGAGAAACATCATTAATGAAGGAAGAATACTGCTAAAAAACACTTTAACTGAATTTCAGTCTTGTTCAGTCCAGTGTACCACAAATCTTTACAACATAAACAGAGCAGGAGCGTACCTGTCTGTGTGCATCTCTGAGGTAGGTGTCATAGCCTGTGCCTTCAACATGATACGATGACTTGGCCTCATCAGGCACCAAACACAGGAAACTGCAGGCAACAGAATTCAACAGTTAAGCTAAATTTTAAAAAAAACAAAAAGAAAAAAAAACATAACATCCTATGTGTTGTATCAGAAGCAGATATTGTACCTGTTGACAATCTTGTGGACCTCTGTCTTCCCTTCAGACTTTGAGTGGTCAGGACTCTGGGGTGGAGACGAGGTGAGCCAATCAGAGCCAGACAGCCTGCTGTCTGGAGAGAGGTCGTCACCAAACAGTGGATCCTCCTCAAGGTCGCTGTAGAGAGAACGCACATTTACTGAATACAAGACTAGAATATTCTCAAAATCTAAACACTGACATTGAAGCAGTAATTTTTATTTTTTTTTTTACATTTCTTGTCCTTTTTGACAAAGAATGACATCCCTCAACATGATGTATAACTGTGGTGGAGATCTGCTGTTTGTAATAGTATAAATTTCTGTAATTTTTGTTCTGTTTGGTATGAAAAAGTTCTTCTAGCATGTAGTTAAAAAGGGAAAATCAATTATAGGTGGACAGCAGTTTAGGGCTTGCATGCCATCTTTGTGTCATTTATGAAGTGAATGGAGAGAACAGTTTTACTTGGACATGCATGTTACAATGGAGGAGTTTACTGGACAGATATATGTTATTCAGCTCTTCTGTGATCTCATAACTGTCTAGTAATAATAATCATGTAAGCCCAGTATTGCAGTGCTGCCTTCAGTGACTTTGTGTGAAAAGTAATAGACTATGAAAAGAATGCATTTTTTACTAGGTCTGTCTTAATTATGATTTTTCACGAGACATTCATATAAAGAAATTACATCAAACGATTGCTCGTTATGCCTCAATCTCCCTGAAATGATCATTTAACGTCCTTAGTAGCTCACATGCTATATCATGATTTCACTTGACTGTGGCTTAAAAGATTCCCATCAAATCAAACACACAATAGTTGAAGTGGTGGCACGTCTGAAAAACACAGCTAGTTAATGCATTCACTTTATTTCCACATGCATGTGCGGAGGATTTTCCAGGGGAGGTCTAAAAGGGCTCAGGGAGGTCAGAGTGCAGGCGGGTCCTTACACGGCATCGTGGGGCTGGCCGTTTTCTAGAGGCTCCCGCTCCTCCTGAGGCTTGTTCTCCAGGTAGTTCCTCTCCTCCAGGCTACGCAGCACCAAGCTGTGCAGAATGTGCTGGTTGGGCTTCTGGATCAGCTGCTCAAACAGCCGCAGTGTCATGATGCTGATCTGGGGGACAGGGAAGAGGGAATGATGCTTAGTTCTCAGTATAAACCCAGAGCAACAAGCCAACAACAACCATAACAAAGCAATTTCCCTGCAGAGATCAATAAAGGTTTTCTGATTCTGATTCAAGTGTCTGCTCACTGACAGAAAAAGTAGGCAGAGGCTGTTTCAGACTTCAAAGACATGATTCATCCTTCTTTTGTGTGATGAAAATGTTTGCAATGGCTCAGTCAGATACTAATTAAAATTCATGTGCTTTTGGTTGATCATAAGATTCACTGGAACTCAGAATCCTAGATGGGCAGATGGCCATTTAAACCTCTGAATATTGAACAAGCAAAAGAAAGAATTATTAAAAGAGTGCAAAACAAAAGCCTAAAATGAGTCTCATTAGCCAGACACAAAAGATTTTGAAGATGAATTCATTAGCATGACCCGGTGCAACCTGAATAACAACGATTAAGTGATAAGAACCTCGTCTGACAGGTGGTCACAGTGCTCGATGAGTCTGTGTCTTAGTGGATTCTGAGCGATAGTCGCTGCAGTCTCTGGCTCCCTCTCCTCTCCCAGCAGAAAGTAAACCATCTCCTGCAGCAGAGCCTCTGATGTCACCTGCCTAATGATCCTGTTCAGCAGGGCTGTGGAGGTCAGGATGCCCACCTCAGACCTATGTACACCCACAAAGACAAACACCTACTATGTTACGAGCAGCTCGCAACACACATTATGCATTGACTAGACTGAGGAGAATTTCAATACAAGTTGACTGATGGATGAGTCAGGGCAAGACTTACGTCTGCATAAGCTGTGGTTCCATGACAGACACAAAGAACCTTTCTCTCACTGCCTTTGCCATCACTGCAGCTGCCGACTGCAAGACAGGGAAGAGAAAAAAAAATGTGGTTCAGGCTTCTGGCACTTTCAAAAACAACTTCTTTGGAGAAAAGTCCTTTTATTCTGTCAATTCAGGCTACAGTACAAGACACATCAAAACACAGTGAGTCAGCATTGTTAAGAACCTTCTGAGCTTCTTTGATGAGCTGGTCACAGTAATCTAACCAGGACAGAAAGGAGATGAGAGCCCTCTTTCCTGTGAAGACAGCAGCGTCCTCCTTCAGGTTATATACGTCCAGACTGAAAGAGAAAGAAAAGCAGGTCAGAATATTAAAATCTTTATGCAAATAGAATTTTCAAGTGTTTCCTAACAGACAATGCAATTTACAGGCTGCAGGATCGGTGAAAATTTAATCAAACACTGTTGAGCACACTGTGTGAAAGCAGTGTTTCACAGTAGCAGCAGCACAGAATACATTTTTTAAAAATTGGTGAAATTGATCTTTCTTGTTCAAGAAACACAATCACACGATTAAACCACTGATAACACATTACACTTCTGACCCATTTTGGACTGACCATCTTAATTTGACTTAATCAAGAACACTAATGGGTAAACGTTATATACGAGAATAAATTTACCCCCAGTTAACAGACTCCACTGTCTCAATGTCCAAGGGGTCCATGGACTGTGGCAGGGCTTTATAGAAGGCTACCAGCCTGTCAGTCAGAAGCTCACAGAGCTCAGTGTTTTCAGTTAAACACTTGGCAGCTGCAGGCTCTGGTAAACTGACCAGTAGCATCAGGCCCTCACAAGCCTTCACCACTATCCTGCCATCCTGAGAAGGGGAGAGATGGATACAACTCATGAATACAAACTGTCACACTCAAATAGAGAAAAGGACATTACATATGTAACTTAAATCCCCACCAAAATCCTTGCACGTGCGTTACTCACCGGGCTCTTTGTGAGGTTGAGCAGGGAGGTGACCAGATTGTAATTGCTGCTGTTATTGTTGTTGCTGGTTGGACTAGAGCCAGAAGCAGCAGCTGCAGCTTGAGGCTCCTCTGGGCGTGCAGCCTGTTCCTCTGCCGGAGACTGACCTGTGTCTGGAGCCAACACATTCTCCTTCACCCCCTCTGCCCCTCCAGGACTCCTTGTCTCGGGTCTCTTTGACTTGTTCTGCAAGTAACATACCAAATAAAGACATATTCTCTGAACTCTGTGCTTAAAAATCCTGTAAGGCTCTTACTTTAGCTAGTAATAGATACAGATGAATATTTATGAACGTACAGCTCAACTTTTTTTCTCCTTGGTGGCGTAGCAACCTACCTCAAGGAAGAAGTTGACAAGGTATGGGTCCTGTTTCAGTTTGGCACAGACTATACAAAGGAACTGAATCTCTTCGTTTTCTGTGGGAGCAGCCAGCACCTCCCCACAAAGATGGATCAGTTTCTGACAGAGGAATTTCATAGGAAAAAAAAAAAAAGTTACATAACCTGTCACTTAGTAAACCGCTTTGAGGGAAAGGATGGTTGAAAAGACAATGGAATCCAGACTGTAACACTTCCTACCTGTACAGGTCTGTGGACATTGATGTGTGGCAGGAGAGGCTGACGAATGTGTGCTAGCAGCTTTGTGTAGAAGGTAAGCACCTGCTGCTTCATCCCTGGAGGACACTGATTGGAAAACATACAAACAGATCATGTTAGAATTTATTTAGATGGTCCACCAACATAGATCTTTCCATTCCTGCATGGAAATACAGCTCAAATTGCCAGTTACTATCAAAATTGTCCATCGCCATACAACCATTTGTTATTCTAATTCACTGGAACTGCAGCTGTTTCTTGACTCTCAGTGCTGTGTTCATCCCCCCAACCTCCATGGGCTGTAAAGATACCATTTGGAGATACATATATTTCCTTGGAGGTATAATTCCTTTTAGTTACCAAAGCATGACTGCCTTACATCAGCCTTGCCCAACGTGTAGAGTGTCTCCAGGATCTTATGGTGCAGGAGATACTCCATGCAGGGTCCTGTCTCTCCAGACTCCCTTTCCCCTTCCTCCTGGGTCAGGATGTCCAGCATCTGTTCCAGGTGGGATGGGATGTTGGTGTCTGTAACCGGAGCTTTGTCATCTAACAGTGAAAAAAAAGAAGAGAAAGTGTCAGAATCTCAGTATGTCCAAAGACAGTCAGGTACAGAAGGGAAAAGGCTTTGCTCATCTTCATTGCATGTTGGAAATTTGAGGTTTGCCTGAAGTATAAAAAGTTTCTGCACTTTTCTTTTACTTGCATTGTCAGATGTTATGAAATCTATTTGATCCTTCCAAAGTCTGGCATCAACTCATCAAGCCAACTATTGGTAGTGTTAGCAAATCTTGCTGCCATTGTCCAGTTTGTGGCTTCAGATTAAAGTGTTATTACAGTTTTCACATTTGAACACATTTATTGTGACGCACATGCAAAAAGTGTTGATTTGTCATTTAATGCATCAACATCAACTTAACCCAGTTAATGAAAGGAGCGTGACAGAAACGAATAAGTCATAGTTGCAAAACACTAAAAAGAAATATGTGTGCGTGTCAGAATGAATGTAACTGCCAAAAATATGGTTAGCATGAAAGAATAACAGCAGCCTGTGAAATTAAGCCTGAAGACAAATCACAGTAACAGCTTTTGCTAAAAGGATTAAATTAAATCACTTCTTAAATCAGTAGTCATGTGGACTGATGAGGGCCAGACTGCTCAAACGTGACCTCGGTCATAGATCAAGCTCATTTCAGTCACAAGTCTGCAAAACCCTGAAAACAAGCTCAGCAACTAGAACTGCATTTGGAGCGCAACATAAGAAGAGACTTTCCTGGCCCAAAATATACAGAAACTGGACGTCAAACAGTCAGTGGAAGGTGGAGGTTGGTCTTGAAGACCAATGAGTCAAACTTCTAAATGACTGGGTTTAACCACCAAGTATTTCTCAACTGTGACTGGACACAGATGCAGAGCGTCACAGATCCCACAGGCAAATGTGAATGAGGCAGTTTTATATTCAGGAGCTGCTCTGGTCTGGACAGAGTTGAAGTCCAGTGCAAACTCAAACAGCATGGCATTCTCAGCATACTTAACAAGTATGCTTTTCCATCTGGATTTTCTTTTAACCATTTCTTTTATACTGCCAGTGTTTATTTTTATCAAGTGGTGCAAAATGAGCAGGTGATTAATTAGTCCATCAACAGAAAATGTTAGTATAAATGATCTGGTTGTATCTTTTACAAATTCTGCTATTTACTTGCTTTTCTGTTTAACAAAATGGATGAAATGTATTTTTTTTAGATGTTAGTTAGTTGTTGTTAACTTGTAACAGGCGTTTTGAATTATTAACACACTAATAACATTATCCTGATCTGTAAATATAATACTATTACATATAAGTTTTTACAGACACATACTAACACATGAGAAATTTGTAACAAACCAACTTTCCAGCAATTGTACTCAAACATTTGACATCACACCAAACTGATGGCAACAACCAGCTCACCATCTACCTGTGGATATCTATCTGGATTCTCTCATGATCATAGCAGGTGTTATCTTATTATCAAAGACAGTTCTTACCAGAAGTCTCGATGTAATAATGTGTAATGGCCTTCCAGTGATAGACAAAGTCCTCCTGCAGCGGCAGCGACGGAGCAAGCTGAAAAAGAAAGATTGTAAACATAAACATATGTTAAACGTATGTTTATATCGGGAGCCTCTACTAATTACAATGGTAAGGCATATTCACCTACAATTCAAAGACAGAAAGAGGAAACTGACACAATTATAGCTGAAGAGGAAAAGGTGTGTTCCTCTGGAATTGTCTTCTAGTTATCACTGACATTTAAAAGTACCAGTACAAGGTTACTTTCAGTGTATTGGGGTATGAGAAGGTTGACAAAGCCAAGCAGCTTTTAGAAGATTTTTCCAGGAAATCATAAAAGGGTGAAACTTTTTAAGTGACATAAAGGTTTACACTTTTCATACGTCTCATCTACATAATCTATTTATCTAGCCAATTATGCAAGAAACTAAATAATATTAGCTAGATGCTTCCTTTTTTCCTCACTTCTACACCTGAAGTCATGTGGGTCACCTGCAAAACGACTATCCTTTTACTTGAACCCCTTGACCTGAAGGAGCTTTAGAACAGTTTTGAGGCAGGTAGCTTCTGGTTTCTAGCTAGTTAGCTGGCTGACTAACGTGTAACATTGAGCTGTATTAATTAACACACAGACTATTCCTTTAATATTAACGCTATAACGTTTGCGCAACATCAAACTAGGCTGTCCCACCATTTCAACACCACTTGTCATGATAAGACGCTGCTGTTTGAAACGAGATACGAGGCATTCATCAGCTAACGTTAGCGTCTAACTAGCTCAGCTTGCTAAGCTACCTTTAACACAGATGACTTGCCACAGTGAAGAAAGGCGCAATAGGAAGACGTGGTAGTTAGTAATATTTAAGGAACAGACAGGCAGACCCATAGGTACACTGTAGATAATAAGGACAAACAAAGTAACAGCACTAACACAAAACGCTAACACTAGCTTAGGCTAGTTAGTTAGCTCGCTAGTTAGCAACGTAACGTATGCTGACGTTATGATGTCTGGGTGGCCAAAGGCCCCTTTCAACCACAATAGACACATAACACATAAGCAAACCAATGGATAAATATATGCTTTTGCTTAAAAATAACAACAACTCACCGCTTCCACAGCGTGCTGGAGAATGGACGTAAATTTGGAGAACATTTTGTTCTTCGACTGGACTATTTTCTCCCGAGAAGACCTAGAGAATTCCTCTATCTTCTTCTTCCTGTTGCTACCGCCTCGATCCAGATTGGAGGTTTCATATAATGACCCTTGTAACGAAAGAATAAAGATGTGAGCAATAAAACACGTTGCTGTTACGACAGGGCTTTCCGGGCCTGGCACAACCACTGTAAACAAGCCGTCCGCAGGCTCAGGTAACGTATCGTAATGCTCGCTGTGGACACGGTGGCACTTCCCTCGCCAAACGCTACTGTTTTTATCCACCAGGGGGCGCAGGACTACAACACACAGGCCTATAATTACTGACAGCGATCAATGCGTACAAATGGGGAGAGCAATCCATACATTCAATGAGGGAGCAATCCATACATTCAATATTTCCATCTTAGTTAGTTTGATTTAATTTTTTAAATGTAATTTTTTCGGTCCTTATTTTACATAGATAAGCAAAGCATAGCAAAGTATATGAAACAAACGAAGAAAGAAACATTATTGACTGAAAAGGTGTAGGCTGAGGCTTTAGCTTATTATGCCTTTTTACCTCATACAAAAACAAACAATAAAAAAAGTCCCAAAATACAAAATCAAACAGATCACTCACCATTATGTTTATACCTCAGTTTTATATTTGTTTACTATGTAATTGTCAATACTCTACTTAAAATATAAAAGCAAGTATGGGATTCCAATAACCATCCATATACATATATATAGCCTATAGGTTATGTGGAAAAGCTCCACTGAGCCGTAAAATGTCAATTGATTATGCTCACATAATGCACTAAAGCAGGCTATTTCTACAAACATGAGCTGAGGCTATGCTTGTTTAAAGAGTCACTGCTTTTAAGATAAAGTTGAGGAGTCCATGTGATGAAGAAACTGCCAAATATTCACCAAGAGTGATGGTAAAAAAAAAAAAAAAATGAAAGAAGACAACATTAATTCCTCCAGAGTGCCATGTTAACTTTTATCATTTTAGACCCAACTACCAGATACAGCACAGTCATCCTGGACATAAAAAGTAGGCTCGCCGGTTTAACGTTAAAGTGACCCGACAGAAACTGCAGGCGAGGAATTACAAGAAGGATTTAATTTATAAGTCTTACAATTCTGCGATCGTGTGTTCAAATATGGACATAAACTTGTTGGAAAATGAGAAGGATGCTGTCTGTTCCAGGACACGCCCTGTCGCTAGAAAGTGCTCTCTCCATCGCGCAGTCTAGTCTAGTCTACCAAATCGCAGGCTGTATGTTTCCCATGCGATTAATGCCATTAAATGACAGCTAAAAAAAACTTAAAGTACAGATAATATCAAGCTGTCAAACGCTCTTTCCCGCTCCTTCAAGGCTGCACCGGGGCATCTCCTCCTGTTAATCTCGGCAAAGAAAAAGAGAGTCTGTACCTACCGGGCATGTCTGCAAGAGGTGAGTATCTTTTTGCCGCAGAAGCCTTCATAATAATACATGTACAGAGGGAAGAAAAAGTCTCTTAATGTTGGGGAGGAAGGGGTGGGGGGTGGGGGGGTCTTGGTTCAAGGGTGGATGCAATGGAGCAGAGAGCCCATTTGCGTCGTCTTTCGGGAGGATCAGCCTGTGATAATGACACTGTTATTGTAAGTAGGTTACACCGGTGCATAGCTGAAACTACAGCTTCCACCGCTGCAGCCTTTTCCAGACAGCCTACAACTTATTTTGTTGATATGATGAACACTCTGCACTCTCATCCAACCTAAAAATAGACATAAAAAAATCCTAGCTGTGATAATTAAGCTTGTTTGATTGCTGAGTCTTTTGGCATGTCATATTTTTAATCATGGTTGGTGCATATAATTACTTAAAAGCTGCACACACCCTAATTGTTGCCTCAGTTAAAGCTGTTGATGGAGAACTTGGGTTAATTGATTGAGTAGTGACATTTCATGATCACTGTGTGTAGCTGGTGAGGTCACACTAAGTGGCATCTCTTTGTTAAAAGAAACAAAAATGCTTACTATAACTTGCTGCTATCATCTCAACCTTTCTGAGTTGAGAAGGTGTTTTTTTTCTCCTAGATTGTGTTTTGAGCATAAAGCAGCCAATACTTGCAAATAGTGCAGGTGGAACATGTTTGCACCCATCAGTTGGGCCTTTGTGCTGTTATGCACCTGTGTCAGGTGTCCTCTGGCAGATTAGATAAAGAGTATCCAGCTGTTCCTGCTATAGGTTGTGATCAGATGACCTGACTGGCTGATTGAGAGCTGGATAGGAGCGGAGAAGTTGCAATATTAACATGACCTCAAGGTTATTATATTAAATCCACAGTTGCATTCATCATGATGGGTTTGATCCTGTCGCTGGGAGAAAAAAAAACCCATCAACCTTTTATAGGAAAGCTCAAAGCTTGTACAGTATGTCACTACGGTCTGCAGAGTGGCAGAGCCTGTATAGCAAGATGGCTTTGAACTCCCCCTATCACTGGTGTGGCCTTCTGTGTCCTCCCCGGCTGCTGGTGGAGATCGATGGAGCTCAGGGCCCACCGCTTGACAGCCCCCCCTGTGGCACATAGACCTGATTAGCACGCTTAAACCCCTGCAAACAGTCAATCATTATCCATGAGAAGTAACTACACTACACACTATAGTCAAGCGCCAATTATCTCTGTGTGGTAAGACCAATGTGACATTATAAATTTACTATCACAGATCAATCAGGCGCATTGACACAAACGTGAGTCTTTGCAACAATATATCAAATCAAACATTTGTCACAATGCCTTTTCAATTGCACCAGCTGTAGAGCTCCCATTTCACATGTACTTGAGAACTTAATCTGGAGATACACCATGGTTCACAATCTTCAACAAGATGACATTAAGTATTTTTGTGTGTAGATAATAATTCAGAATATATTTTGGATGGTGGAAACACATTTACTTCCTATACTTTGTAGAGATTCTGCATTGAGAATGTATTTTTAATGACTGTCACATGCAGGCAGATTTACATTTTTGTACCTCTTTTTTAAAATGTCAATTAATCAGCAGCTATGATAATTGATTTATTGTTTAAGTCAGCTTTCAAGCAAACATTTTTCTGGCTCAAGCTTGTGACGATTTGTTGCTGTTATGTGTCATATGTCTAGTTAACATATTTGGGGTTTGGACTGTTGCTTGGCCAAAACAAGCATTTTGAAGACATGGCATTAAGATTTAGAAATTTGTGATGTACATTTTTCAGTATTTTCTGATGTCTGGATAATCAACAGATGAATCGATAATGAACGTGATTGTTAGTAGCAGTCCTTATGTGGGCTACTGGAATGAATGGACACGCTTCCTGATGTTTGTTGTTCAAGGTGTCATTATGCTATATAGCGATCAGCCCACTCTCTACTTCTTATGGTATTATAGTAAATATTTATTTATCAGTGAGATCCATAAGAAATCTATGGGCAAAAATTGAAACTTGTTGGGCGATTGACACATTTGCTTTCCCACAGAAACACAGGAAGTTAAAAAATGGCTCAAATTACTGCATTTTTTCCTCCTTGTGTGCATTTATGACTAGCCCCTCCCTCAGATGTCCAGTGAGTATCAGCCATTACTTACCTCTTAGTCTTTCAGTCGCCCACCCCCCACCCCTGTTATCAGCACAGGGCCATCAGCTTTTACCTTGGTAGTGATTCCCTTCCATTAGTCGCCCCACCTTACAATACAACCTTGCAGGCATGCTATATCTGGGCCTCTCAGTGTCATCATATTTCCACTGCTGTTTTCTTTTGTCTAGAAAGTCTTAACATGATTTTTTTATCAAACCTTTATTATTTGTTTTTCATGAAAACAACAGAGCATATACTGTATATTATTTCAAGCATTGCTGTCACATTCTTTACCTGTGAGCTGCTCTGTATGAGTCTGCCACTGATGGACATTGAGTCGCTCCACCAGAGTGATTGGGGGTTAAGTGTATTGTTCAAGGTCAACTCAGTGGTAGGATTTTGAGAGATGGTTTGGTGTTTCTTATCAAATTCCCACATCTGTATTTCCCCTCTTTGTGTGGGAATTCCCCTAAAACCTACCACAGTTATGCCGTTTTAAATGATATCTTCATTTATTTTTATAGTTGGCTGTTTTGCTACCATGGATTATCTGCTGTATTGGTTGGCTATTCATGTGGATGGATTTGTTCATCTTGGTCCATTTAAGACCTTCATCTCAACTCCACTGCATAATCTTAAAACACAGCAGCAAAGTTCTCACATATGCGGGCCAGTATTTTTCATTCAGTTTTCTGCCACTCCTGTGTCTCCACTGTTATACAGTATGAGTTGACACGTCACCTCTTTGAAGGGATTGTAGTAAAGCAGTTAAATGTATTGAATGTATGTATTTTAGGTTTTTCCTCTTACCAACAAAATCTCTGTAACAAGAATCAGAGTTTACCACAAGACAGTTTTGATGTTTTGGCCTGTGATCACAAGCAATGTGCAGAAAAACTGTTTTATTTTCTGGAAAACATTATTAAATTAACTTATTTTCATGTAATCTTGTAAACCAATATGATTCACTATTATGAGTTGTGGTATGAATTGGAAGTCATAAGGAGTGTCAGCTTAAATAAATTGAAGGAAACTTTACTTTGTGAGCCGTGCTTCCCTATTTTAACCCCATCATCTATAGACTAGAATGTTGTGCTTTACCAGTAAAAGTCTTAGAATTTCAATGTTTGGATAACTATAAGTGACTGGCAGTAAAGAAAGTCCACTCCCTGATACTTGATACATCTCTACTTTAGCCCTGCTCTGACTTCCTTCTCCGCCCCGCCCTTTCCTTAAGCAGGGTGAGTACATCCTGCACACGGTACCTGTTACACTGCAGTGTGATCTGGATGATCAATGGTGGATGAAAAAGAAGGCATGGCTCCATTCTGCAGTAACCCAATCTGATGCCTCCTCCTCATCCGACCACAGGAGAGGGCTGCTCATGCTCCACCAGCACGACCCTCTGCATCAGCACTTTTCTCTTGTCTCTGTGTGTGTTTATACTGTATGCGCTCATTTGAGGGTTAGTGTGCGGGCGCATGCATGTGTCCTGGCAAAAGGCTGAATAATTGATGAGCAAGGGGAAGGAGTGAAAGCGCTGCCGGACAGGACGGTGTGTGTGGGAGTGTGTAGAGATGGGGGAGAGGAATACAGTGAAGCAGGAGCCTGGCTACGATGGGCTCTGCAACTACGCCCAAAAAATCACCTCCTGCTTCGGAATAGATGGTAAGACAGGGGGAAACAGATGAAGAGGAGGGTGGGGGGGGGAGGTGTTTTTTCTTGTGTGGAGCAAGATGCCGAGACGGCACAGGCTATGAAAATGCTTGGAATGTGTTTTGGTTTGAGCGATGCAGATTTTTGCGTGTGCAGGGACAGCTGACTTGTTTTCTGAGCACGTATGTGTTTATTTGTGAGTGTGTGGGTAGTTGTGTCAAAGCTACCACAGAGTGGATGACAATTGGAGGGCAGTGCCTCACTGCAGCAGAGTAGCATGTCCTTACGTACACTCAGGTCCATGTGTTTGCATGCGTGGGTGTAAGAATGTATGTCTGCTAGCCTATACCTCACTATCATACTTTATCTTTTCTCTAGAATGAAAATCCAACTCTATGAATGGGTGAATGAGGGTTTGCTTGTGAGAGGAGCTCAGATTGAACCAAATTGATAAAGTACATTATTGATGTAAATAGTAGTAAACTCAGACATCCTGAGTTCCAGGCATCCTGTCTCTGGGCACCCTCTCAGACAAAGAGGAAATTCAGTAAATTTGAAGTGCAGGCCAAGCCCGACATCTCCAGACTAAAAGGATATTTTGTGCTTGGTCATTGTCTGCTGTGCTTTTTATTATGAATGTGATTTATTTCTTTTGGTCTGAGAAAGTTGATGGCTGTGATTAGCCCTATCTGTTGAATTATGAATATTAGATGTCATGGAGGTTTTTCTGTTTTTAGCCTTTTAGTTGTGAATCTGTTTTTATCCATTTGGCTGTCCTGTCTTAGCTGCACTGTTTTTATGTTTTCAGTCTGTTTTAAACATACCAGAACATAGTGGGGTAATCTTGGGTTTGTAGAGTTTGCTCAGATTCATCATTTATTATTTCACCTCCCACCAGGTCATGCCCATTACTCAAATGTACCTCACGCTGAACTTGCATTTCCAAGGAAGGGATGCGTCTTTGACTCAAGAGTGCTGACTCTAAAAAATCAAAAAATGAGATGACTAACCTGAAGCATACTTGTTAGGTTCTGGGTTTGAATCCACCAGCCAGCTGAGCTGGGGCCTTTCTGTGTGGAGTTTGCATGCTCTTCCCATGCCTGTGTGGGTTCTCTGCAGGTACTCCGGCTTCCTCTTACAGACCAAAAACAAGCAGGTCAGGTTAATTGGTGACTCTAAATTTCCCGTAGGTGTGAATGTGAGTGTCAACAGTGTATGTGAACGTCTCTTTATACTATACTATATTTTAGCCATGTGACTGGCGACCTGTCCAGAGTATACCCGGCCTCTCACCCAATGTCAATGGAGATTGGCTCCAGCTCCCCTGCGACCCTCTAGAGGATAAGTGGTAAAAAAAAATGGATGGACGGATGGATGGATACTTGTTCGGTGGATTTGGTTGCCAGGAAACCATTTTGATAGTCTCTGCTGAAACAAATTCTTCCCAACATTAGATGCTTTGAAGATTAAAAACTCAGAACATGCCTTCTTACAAAGTCACATCCGCCAAATCTCCTTGCTTTACTTGGTGATTTCAGCGGATAACGGAGAGCCACTGCTGGCATTTCCACTCCAGTGCAGTAATTACGGTGTTTTTTATTTAAAATAAGCGACACTGTAACTACATCAGCACTGGAGTGGATGTTGCTGATGATTAACGGTGGGTTTGTGCATTGTTGGCTGCTGGAATGACCTTGCTGGTTTGTGACCTTGTAAAGGACTGGCAATCTCCCAAAGCAATCTGCGCTGAAAGTATGTCTTAGATCAATGTGATGTTGCATCTGTTTGGTCTTACTGTACACGAATAATGCAAAGTACATCCCCACAAAAACACACTGTATGAACGTAAATGAATCTAGATGCATCCGAAACACTTTCCCAGAAAAGATATTGTTGTTAAATGTTGTCTCAAGTTGCTTTGATGTGAATGTAGCATACAGAAACTGGAAAACTGACAGAATCCCAGCTCCTCTGATCTGACAGATGTGTGGGGATACACAGTGAGTCCCATCAGGTGGTGAGACTCCCACCGTACACTTAGCTAACCTGATGCAGAGCTACCTAACCCCACCCAGAAGATAATCATAGGCTCGACGTCAGCCCTAAGCTGCTTAAGGCACCAGGCTGGTTGGGCTGAAGACACTCATAGAGTAAGCTTCTTTCCCTGTCTCACTCGGCTCTACCTGCAGCAGAGTGCTTTGTCATACCTGCTGCCTGCTGTTTGACATCTCCACCTCAAGGTGGACATCAGCACCCAACTTCTTACATTTGTTGTAGATCTGAAGTGGCAGGTGGGGGGAACCCTAACAGGAGGAGTTTTCACTGGAGACCTGCTGTAGGCTCACTGGATATTTCCATGATTTTATAATGTGTTGCTGTGCATTTTCCCATCAAGCTCTGGCTCCTTTGTTTCCGTTTTGTGCATCTGTGAACACCAGCCATTCTTGATGTCTAAAGGCAACCGGATTTTAGAGCGGGTCTGAGCCCGACTCGTGGACCCTGGCCGATTTCTACTTGCAGTGCTTCACCCTTCTCTGTGGGACTGTTGAAGGGGAGCAGGGCACCATGCCCACTCTGCCCAATCTCAACAGCCTGGGCAAGCTGTGCAGCTCCACACGGAGCCACAATGTCCGGGTGAAACGCAAGAGCTCGGTCAAGCGCATGTCCGTCATCGAGGATGGGCATGTGGCTGAGGTCCTGTACCTCATTCCGAAACAGTACATGGAGCAGCTGCCCTACCTCAACCCAAATGACTATTATCTAAGTGAGAGGCTGAACGATGTCGCGACAGGTAGGACAGAAGAGAAGATGTGTCTAGATCTATCTATCTATCCATCTATCTGAAACATTCATTCACCCATCTCCCATTACACCCATCCATCCTCTGGCTGGCTGTGTCAGACTTTTAACTTTGTGCCTTGTTGTAACATCAGACAGAAGTAATGATGATTGCATAATCAATGATTGACAGTTGACCATTAAAATGTAAACCTTAACTTAATGCAAGAAAATCATTTTACTTTTAGACACTAATTAAATAACTTGCTGGATTATGAACGAATTTCCTTCTTCTTTCCCCCTTCCATTCCTCTCTCCTCTGCTCTCCCCCCTTTAACAGTTGTTTGTTAATACTACGACTGTATTTCAGTTTGGCTGCTCTGCTTTGCATTCACTTTGTGAGTAGGTGTCTGAAAGTGAATTGATTAGTTGCTGCTCAGAGATTACTTCATTTTAATTGGATGACAGTGAGTGATTACACCTCTTGAGGCTTTTCACATCTGACCTGTGCATATGTGTGAGAGCTCCTGTGCACAAGTTACGCAATCGTAGCTCCCCAACGCCAAAAAGTGTTACTGAAAAGGTTGAAAATGTCATGAAATTAATCACCGTCCTCTCTATAGTTATATAATGCAAACCCATAACGCAAGGGCAGACCTGCTGCATTTTGCCAAGCAACAGCACATGAGGAAGCAACATGGTAGCTTACATCAGGATTACACCATGGGCATGAGGACAAATCGAGATTTCCAGACCTGATGTATTCTCTGATTGCATGCCAGGCGCAGTAGTAAAATCATCATTGCTTGGCAGTAAGCAAATAGCGTAGACACCAAAAACTCCTTTTACTTGGTAGTTGATTTAAGTTCATATGCCAAACATTTTGACTAATACACCTAATACATCAGGAAGGCAAACTGACCTTAGATTAAAACACCACAGAGGGTCAAGGGTTATGTAAGCCATTTCATTTCTTCAGCTGAAATCCATCAATATGTGATTGTCAATAGATGCTTAGGCTACATTCAGTGGACTCTAGAAAGACCAAACCTGGGTAGTTTGACTGCTGCTTTATATTTGTGGGGCTATTTTAGCTTTAAAAGCATTCTGTAATGACTTTTCTAGAGCCAATTTCTGTAAATGAAAAAAGCAAGACTTTCAACTCACATTACTCACACACAGCTCACTTTATTTACCCTTCATCTTAGGGCTTAACCTTCTCTGAAGCCTCTCGACTGTTGAAACGTCAACCCAACAAAGCTGAAATATTGTGTTAACTGTTTCCAAAATGTGAGCAATACTGTATTGTTTTACTTGTTGAGTGCTTTTGAATATGAGTGGCATTTATTGTGCTTCCCAAGTAATGTCATCCAGAGGTCACAGATTGTTTGATGAAACCTTTAGCATAAAAGTAAATCAGGAACTCAAGTTTCCCCTGGGTTGTACATAGAAGATAGAACACATTGTTGAAGGTTGCACTAAAAAAACACATTTCTGTGTACTCAGGGTAGCTAAAAAAAACAGAAATGTTAATGTAGCATGAGTGAAACACACTTTGAAGAAGTGAACCTGGTTGCACAGGATTGCTGTTCAAAAGGTTGGCACTGTTTTGTAACTGAATTTAAAATAGAAACAAGCTAGTGAAGTGCTTGTCATTATCCAGAGACAGATAGGCAGGTCTGTCTATGCTCCAAAAGAGTCGAGTAGAGAGAGTATTTTACTGTCATGCTACGTATCTGCTGGATTGCTAAAATCTAAAAATAGTCTTTCAGTGCATAGGATGTGTAGACAGTTGACACATGTATGTTCGCACATGTGTGTGTGTTGTTAACTTAAATCTGATGGATAACTGTGCAGTATATCCACACAAACCACTCTTGTTTACTGTAAATGTGACCTCTTGAATTATACTGTCAGTCTGGGTTCACTACCCAGTAATCTATTACAGTAAATCAAATGACATTTATTACTGTCTATGAAATGTATATGCCATATGATAACAGTATTTAAACTGCACTGATATGAGGGCTGTGAAGTGTATAGTTCCCTAGCCAGGTTATTAATGGACAGACAGACATGGATCATCCATAGGTGAGCCAAATACAGTAGAAACCTTTCATCCATGGATAATAGGCTTTGCTACTCAGGAATTGCTCTTGGCGAGCCTTATGTAGCATGAATGTCCAGCAGCTCCTACAGAGATTATTAAAAGAGAGCAAGATGATAATGGGTCTGTTATTCTAGTAAGACCCAGTGACATTTTTGTGTTGCAGTTAGCAATTAGCAGCCACAGTGTAAAACTTTCTTAAGGAGATGGTTGTTTCACCAGCTAACATTAGGAAGAGAGGTCTTTCTCAAAAGCCTCTCGAAGCTTAGGTCATCACACACTCATTACACATTTCCCTCCCTTCATAATAAAAAAGGGTGGAGTGCTTCAGAAAATGCCCGCTAACTATTTTTACCATTTGCCTCACTGGCATGGATCCATCGCCCCGATGAGAAGAAAACGCCCCTGTGGAGATTGATGCATGTTGTCGGGTATCCAGCAGGTGGCACAATTGACACTGCAGTGCATGAATGCACTCTGAATGCACAATGGGTTGCCTGCATCAGCAATTACAGACGTGGTGCTGATGCAAAACTATTCCTCCCCCTCAGAAAGGTACAGTGAGGCTCCAGCATGGGACAGACCAGTTCTGCTGTTGTGACATGGCTGAATTACCTCCTGATTTCAATCGTATTTTCTCCGCTTCACACATTGAAATATCTACAGATATTTGATTCGTTATTGGTCCCTTGCTATATCTCTGCTCGGGTCTCGGTGAATGTTATTTTCTTCCCAGGTGGCGAATAAGAGACTTTATAAACACATTATATCATGGAGCACTGTAGTAGTTGTCAGGCTTGAGTGAAATAGTGTTTGCAAATAAAACCATAAATTTAATATATGTGGGGAGCAAATGGATGAGGTTAAGCACAAAGGCAGTTGAGATATATAGGTGATTTATTGGTTATCTGTCACATTGCAGTATGCTAAAACAGGTAGACCAAAATAAAGAAAGCAACAAATGATGTACAGAAAATGTTTGCCTCAGTAGTTTTTACATTTGCATACATGTTTCACGCAAAAAAATGTTGTCATCCCCCTTGTAGATGAGATTCTTGGTTATTTTGGAAGTATATGAGTCAAGTTCTCTAAATTATAGACAGCATTCACTCTATCTATCTTTAATATGTCCATTTTAGCAGCGGATGATATAAGAGCTGGTGTCTTCACAGGGCTCAGCCAGGAACGTGCTCTCCCGTGCTCTCTGTAATTGGATTCCAGAGGATCCACAAAAGATATTAATACAAAGCTCATTCTAGAGATCACGGCAAAGTCTGTCCTTTGACCTTAAATGGCCCGCCTTGTCCTTCCATGCAGACCTTACTGTTTTAAGCAGTGTGATTATTAGCAAGTTCAGGATTCCATTCAAGGTGAGCCTGGCTTCGCTGCATGATGATCGGGCTGGCAGTGTTGATTGGATTTGATTCGATCATGCAGAATTTCTATATTCTTAATTTGATATTTTTCTATATGAGCATATTTTTATTGATGCACCTAATCTTATGTTATAGGTGGTTGTAATTTAGATTTTTAAAAGTGTGAATCATTTAGGCAGCATGTTGTGGGCTTTGGATACTGTCTTTAATGCATCTTTCATTTAATGTGAATTATTAACTTTGGTAACTTGGTGCTATCACCACCTCCTGTTACTGCCGTGGAATACTCCAGTCTGTTACTCAACAGCTTTATTTCTGATCCTTTTAAGGCTCATGCAGTCCATGTTTTTATATAATTATTAAAAACACTAATCTTTGTTTAACTGAAGCAGTCTTTCAGCGCAGCGTGATAATTACTGTATTGAAAAGAGTAATTGATCTCCGCCTGCTGCCCTGTTGTATGATACAGCAATGTGGGTTATTGCCAGCAAAACTCAGCTAGTAGAAGTTTGTATTCATGGACCGTTATCATGCAGTTGTTCTTCATATTTAGGGTGTCATAATTAGCATCACACCACACATTTTCTAATGAAGTCAAACTGATGTGTTATGAGGATGTTACAGCCAATAAAGACAGAGAAGAAGAGAAGTCTGATGTAACAGATCGTTTATATACAATGGTGTCACAGTTTGTCTTCACATGCATGTGTCTCTTTGATAGCATTTGACATGTGTGCGTTGGTGAATGTGCTTAAAGAGTCTGTTTTGGGGATTTGGGGTTACTGGCTTTTTGTCACACAGAAGCAGCAACAGCAGCAGCCACCTGGTTGCTGCAGTGAAGAGGCGGCTGACACAACAGAGGGGCTGAGAGAGGGAGCAGGAGGGGAAGAGGGAGGAGGAGGAGGAGGAGGAGTGAGCAGAGGAGGAGGAGGAGGAGAGGGATGGGAGGAAAACAGGCAGTCGGCAGGCAAACCCCACGCTGTAGCGGTGTTTTCAGGAGGAGAGCTAAGCTCCTACACCTCTCCCTCTCTCTCTCTCTCTCTCCCTCTCTCTCTCTCTCTATCTATCTCTGTGGTGTCTCTTGCTCTTCAGTCTTGACTAAAAAAAGGAACTAGTGGCTCCTGTGCTACTGGTGAACAACACTCAGAGGCTTTTCTGGTGCGGATTTACCTGGATTCCAATGGTCATGGTCAAAGAAAAAGGTATTCCAGCGGTCGTGGTCAGGCAGTGTGCATGTGTGTGCACGTGTGTGTGTGTGTGCGTGAGTGTGTGTGTGTGTCTGATGTTGGGATTTGTTTTGCCTGTCGTGTTGTTGACTGTCTACACTCTGTGAAGATGTGCAGCATGTCCAGTTGGATTTGCACTGCTGTGTCTGACTGTTTAAATCACATTTAGTTTGATTCATTCTCAGTCTCTGATTTGATTATTTTTAGACGTGTGGACATATGATATTGCCACGGTAATATGGGCATGGTTTTCTTTATGTGGGTGGTTGCATTGCTTTTAAAAAGCATAACAAATGAAATGAAATTAATGTGCATCTTTTAGCTTCTAAGAATCATATGGAGTGTAAATATAGTCTCTAGTTAAAGACATGAACATGCTACGCCCTTCTCAATACTCTCTAGCAGCTGATGCTTGGGTTGGAGTCTGCTTAATTTGGCAGCGTCAGGCTTTATGTAAATGTACATTGGAACAAACCATCTGGCTCGTTGTATAGGAGCTTGACACCAAATGCAAATTGTTCAGGGTGATAATGCGCCGATAGTTTTCGTGCACCTTTACACGCAGGCTGAGTGAATCGGTAACATGTAGAGAGAAAAAGTGGAGCACCAGTGTAGGGATCCACACTGCGCAGAGCCACGGACCTGCACTCTCCGTCTCTCTCTCTCTATCTCTCTCTCTCCCTCTCTCACTCTGTCTGCAGCCGTTGCCATGGTGACCATCTGAAAGGTACACTCCATTGTTGTCAGCTGTGGCCTCATTCATAGTGTCCTGTTAAAAGAAAAAGATGATTGTTTCCACTTATAACTGAGGTCACCCAGCTGTATGGGGATAAATTAGATGGAGTGAAGGGGCATGTTGCAGAGATATTAACATTCCCGGCAATTTGCTGGGGCATATGGTCGTGAGGTTGAATGTTGTTTGTCAGTATGACTCACAGCAAGCAGTAACATAGAAGCAATTCTCTATGATAAAAAAAATCTCCCGTTTAAAATCCTTCAAAAGAGAAGTTATGCAAGTATGTCTCCGCTACTGAGTAAGATTAAGGACAAATAAAAATTGCTTTTGTAGGGCGAATAAGTGTATAACTTGCACGCAGAGGATCTATAAATATTCCTACAAGTTCATTGCTGTAATGGAAAGAGCAAACTATTACGTCACCTTTCCATTTAGTCCACTGGACTGGAAAGTAATTAATCACAGTAATAAGTCAATGTACTGTACGTCATCACTAGCAGATATTATACTCCAAGTCCCTTAATAGTGTCTCAAGTTTACCGGTGTGATATATTACTCCTAACGCTTTATGAGTTAATATTCCAGGTTGTGCAGACAAACAGTTTGTGTGCTTGTGTGTGGGCATGTGATATTTTTGTATTTTGTCTGAAAATATTTCGATCACCAAAAAAACATGTTTACAGATATTTTTTTGACAGATATGAGTGTGTAGGTTTGTTTATGTATCCGACAGCACGCTGGTGACTGGAGGCGGCGTCCAGCTCAGGAGCTGTTCTCTTGATGTGGATTCGACTGGCCACAAAGAAAGGCCTTTGCCATCAAGTCCCCGCACTGGCAGAACACCCGTAACCTCTGGTTGCCACATGTTCGTCTTCCACTCTGCCTCTGAAAGTTTTCCGTAGACTTAACCTCGCCTGCCTGACTCGTGGGACTTTGTCAGTGGTAGGAGGCTTGTCTGTGTTTGTCATCTGCATTTAGAGACCTCCTCTAACCAGAGGTCTTTGGGAAGGTTTTTACCATGTACAAGAGAAAGAATGCAACCTAAGATTTTATCGTATCCTCCAGAGATCTCATCATGCAACCTGTCTTAGGCCAGGTGGGCTCTGTGCTGTACCATCAGGATGCACAGCTGACCAAATACTATATTATACTCTATGCACAGAATGATGAATCATAATCAAAGTATAGCAGTGTTAGCGTTTTGTCTGCTTGCAGGCGGTTGTCCTATTTTCAAAGCCAAGAATACCCTTGAAATAGTTTGTAATTTATTTGGGCCACGTGTATCCAAGGCATCTTTTTTACCTCGATCTGCACGTGCTTTTGAGATTGGTGCACATTTGCACTTGATTCATTTATACACCTTCTTTTTCTCACATTCTCTGCGTTTATTGTGTAAGCAGCCCTGCTGACCGTGCTCATGTGAAATTAGATGATCGTCATCACATGTACATCCCTGCCGCGTGCAAAGAAACACCAACTCCCAGAATTCTCCACATTCACAATCGGAGCGTTTTCTTTTAAGAAAGTCTAACGTCATGTGCCTGTGTAGCTGCCTCCCGTGATTTTGCAGAGTGCTGCAGACAACTGCAGTGGTGCCTCATCTTTGAAGCCTGGCGGTGTCTACCCCCTGAAAGAGGAGCTAAACCCTTTCACAGACATCAATGCAACACAGGCTCACACACATACACACACACACACTGTCATAGACGCGCACAGTGTTTGTACAGCTGGCACACTGGACCAGAATATACAGATGAGATAAGTGGTCGGCTGGGAGGAGACAGCCACTGACCTAAAATATACGGGCTAAAACAACACGAGCGATATGAGAATCACATGAAAGAAACACAGAGTGTAGCCATACATTGTGTCAGTCAACAAACATCCTCCCTGTCTGGCATCAATCGCTTCAACTATGACAAGAAATACGACATAGGAGAACAGGGCTGTAATGGGCCGTCATTCAGAGGCAAAAAGCCAAGGCCCTCATCAGCTCCACTTCTGCAAACACAATGGCTGCTGCAGTAGATGAAGCCACCATTGTCTCCTCTCAGATAAGTGGCTGGACTGGAAGTCTCTCTCTGTGGTTATCAGTGTATTATTACTATGTACCTGCTCGACAACAAACGCTCCGCACTGTGGCGCTCAACCATTCAGAGCAGATCATTAATCCAAGCCCAGGTCCCCAAGGATTAGTTATTCAAGGTTGGGGGGCCTGGTGGAGGCCGATAGGGTCCCCCCCCGCAATTTGTGCCCGTGTTTGAAGTGCTTTGTCTGGGACGCCGCTGGTGGGGCCGAGGGGTGGGGAGGCCGTGAATACAGCCATACATATTCATGGAGGGGAGGGTTAAGAGCTTCTTGTTATGTCTGGGTGATGAAGAGCTCTGTATGCCCTCCCCCCAAACACACTCACATACACACACACACACACACACACACACACACACACACACACACACACACACACACACACGCACATACATCTGATCACGCACTGGGATTTCATGGTGGGCATATTTGTGCCTTTTGATATTCATTATGGGTCAGGCCCCCTTGGGTCCATCCCAAACATGTTGGATTGGATATGCAAGTAAAAGTGTGTATGTGTATGTGCGTGTGTGTGTGTCTGTGTGTGTGAGTGTGTGTGTGTCTGTGTGGGTGTGTGTGTTGCACATGAAGCAGACACATCTGGGGCCCAAAATATTGAGAGGGACACTAGGAGTGGACTGCTTCTGCCTAACTCTCCCTCTGCCCCCTCTCTGTCACTGTTTCTCTGTGATAAACACTAACACACACTCATGCACTGTACAAACACACACACACATACACACACACACACACACACACAGTCCTTTGGGGCTGCTATCTGTCTGTACTGGAAACACTTCTGTCTGTGTATCTTACAGAAACAAAGGCAACGAGCAGCTGAATATTTTATTAGATCTTTTCATCTTTCATCTATTGTTAAATCAAATTCCCCTTTTCCCAGTGCATTTCCAAACTGCTACTATGGCTTTGCATTCCTCAGAGTTCATGGTGGGAAATGAAGGCAACAAAGTCTGAAGCTTCATCAGCAAATCCCTCTTTCTCCGTCGATACCCCACTCTATTGTTATTTACCAGCGAAGCTGGAGCACGTGTTACGGGACAATCTGTCCTCAGGGGATTCAAGATGGCTTTCCTCACTTCCCTCCTGAGTATCATCTGCAGCCTTTATTATTGCCAATGCAGCTAGGCTCTGCTTAAATGGATGGGGGGTGGGTGGGATATATAGAGGTGGAGAGAGAAGCCCCCTTTCCTCTGCGCCTGGCTTTGGGATGCTCTGCTGGTTATTGTTCCCTCAGCACCCTGGTTGTGTGTGTGTTCATTGTGTGTTTAGGCTCATATCAGTCACTTTATCCCCTGGTGATGAGGCAGGAAAGATCACTCTGTCAGCACAGCCAACACATCCAGCCAAGAATGAGGAATGTGAACACCAGTCGGAAAAATTGTACTACTGTATATTTCACAGTAAGTTGCTCTGTGCTGAGGTTGCTTCATGTACCACGTGCTTACTTATTTATAGCGTTATATAATATACATTCTAGAAAATCAAGCGCCATTTCGCTGCTATCACAAGAGTCTCTAAAGACTGTAACTCATTAATGGTTTCATTTCAAATCCATGTTGTTAAGTAAATTTGCTTGAAGTCAAGCTTTTGTAGACATAGAGTCATAAATGTAGAGGCCTGCTAAACATTTTGAAAGAGATCTCACTAATGCATTTAATGTCCAAACAAATCCTATAAATGGATAACCTCAGCAAATTTAACAGCCCTTTTTATGTTCTTCAATCTTTATGAAACACCATGTACCCATCTCGGCTTGATTTTGCCACAGCTTTGCTCCCTCTGTGCAGCCACTGCTGAGACAAACTCAGCACTTTGCAGTGGAGGAGGCGGGGTTAAGCTGGAAAAACACACAGCACTCCTAGATTCCCATCCAAACCCCAGTTTTTAGATCCTCTTTGCGCATGTGATTCAAACATCTGTCTTGGATTCTCGTCAACCTGCTATGACGTTAGCAACGTTGACTTTTCCATACTGGAATGTCTCTGCCATCAACGCAACACTCTAATGTTAAAAATAGTAAGTAAGTTATACAATCAGACTTGAAGAGAGATCGTTGACATCACAACAATGAAAAGTATATACTTGAAAGCTGCTCTAATCAATGTTTTTATATTAAAGGACGGGTTCACAATTTTTCAAGTCTGTCCTAAAACAGCAGTCAGGTGCCCAGATAACACTAACACGTTTTTCTTGCTGTAATCATTCATCCTGTTCATACTGACCATTAAGAGATCCCTTTCTAATACACTTTCAATGTAAGTGATGGGGAACAAAATCAATCCACAATCTGTGCAAAAATGTATTTAAACATTTATTCGAAGCTCATATGAGGTTTCAGCTGTCTAAATTAGTCAAATCATGTCAATATTTTTCAAAGTTACAGGCTTTTTAGTACCAAATTCCCTCTTTTTGTTGTGATCCTTCCACTGCAGCTGAACAGGAAAACACTGTCCGTTGGGACACATAGAGGGAATTTTTTTCCACTACAAAGACTGTAACTCATATTTGCTCAAAACGAGGCTTGTGAATTTTGTCCCCCATCACTCACATTGAAAGTGCATTTGGAGGGGATCCTTTAATGGCTATGAACAGGAGGAATGATTACAGCAAACAAAACCTGTTTCAGTTTTTATATGGGCACCTGCCTCTTGTTTTAAGACAGACTTGAATAATTGTGAACCTATACTACTACTTACTTACTAACTGCTCATAGAAATTGTCATCCGACTCTGCAGTTGCCCTCAGCTCTACAGAGAGTTTTAGAATCTGGCAGCTCATTGTTTTAGTTCATTCTCACAACTCAAATCCAGCTTGTTTCCAGCAGCAGGCAGCCGTTTGGGAGAAAAAGCTCTGACAAACGCCCTGTACGCTGCCTTTCCAGCACAAAACAACACACAGGCAAAAAATATTTAGAATCTGAAGAGACAGATTTTTCATAGGAGTTGGTGGAGACCAAAACACCTAAAGAACTAAAGGAGAGTAAATATTAGACTCATGTTTGACAGGTGGCCAGAGACACAACTCCAAATGAATGCTAGTGTTGTTCCGTGTCTGCTGGATGGGTAAATAGGCAATTTTTTGCACCTTCACCTCAGCAACTTTATATGGTAATAATGTGTCTATACTGTGTATCCAGCTTGTCAAAAAAAGGTTTAAAATTTCATGAATCAAATTTTTGAACAAGTAGATTTCACCTTGCCTTTGTATTAAAGACTGTTTATTACAACTTGTCTTATTTTTGCAGTTTTCCTTCCTGTTACTACCATTTCTGTCTGTCAGTCTGTTGTAAACATCCAGAATGGTTTACAGGCTGAATTCCTGGTTCAACTTTGATCTACCGTGCTTACCATATAGTTGTGTTTACACAGTTTTCTCTGGTGCAATCAGTGGTTATTTTCAATAGTTTGGGTGCAATCAAATTCGGTTTCATCTCCCAAAAATAATTATTTTAGATAATCTGGTTTAACTGTTGATCCACTTATAACTTGTCTGATTGTCTGACCGCTTGTGTTTCTTGGCCAGTCTGAGTTTGTTGTAGTGATGTTGCCATCTCAGCAATTACTTCATTCAGTACAGTGCCATCATAACCAATAAATATTCTTATGAGCTGGAGTTTTCCTTTAAGTTGCACCAGGCGAAATAAGATGAAAAGTGAGCATGAGGCCTAAAAAGATTAATCAGACAGGATATTTTTGTGATGTTCAGTAACCCAGATGGCCTGTGTTTTTCTTTGGAGGTGCAATGTCACACACAGACCTGCTGAGACTCCGTTCACTGTCACTGTAGTCTGGTTCAACCAGAGATGACTCATTGTCCTGCTGAGTGTAATCACATCAGAGACACCAGGGAGAAACCCCCCCCCCCCCCCCCACACACACACACACACACCGCTCCTTGTACCCACATTCTTTCCAGCTTCTCTCCCATTCTCCCGTTTTCTGTCTTCACTGTTTTTCACCGTCTCACAACTGCTTTCAAATCAAACATATGAATAAAGGAAGTTTGTGTGATTGATGTTATGTACATCTGCAAGAGTTGGCTTAGGATGTTTTAGACTGCCCCTAGAAGATAAATCAAAGACTTTTGAAGTGTCTCCTTAAAACAATAATGTTCTGAAGACCAATTTCACTGCAATTAAACCATCCCTCAATATTAGAAAGCCACTGCAACTGTATAAGTGCAATGCAAGGTAGGCCAAGTCATCAATAATCCAGAGTAATGTCTCTCTTTGGAAGACCATTGATTGGTCATGATGCTATTTCTGTACCTTTGGTGGTGTCTTATTTTAGTCTGGCAGACTAATGATTCATTGCAGAGCAGAAAGAGCAAAGATCCTTTCATGTGTATTCTTGGTGAGTGTGTGTGTGTGTGTCTTTGTTTGAAAAAGGGAGAGAAAGAGGAAACGAGAGGATGAGAGAAAGTGGCTGCCTAATGCTCCTGGATGTGAAATAATCTGCTGCTTTCAGAATAGCTGATAAGCTGTGTGCAGTGCGGCACTGTAGCAGTTTTTACATCCTGTACAGTAGTGCTGGATTAATGTCTGTCTATGTCAAGGACACCCAAACTTTTTTCCTGAGGAGGGCCACAGGCTGACATGGCATGGATCTAAAGATAAGACTAGATACTGCTTGTAGCCATGCAACTTCATAATAGCTTCTTATATAATTGCAATGGCTGTCAAAAACCTCATTAAGAAAGTGATGTCTAAATCTTTACTCAGATATCAAGATCTAGGGATGCCAGAGTAATTTTTAGCCTTGCTAGGGGCATGGCTCTAGGGATGGCTATGTCGCCACTCAGTTGGTCAATTAGTGCACTACTTTGGTCCAGACTGAAATATTTCAACTATTAGATGGAGTGCCATGAAATTTAGTACAAACATCCATGGTTCCCAGACAATGAATCCTAATAGACCTTTTTCACGGCAGACATTCTGACTTGTCATAGTAGGAATAGCACAGGTGTTGCTAATAACATTAACAATGGCTCAGATCCATTAAATGTTCCAGTAAGTCATGATAGTGAGCCAGCATACCCAATACCAGAAGCCTGAAATTGGAACGGATAAATGGAACGCAGTCGTGACTGATTTTATTAATCACACCTATGCCTTTCTTGTAATGACATGACAAAATATCCGCTATGAAAAAGGGGTATTACTTTGGCAATCCTCTGGCTTTTCCTGTATTGCCACCATGATTTTTGGAACAGTTGGATAGATTGCCATGAAATGTGGCACAGATATTCATGTCCAACTTTGGTGATGCCCTGACTTTTCATCTGGCACCATCATCAAGTCAAAATTAGAATTTGTCCAAGACTTTGGTTTATAACCTGTAAAACTTAAGACATTCCCATCAGCCTCAGTTTAGTGCTGATTACCAAATGTTTGCATGCTAACATGCTAAACTTAGACAGTGACCATGGTAAACATTAAAAAATTTGTTTAGTAGGTGATGAGCATCAGAATTGTCATTTTGAGCATGTTAGCATGCTGACATTAGCAGTGCTGCTAGCTTGGCTGTAGGCTGTTGGTGTTTTTCAAAATTGCTCCTACTTTACAAATGATTTTCTTCTTCTTGCATATAGTTAGTGTAGTTACAGATATGATGGTTAATCTTTCTGCCTTTACAAGCAGATGTTTCCTGCCTCCCTTTCATTCCCCCTTTTACAACTTCTGAGTGAGATATTCAATCACAGCAAACATAAAAGCCTGTTCTGTTTTATTGTTACCTGAGCTAGAGGCCATGTTCTGCCTACTGTCAAACACTTGACATTCACAGGAAGCCATGTCAGCCAAAGAAATATGTTTCTTTAAAACATATTTGTCACAGTCATGTTGTTTTATTCATTGTATTTGTTGGTGGGACAGAAGTTTCATCTCAAGCTGTTTTTGACACTGAAACTTACTTTTTATAGATGGAAAAAGCATGTCAATATTTTTAAAGATCTGACAGTGCATGGCATACTTTGCAAAATGAATACTGGGAACATAAACCAGGCACAGACAGTAAATGGGCTGTAACTCCAATATATTTTCCTTTGAGGGTGAAAATACAGTGAAATAGATTTTATCAATACCCTTTTAGCATGCTGTTTACCAAGCCCTGCTCCCCTCAGCATTTTGACTCTCCATCCATACTCTATGGATCAAGACAGACTATATTTAGGCTGTTGTTCTCTAGAGAGCCTATCCAGGCCGTGAACCCCAACTTGTGCTGTCCTCTTCAATGTTGTTCTTTCTTTACCCTGACAAGCTCCCTGCAGTTGGTCTTTATCTTTGGTTTTTCTGGTCCCTATGAAGAGCGTGTCCTCAGATGAACACAACTCCAAAAACCGAAAAGCAATGGAACAAATCTGCACAGACTACCACATCACATTAAGCGACCAGGATGACTCATCAACTTTACAGTCCAATAGTAATGCTAATGTATCCTCTCTTGCAGTGGCTCATGCGCAGGACACACACCACCACTCAACAGAGAAGCCCCTGATTCAGTGCTATAAGTGTGGGGAGCCATGTAAGGGCGAGGTGCTGCGGGTGCAGAACAAGCACTTCCACCTCAAGTGCTTCACCTGTAAAGGTACAGTACCACAAAGTTAATTAATAAAAATAATCAGCAAGCAATCAGCTTTTCCAGAATTTAGGTAGTTATTCGCAAATCAGTGATTGTGCATTTCATGTAATCACGTACTGTATATTGAGTGTTGAAAGGGTTTAACGTGTTCTTACTGCTAGTGAATTGGCTCACTGGTACCCCATGCCAGACAACCATAGTGTTGTGAACAGAAATACTTACTCTATGGTAAATAAGTTATTTATTTACTGCTAAAAATTTGCATTTTTCATATTTGTTGATATGAGCCCTCAGATAGCTTAGACGAGTGTTTTTTTTCTGAATAGGAAAAATGTGGGAGTCATGTGAAAATTGGCAGCTAAGGTGTGAAGTTTTAAAATTCATAGTTAATTTGATACAATCACAATAGTAGGACATTTGCTTCTTTTCATTGAGTACAAGCTGCCTAATAAACAACAATCATGTTCTGTCAAATATGGTTCTCCTGAGTGCTGTATGTACTGGGGAAGTATGATAGTTCACAGGTATAGAGGAATGATATGTCTGATGGCACCTTAGATAAGAAATGACAAAGGTGCAACTGAACAAATTGTTCTTTCCCATGACTGTAGCAAAAAGCATCCCAACCACGCAAAGTCTGATAGGAGAAGTCCCTAAAGGCCACAATGTCACTCCCATCCTCCTCTAACAAGGCATGACTCATCTTCACTTCTTAGATCTACATACCTCAATTAAAGTGCCATCCAGAATTCTATGACAAGTGAATGCAGGATGCAAATCCCTCTGCATTTAGCCTTATTACGGATGGATTTCTGGCATTCTGGCACGATTACAATTTAGCCGCCCACTGCTGGCCGAGCAGTCTTACTCCTGTAGGTTGGACCTGCCCTGCTGAAGCCTTTGTAGTTAATCTGTGACTGGAGCACTGTTATAGTTAGCTTACTTCACCAAGGGCCCAGAATAACACAAGCAAACGCTGAGATTAGTACCTAATTCTGTCCTTTACAAGTGGATATACATGCCTTTAGAGACACGGTGGTGATAAAAGTGTATGTGTGTGTGAGTTAGAGGTTGCTGATGAAGACATGAGGATAGCTTTAATAGCTAAAAGACATACTGTCCTAGCCCTTGCTGTAAATTTACATTTTGCTATTGTCAGTCTCCAACCTGTCGGCTAATAATAATTGTCTGTTGTGGTCATGCCAGGTTGACTGAGCTTATTGACACTCAGAAGTCATTAACAGATACTATCCCTTGGCAGACTCACAACATATAGCCACGTTTTGCATGCATTTGGTTCATTGCATGAGAATCAATCATGAGCAAAAATCTTTCAATTTCCCTAAATTCACTTCCATTTCATTTTCATAAGTCGACCCTCTTAAGTTTCCAAAAAGGCATTTTATGTAATAGCGTGGATCTGTAAAAAGCCGAGGTGGCTGGACATCACAGTCAAAGGCCACCAGGTCTCCACTGCTGGTTCTCTCGACTCAGTTAGCTTACAAGCTAATCTCATCATCCCTGAGCCCTAATGCAATTAAATCTGATTCTCTCCCTCACTCGCTCTCATTCATCCCTAGGATTTAGCGTGGCTCATTGCATAAGAATGATTAGGTGCAGTTATCTCAAACATCAAAATATTTTCCTGCTTAGCTGTGGCGTTTCCAAAAGGCTATTAAATTCCCAGGCTAACCCTGTGGTGCCAAAGTGGTGGACTGCATAGCTCATGTGATCATTATGTGGTTGGAATACTGTACATACAGACACGCCTTATGCCTGAACCTTGATCAGACCAGATGTGGAGTTTCCACAACATATACAGTAATAATCTCAATCATATGACTCTGCATTCTCGTCTATCTGACAATACAATTGATTAATATTCATAATATGTATAAAAAAATCAAAAACAAAACAAGAAAGTTAAGACTATCAAATGTTTTCTGCTACTGCTATGACTGAATTTTTGGAAGGGCTGAGATTTTCATGATGTCATACGATAATATGTTAATGTGTCACTGAAAAAAAGGGCTTGTGGGAAGTTAAATCCCTTTTATAAATCAGCCACCACGCCCTAAAATTTCCCCTCAAATCAGGCACCACATGCAGCATCTTAACAACACATTTAAGCCCTGGAGCAGAGAGCATGGATTTCATGGATCATTCAAATATACAAATTGTGATTTGAACTTATCAAAAGATTGTGATCTCCTGAAAGCAGATGCACTAAAATCCTATTTAAAGATGATTAACACACACATGTGACAGTCAAAGCATGTTAAGATAAAAACTTTTGTGGTTCACAATGGATTAGTGGAAAGGAGAAAAGCCACAAATCTTTAGTGCTCCAAGCTGTAAACCATGTTTGACCCAACATATCAACATTGAAATATTCCAATCTCTCAATTGTTCTTTAATTAGTATTCCTTCCTTCAAAAGTCTTTCATATTTGTAAAGATGTCAAGGTTATATTTTGAATGGAAGGAAGCTTGTTGGATACTGACAGCGAGGTATGGAGTATTGAGAGCCAGTTATCTTCAGAAACAGATCAAGGTCATTTCCTGGGCTAGACAATTGTAGACTTGTTGCATTGAACAGTCTACCTCCACAATTACAATGAAAAAGACCTTGCAGTGGTAGTGCTGATTAACCGACATGCAGCCTCAATGTGGCGT
The DNA here is from genome assembly GCF_963924715.1 of Thunnus thynnus. Lineage (NCBI taxonomy): Eukaryota > Metazoa > Chordata > Actinopteri > Scombriformes > Scombridae > Thunnus > Thunnus thynnus. Next base: position 8,689,332 of record NC_089530.1, on the reverse strand, counting down.
CCTTTCAAAGGGAGAAGGTTCTGTTTTTTTTCTTGTGACTGTGAACACTGCTGATGAAAGGATTTTCCCTCACGCCTCATACTGTAAATCACAGAGCTGTTAAAATGTATTTCTCACTGATTGTTTTTGTCAGCCTCCATTTCATGCATTCAGTGAGCCTCTCAGCATTACACAGACTAGCAAGTCTTAACAAACCATTGATGCGTGGGGTGACTTGATGGCTGGATGCTTTGTGTGATATATGGGAAGAGCACTAAATGACTTGACTTACAGAATGCCAATGTGTGTGTCTTGTATAGTGTGTGGCTGTGACCTCGCCCAGGGGGGCTTCTTCATGAAGAATGGAGAGTATCTGTGCACGCTGGACTACCAACGCATGCACGGTACCCGCTGCAACGGCTGTGGGGACTTCGTGGAGGGGGAAGTGGTCACTGCCCTGGGCAAGACCTACCACCCTGCCTGCTTCGTCTGCACCATCTGCAAGTAAGACAACCAGTCTTTGCGTGCAACTCATTTTACATTACCACAGACCAACCCAGAGAAACTTAAAACTCTTGTGAGTTGTAGAAAATCTATAATTACATACAAAATACACATCTTTGCTATCTGTCCCAACAAACAGTGAATTTATCTGTTTGGTTTGGAGAACTCCCTGACCAACACAGAGCAAAGTGCAGGCCTTAGAAGAGAGAAACCAGGTCAATAATAATTTGATAGAAGCATGAAAGAAAACAGGGTATGAAAGTATCTCAGTCTTCCTGATTCAATCAATTTGCACTTAAACCATATCTCTGGCCGAATTTAACCCAGACCATGTCTTGTCATTGTTTTCTTTTATTTCTGGTGATTCTGACCAAAATCACCACAAATGTTTCTCTCTACAGCTACTTCTATCTTAAAAGTACCCCTGGGACATGTTTTAAGATATGTAAAAGTACTCTGCTCTTAGTGTCTGATAAGGTTTTTCAACAAAAAAGTTCAGTTAACTAGTTAAAAATTCTACTCCTTTTTCCTCATTTAAAAAAAATCCAGATTCTATGCAAAAGTTCTCCTACTTCACTGAAGTGTCCATTCTCAGTATATGTACCCTGGAGGCTTCAAATTTCCATGTATCACTTGTGTAAGTTGCATCCTGGACCACGGTTGGCTGGAAACTAGTTGTGATGTCACAAATCATGCTCTTAGGTACATACCTTAAACTCAGATTTAATGAGTGAGCACAGAAAAACTTTTTAATTTTGAAAACAGCCCTGTAGTGTCAAACTCTGCACATGCATCATTCTGCACAGTGAAGCTCAAACATCGCAGTCAGGCAACAATAAGACAAAACACATTTTTGAGTGGAGGGGGACTTTATTGCTTTAATTTGTGTGCAACTTTCCTAAACAGTAATGGTGTGGTGAATTTCCATTCAGAATTATTAAAGTGACAAAAGAACAAAGTTAGAGAAGGCAGGAATTTTAGTTGACAGAGTACAGTACCACACTGTGTCATGTCTGCATCATCCGACTAAAAGGCCTCCTCAGGCCAACAGTGTTGACACACATCCACATCATCGGCCTCTGTCATCCTATGCCCCATCAGAGAACCTGCAAGCCACATCTAATAAACTCTTACACTTAGCTCAGGGCCACAGCTCATGTCTTGTTGCAATTTGACCAATTGTTGATGTCACCCCGCTTCCAGACGACCATTCCCTGCCGGGGACAGGGTGACCTTTAACGGGAAGGACTGTCTGTGTCAGTACTGTGTTGAGCCCATGTCTCCAGGACCAAAGGACATCCTGGGCTCTAGCAGTGAGTAACTATTTTCAAATGAACACATGCACACAGGTTTAATAAACAGGAAGGTGTTGGCTATTTTTCTGTTTTAATTTACAGTCACCTTTAGGAAGTCTGCAAAGGTTTCAAAGTGAAAGGGGGTTATTTCAAGGTACTGAAAAGTTTTAAAAAGACAAAGTATCTGGAAAGAATTATGTGTTAAGAATTATGTCAGGTATGATTCATGCATGACCTTTATTGTAGCTGTTGACCAGTCATCTTAGCTGTGATATTTGTCACAGTGAAGAATAATTTTCAGGTCTACATCAGTCATCTTGCCCACACATTATTAGCATCAATTTAATTGAACACTGAATAAAATGTTCAAATCTGTCTAAGACATGAAAAACTGTAATGAATGAACACCCATTACCAGTCATGGGTCAGCCAAACATTGTTCAAACCCATAAAGTTTTATTTTATATTCTAGTGCAACACCGAATATTTCCAGACACACCAAATATGTTGCTGAATTTTGAGGAAATGTGTATTAACACATAAAGTAACTTTGAATTTTGGAGCACCAAAAACAACCTACTACTACTTTAAAGAATAGCTTATTGGCTTTCTTCTGGAGCAATAAGAAGACTGATACTCTCATGTCTGAACGTTCAGTATGAATCCACAGCAAGCTGGTTAGCTAAGCTTAGCAAAACCACAACTTGTTGTTTTTACACTTCAGTTTTTGTACGGTTTAGACAAACAAGGTATGGCATTTTGATTAGTAAGTTTTTGAGGTGCTAGTAGGTGGATTTTGGTACCTTTGAACAGAGCAAGGCTAGCTGTTCCCCCAGTTTCCAGTCTTTATGCTAAGCTAAGCTAACCGTCTCATAGCTGTAGCTTCAGGAAAGCAAATAAGCATATTTCCCAAAGTGCCTAACTATTCTTCTAAGGGGAAATAAAAGGAGGATACTGGATGTTAAGGGGTTAAGGAGGTGTGTGAATCAGTTTGTAGCTAGTATTATTCAACAGTTCCACATAACAGTACACTAGCAGACTGAATGATGGAGCAGCATCATTCAGGGATTTCTCCACCTCTCTTCTTCCTCTCTTCTTCTGCTTTGTGTTCAACCAGCCATGTTCCTTTATGAATAACACCAAGACAGGCCTTGCTAAATTATGCATGGATGTGCATTTCCTTTCCCCTGGAAAAGGGAATGTGCAGGGCTCGATCCCCTCCTCCTCCAACTCCTCTCATCCTCCTTTCTCTTTCCTCTTTTCCTCTTCCTGTTCTCTCTCTCTCTCTCTATGTCCATGTCTCTCTCACCCCCACTGGTCTCTCTGTTGGCAGTTGAAGAGCTTTTAGACAAGGTCACCTATAAATAAGGCATGCTGATTCTCCTCACGTCATCATTGCAACCCCGTTATGCCTTACACAGTTATCGTCCCCTGTGGTTGCAGTGGGCTCTGTGTTGCTTTCATCCTCTATTCATTAAAGAAGAGATGACAAGAAAATTGTTCGTTAAGAAACCAACCTCATACGCTTTCAGAGCCTCGGGGTCCTACTTGGATATGGATGGAGCTTTTAGAGCCATGGTAAAAGAGATGTGGATGATAGAAAGAGGCAGCTGTCAGAACATTCCCAGCTACCCTCTATCACCATCTAGTGTCAAGATGTCTCACTCTTTGCATGCAATGTTGTGATCCATTTGAAAGCAGTAAGCTACAGGAATTTCCTTACACCTTTATTTTGATGTAGCTTTTGTGACAACATTTTCGTTGTGTTTTTTTGTGCCATGCAACCTTTGTTTTTTCAGATTGTGCCGGATGTGGTCGAGACATTAAGAATGGGCAGGCTCTCCTAGCATTGGACAGACAGTGGCATCTGGGCTGCTTTAAGTGTAAGGCCTGCAGCAAAGTGCTGACCGGGGAGTACATCAGCAAGTAAGCATCTCATATCCACTGTAATTACAGGCTACATGGTCAAATCCAGGCCTGCATAAGATTCACTCACACTATGATATTTCACAGTCAAGTGTTGAGATACAGTATGTCTCTGGCCTCTCAGGGATGGCGCCCCCTACTGTGAGAAGGACTACCAGATCCATTTTGGAGTTCAGTGTGAGGCGTGTCATCAGTTCATTACAGGGAAGGTGCTAGAGGTAAGGAACAGATACACACACACACATATCACATTCTTCAGTTGCACTTGCAGTGCTCTGATTGGCTCCCAGGTACAGACAGATGCTTTTCTCCGTGATGTGGAATTTATAATATGCCTCTGTAAACAAACAATTAACATTGCACCTGGATTTCATATGAATCCTGCCTAAGGTAAGTGTGTGCTCTGAATATACTTGAAGGAATCCTAATCCTGGTACTTTCACTTGAATTTGAGTCGTTCATGTTCATGTAAGACAATTACAGGAGATAAACCTGCTAATTAGATCTTAAGTTTCAAGTTAACATGTGCATTATGTGGATTTACATAATGCGGAGAGAAATTCAAACGTAGTTACAAATGCTGAGTGTTGGTGTAACATTTAAATTCTGCAGTCAAAGGATGTTGCATGGTGCAGAATTGTGAAATGTAGTTTGATAATCTCTGGTGTAATCTCTTCAGCACAGAGCCAAATAAACTCTTGACATGAGTGTATTCAACTAAAAGATTAATTCTTAGCAGATTTTCAGGTCTTTCCAGCTAAATACACATGCTTGCACACACTCATGTATAAGCTTGCCTTGCCACAAATTATATAAATATTACATAAAACACCTACTGTGATCTGACAAGTGGACATTATTCATTAATATGTTGTGCAGCTGTTATGAAACTCGTGTTAAAGTGTTATTAACATGGTTAAAGCAGAGTTTATGTGTAAAATTACCAACACTTCTGTCCTTGACATTCTTTGTCCACTAGTCTCCCTAACAAGTGCTAGCCTGTCTGTTCTGCAGACAGTGATCCAATCAGACACTGAGTTATGTGTCATTTAATGGTATAAAAATGTCACTGCTAGCCAGCCAGCCGGGCTTACAGTAATCCAGCACTAAGGCAGGCCTTTATGACAATAGGAAAAGGCCTCGGCATCTCACCCCTGAGCTGCTGCCAAAGCGTCATTGGGACCAAAGCCATACCAGTCTGTCTGATAGTCTAATCACTGACCCAAGACCCAGGTCAAATACGTTATGGCCACTGGTTTGCATGTTCTCTGCTCCCGAGGGAGTGCAATGTGAATATTATTAATGCAGGAATGATTAATGCAGCTATTAGAGGGGAGGTATTAAATGGCATACTACACATATAGCATAAGTACTATTATTATCCCTGAGAGTGATTTTTTCTTACAGCATATGTGAGGAAAGTATTGGATAGGCGGTGCTATTAGGTTCCTGCTGTAGCCATCATCATGTAGACTTTTTTTGATGCAATAAAATGTAAAATGCAAATATTAGTCGGTGGCTCCATATCTCTGAATGGCCACTTGCCAGATGAAATGTTACCTGAGGGTTGTTGTACAGCAGGCAAAAAATCATTTGGGTATTTATCATCCCTGGTCAAAGTCATACATTATAATGGTGCACTCTGCATGCAAAGTGCTACATCAGTGTAGATGGAAATTGAGGTGCTCTAGTCATCAGATCATTTTATTGGATTTTATTATGCAGGTTATCACAAAGAGGAGCACTCAGATATTTGAAGGCAGGTTTACTGTGTCAAACAGCCAGGTGTCATAGCAGTCATATTCAATATTAACAAAACAATCTTAACCGTTTTGTGTAAGTTCATACTGAAAGAAATGTGACTGGAATACATTAAATGATTTCACATTGCGTTACACTCCTTCATGTACTGTTGAGCAACAACTGACTTACAGGGAACCTGCAGAACATTGTCAAGTCACCATATTTACTCACAACTCTCCAGTGCCACAGTTTCATCATCAGTTGTTTGTGAAGGAAGGGGGAGAGCAGTTACTAGCACACAAGATCTGATGAAACTGTTCTTTCCACTAACAAGATTTGGGTGTTATAGGAAAGAAGTTTAGCTGAGAACAGGTACAACACTGGGTTGATTTCCTGGAAGTCACAGCTCCGCTTCACTAACTTTACTGCAGACACCATTGATCTTCATTTTCCTGTGATGTCAAGTCTGTTCTTTGCGCCGTGTTTTCCAGGCAGGCGATAAGCACTACCATCCCAGCTGTGCGAGATGCAGCAGGTGCAATCAGATGTTCACAGAAGGAGAAGAGATGTATCTGCAAGGTGAGGTAGTCAATAGTCGGTTGTTTAATTAAGTGATTAATTACAAAGAAATTGACAGATAAATTGATAATGAAAATGATCGTTAGTTGCAGCCCTAAAATATACAGCTAAATAATATTTCAATAACGAGAACATGCTATATATCCATCTGTGGCACTAATGAGCTAATGAACTTGTATTTCTTGTGTCTGAGACTGTCTATGTCTTCCTCCTCAGGATCAACAGTTTGGCATCCTGGCTGCAAGAACACCACTAGAACAGAGGAGAGACACAGGGAGCGGGTAGGAATTTGGGCGTCACTGACACCATTGTCCTTGACTTTGTCTCGACTGAAAGCACTTTTCTGTTCACGTCCAATGCCTACTTTTTACTGGACTGGATAGAAATTCAGACTATGTAACAAAGGTTTTTTGCATGGGCTGTTATCACTCCCTTGCTGAACTGTTAAACCTTAACCTAATGTGGTTGAAATAATTTGCCTATTGAGGCAATATATGTTGTGTGTGTGTGTGTGCCTTTGCATGTGTGTGTGTGTATAAATATTTGTTCATGTGCATATTTACATGTGGACACATTTGCCTTGATGTATGTGTGAACTGTTAGTCGGGCTGGAAGTGGCACAACCCCTGTGTGATGTCCTGTGAACTCCCCCTCTCCCTTCCTCCACAGCTATTGCCTCCGTCCCTCTTATTCCTCCAAAAAACAGAAAGGCAGGTACTGTATTCGCTATTGGCTATGAGATGGCATCATCCTGTGTTCCACCATGCACATAGGACACATAGGATGCACTGTATGCTGCCATCTGCTGGAGACAGCCTGCAGTGCCCTCTCTGTGTGTCATTCAGTCTTGTCTTTTAACACCTTAACTGCACTCATATCAAAGGTGCATGAGACTAAGATGTGCACACATTTGGAGGAGCACACACAATGTCACAGACTAATCTGTCTTTTTTAAAACCCCCATTTATCCATTAGGTGAAAAGCTCATTTAATTACGCTACATTCAGGACTGCTGCTGTCATCTAAACTCTTCATTTCCCATAAACAGGCATGAGATTCTTAAGAACATAAAATCACAGCACTAAAGCACTCATTCACTTTGCAAATTTGCAAATGAATGACCTAATCATGAGACGACATGTTAGTATTTCAAAGTACTTCATGTACTTTATGAAGCGCAAATACAGGGTTTTGCAATTCCCTCTCATCGCTCATACAAAGCTAAATGATGTAATGTTGGAGTGTTTTGGGTAATACTCCCGGGTGATATGCAGACGGCAGGGGGCTGTGGATCATGGGAGAATGGCTGCCTGAGTGATGATGTTGAGACTAACACTCACTTTTGTGTTTTCTTCTCACAGCCTACGAGGTCGTCGTCCGAGAGTATTTGTTCCAGACCTGGTTCAAGCATACCTGGCTCACCGGGTCACACGATCTATGTAAGATATGTCACAGAGCTGTATGTTTGAAAAGATTGTGCTAAGATTGTCTCTCTAGTGAGAAATTACCTTTCCCTTTTTTTTTTTTTTTTTTTTTTTTTACAATAGTACAATAGCTATACAGTTGCACCTTGTTCAGTAATAGTATTGTTTTACAGTAGTAATCTCCCTTTGCTCTTGTCCATGTGTGCATGTTTGTCTTTATTTGTCTCCCTAGGCAAAAGTAGACAATGAGATCCTTGATTACAGAGACCTAGCTGCCATTCCAAAAGTCAAAGCCATTTATGACATTGAGCGCCCCGATCTTATTACCTATGAACCTATGTACACCACCTCCCTGGATGAGAGAGACGAGAGACGAGAGAGTGTGGGAGAGGTAAACAGACAGAATGCATGCTTCTCCTCCTGCATGCATGCTGTCTTTGTGGACATACTGTATATTAAGAATTGTATTCCTAAACTGATCCTCTGTTTAGTTGTGGGCTATATTTTCCTCTGATGCTCTAGTAGGTCTTTTTCCTCATGGAAAAAGACATAAAAAGAGGGATTAATAAACATGAAGGAGTCTTTTTTATCAATAACACAGTACATCTTTTCATGTTGTAATAAAAACTTTTATGCGGCACTGAACTTTTATGTCCCTCACAGCTCCACACTGCCAGGAGGGAGCGTTCACCCTTGCCTGATGACAAGGTAAGATATGTCACTGTGTGCTCATGATGATAAATGGTCCTAAAATAGCAAAGAAAAGTAACAAGGTATGCATCACATAAAAAGGAGGCCATGTGCTTTGTTGCTTCACAGTTTGCAAAAATGTGGAAGATCAGCAGATGGGCCATTTTTATACCTTGTTAACACTATAGTTTGATGCTATGGTATTTATAGTACCAGTCAAAAGTTTGGAAACACTTTCTCATTCAAGACAATGGGAAGGTGTGTCCAGTCTTTTGACTGGTACTGTACCTCTGGCTGTCTGGGCCTTTTGCATCTATGGAGCAGTCTGACATTATCTAGATCACCTGTATTGTTTTTAAAAAAGTAAAAAAAAAATAAACAAACAACAAAGTCATAATTCAGACTTGTTTGATTCTTTCCAGTCCTCAAGAAATATGTCGCCAACCCCACCCGCTGAGGTGAGCATATTATTTTGTCAGATTCATTCTCACCTGAATACAGTGTAAATGCTGTATATAATGTATTATCATTAATCCCAGCAGTGTGTGTAGTAACCTGTGTGTGTGTGTGTGTGTGTGTGTGTCAGGGCTCTTACGACAGGAGGGAACGCATCCTCCAAAGGTCCACCAGTCAGGGCTCCATAGGGTCACCAGTTTATAATCGCCATGGTTACACCCCCACCTTGTCACGGTCGCCGCAGCATTTTCACAGGCCAGGTGAGTACTTACGCAGACCACTTTAGCAGAGATGTGTGCACGCATTTGTGTGCGTGTGTGCATGGACAGTATGTATAATGTTACATTGTCTGTGATAATATTGATGATTTCAACTTTTTAAAAGGTTGATTGATGAGATCTTTACCTGTTAGGTAGATGATAACTGGCCATGACAGTTGCTAAAACACATTAGACCCTCCACCTTAAGGTTCTCACTTCCCTCCCTCTGATCTATTTACTGTATTAAAGGAGAACTTCACCAAAATTGACTTTTGGGTTATTATTTTATTGATTTTTTTTTCTTGTAGTACTTTGATTTGACACAATGGACAATCCCTCCTTTTATAGAATAACAACCTCAAAGTCAATTTTGCACCTTTAACAACACAATTTCTCCTGACTTTGCTGTTTTTTCCTTTAAAATGTCTGATTTTAAAGTGTAATAGTCTTCCTTGTTTCTTACTGACCATCTCAAATACTCCTTACTTCTCACTTCTGTGGGTGTCTTTGATTTGCTCTTTTCGTCATTTGAATCCTGTATATCTTCCTTTTCTTTTGGCCCTCACCTTCTCACCTTCTATCTCCTCCCCACAATACCTCTGCTGCCTGGTGCTGGGTTTTTGTCCCCTGCCCCACACATCCCCCTCCCTGCAGAGGCTCTGACAGGCATGCAGAAGCTCTGCTCCTCCCTGTGCAGTAACAGTGTGGGCTCCAGAAATAGTGACTCCCGCCCCACCTCCCCTTTCAGACACCACTTCCTCCCCCATAGCCAAGGTAAGGGCCCAACTCCACTTTACTCCGCTGCCCCCCCCAAGGCAACACATCATCTTCATCATCACCTGGGATGCCACCTCCTGCCAAATCTCATCTGTCATTCTGGATCCATCACCATTTCCCATTAGACAGAAACTGCCATCATGAATGGTCAAACCCCTGTCTGAAAAGCAACAAGCAGCCAAGTCAATGACTCCTCACAAACTGGCATGAACTTCTTAACCTTTTACTAACACAGCCTCTGCCAAAGCAGCTGACAGGCTCTGTGTTTGTGTTTTGCAGCTTTGCATGTACTTGAGAGATACTAGTAATCCAAATCCAATATCCAAACTGACAGTTTCCTGAAAGTTGGATGACGGAAATGTTTTTGTGGTGTCAGAATGAGTCTCCTGTTTCCAGTAAACTGTAATGATGAGATAAAAAGAAAGTTTTTTTAGTGTGTTGAAGCATGCTGTAAGGTACAACTTTCTAAACTGTGAACTCTTATTGAACCGTGAACTCATGTTATGAAACAGACATTATACTTCATGACTCATAACCCATCTTCCAAGCATTAAGTCTTGCTTTCCTTAATCTTCGGCGTTTCTCTGCTCGCTTGAGCTGCTTTTGTACCTTCGTCTGCTTGCACATACTGTAGCGAAAGGCTCCATTAACTGCATTTATTAAAACCAACCAGAATGTCTCCCATTTGCTCAAAATGACTTCAACTGGTCCCGATGGTCCCTGTGTGTTGCACCGTTCAGACTGTGGTTCCCCTTTAGTATCCCTGCTTATGTTCTGTTCTTGGTTCTTCTCACTGGAGGCACTGACCCGCCGAGTGGCCGGAGCTCCCCCCTCCCGCTCAGGCCTGACAGCCGGCCGGTCACCCCGCCTCTCTCTCAGACCCCTAAACATTTCCACCTCCCAGGTAGGAGCTGGAGCGCACCCTGTCACTGCTCGTCCCTACTTTCTCTCTTACCAGACTTTTAACTAACAATCTATCTATCTATCTATCTATCTATCTATCTATCTATCTATCTATCTATCTATCTGTCAATCATTTTACTCCATTTGGGATCAGCTTTTGCTTTTTCCCCTCTTCTTTCACAACTATAGTCACAGATGAGCACCAGTAGACAGTATGTAACACAGGAAAAAGGGAGAAATTCGATAAATATGCTGGTATATTGCGTCATGACTTTTGTAAAACAAATTTAAAATGTTTTATTTTGTATAACAGAGACACTGAATACTCTGTAAATGTCTTTCCTTTCTGCATTTGACTGTTTTCAGATCAGGGGAGCAACATCTACAGAAAACCTCCTATCTACAAACAACATGGTACCTCTCCTCTTATTTATGACTTATTTTAGAAAGAGGGGGCATAACTGTCTGTCTGAATACTATTCACAATACTGAAGGAAATGATGTTATTGAGCTGGGCTCTTTTACTAAAAATGCTTTTGTTATTCAACTGAAACTGTGTGTCCATCTAACCATGTAGTCACCCCCAGTGTCAGTGTACGAGCACTGTTTGAAGTCTGTCTCCGATCCTCCTCTGTCTGACCTGCAGCCAGTTCTACACTGCACATTGTCCATCTTAACAAGTCATTTACAGTAATGTTAAAGTCAGCCTTTTTTTAAAATAAAGCAACACTATGTAACTTTTTCTGAGTTGTGAGGATAATGTTGCCAGTTGCCAGAAGCCAGCTGCTTTAAAACATCATTATCAGGAAAACTGACTAAGAGCAGAAGGAATGATACCAGTAAACAAACATGTTTACTGGCTAGCGACATGTTCACTTCTTGTTTTACTTTTGTGATAAACCATTGAAATGTTTATCTGTGACATTCTAAAATGTAGTGTTTATAGTAGCACAAGTAGAGAAGAGTCATAAAGTCAACAAATTGACTCAGTAATGTCAGTTACACACGTCTATCTAAAATATGCTAACTTTAGCTAACATTAGCCACCATAAATGGTGCAAAAATGTCACAAAAATCATCCATGAAACATATGCAAAAACACACAGATCCTTGCCCTTTGACAGTTCTTTGCCACTTACTTCAGACTCCCTTCAATTTAAGGCTGTATCTAATATTAGGTGACTTGTTAGGAAAGACACTTTTTGCATTGTAGATGGCATAGGTTTCAAACCAAGATGCGGGATAAAATGATTGCTGAGCCTGGTGATCAGATGGTGCTAAGATGTTTAAGCTCCTTGTGGTTGAGACTGTGACCCAGACACTGATAGATCAGTTCCCATGGTTACCAACCTAGATACAGCTGCCATAGCACGTCAAAGCAAGTCTGCTGATGACATCATCAGATCCGCCACCTTCCCCGCTGCCCACGCTCCCTCTCCGGATGACAGCTCACGGAGTGAGGGTGATTGTTGGCCCTACTCTATCGCTGTATTAGGTACAGTAGGCTCGTGATGGGCATGCTTGCACTGCTACCTTATAGCGACACAATAGACGCCTCACCACAGCTTAATTTTCCTGTTTCTCCTTTCTAGCCCAAAAGCTTAACTGCATTCCTGCTTCACTCAAAGCTCTCTTGTAATTCAGGCATAATTTGCCTTTAAGTTTTGCTTGCACAGTGCAGAGGCATCATTTAGTTTTTGTTGCTGCCATATTATTTTTTGCTCAAGGTAGCATCAGTTTCACCATTTTATGTTCACTTACTATACTGTTGGGTGCACTAGCTATACACCACAATGCCACAAATGACTTGGACAGAGATAACTGAGACTGACTTCAAACTGACTTTTGTCTGTCTGTCTTACATTGTGCCGTTCTGTGTATTCGACATCCAATAAATTCTTGACATGAATGATGAAAGCCGCCAGAGGAAACATTCATCATGTCAGTGTAGCCAAATATTCCAATAAGTCCCTCTGTTTGTCTGTCTCGTCAACTCTGTCTCACATTTGTGTCCTAACGTCCACCTATTACTCATTTATTGTGTGTATTTCTTACTGCTCCAACAGCCAAATGAAGCAGCCACATCTTTCTGTCTGTCTCTAAAACTGAACTGTGGATGAAGCATTTCATCCAGCTGTACTTTACAAGTACATGTGCAGCATGACATCCTCCAGAGAGATGTGTGTGTGTGTGTATGCATGTCTATGTATGTGTTATATCATCTTTTGGACTGTCACCCATAGGTTCGGAAGGGAGGAGACGATCCAGAGAAGATGAGGAAGAAGAGGCCTTGAAAAGAAAGCAGTTGCAGGAAGAACATCTCAGCAAGGTCAGTCAGATAACCTTGAACCATCAACTTAACAGATTCAGTTACCAACATTGGTCATTATAGATGTCATATTTCCACTATTTATCAAGAAACCTTTATTTACTTCATGCAGAAGAGGTGATGTAACTTTGTCATGTGCCTGAGATGAAAACCATATATGCATGTTTTGTATCCTTAACGCTCCTGTTCTGCAATGCTGTTTATCTACACGGATATGCAGTAAACTATTTGAAAGTGTATGTGTGTGTGTGTGTGTGTGTGTGTGTGTGTGTGTGTGTGTGTGTGTGTAGATTCAGTCTGGTTTAGGAAAGCTGATTCTGAAGGAAGAGATGGAAAAAGAGCAGATTAGGGAGCGTCACGCACGCAGCCTCTCTGCTCAGCGCTACGACCCCAAACAGACCAACTGTGACGCAGGTACAGAGCAGCTTCATCAGCTAATATGCTCTTGAGTTGTCAGCAATGTACTGTACTGTACTGTACTGTGCTATATTAATTTTACAGTGATTCAGATTTTAGATTGTAATGAATTGTAATCCTATAGTTGTACTAGATGAATGTGCTGGTATTTATATGTTTATGTGTGTTTTTAGATTTGTTTGTAGAATTGTTAGTGTGATAGAGTTTATGTAATGGTGTTGCATGGAAATGAATGTTTTTATTATCTGGTAATTGTTCTGTGTACCTGCCCAGGGATTGCAGATGCAAATGAGCTAATAGCTAAATCTGGCATAAATCATCTCTTCTCATTTTGAGATTAATGTTTTTTATGCATGTTCCTTGTTTAATAAAGACTAATAATAACAATAACTATACAACACTTGTAGGTAACTCTTTGCATTGGTTTTAACATGCCTGGATTATCAAATGGCTCAAATTTGAAGATTCTCTGTAAACATAAATGTACCTGATTGGGTCAACGTCATATTTCTAAAAAAAATCTAACATAAACAATGTTTATGTTTCAGATCCAATTTCTCCAACCAAAACAAACTCTCTGCCTGGCTATGGAAGGAACGGCCTACATCGGGTGAGAGCTCACTCATACTCACAAGATAGCTGTTGATTATGTAACTACAGACAGCAAAATGCTGATAGGAGATGACAGTTAGAAAATTATAATGACTGGAAGTATACAGTCTTGGCACCACTGCCACAAATAAAAATTTCTATATATTTGTTGTAAGTTAAATCTAATTCTGGTCGTAACGCAGCAACAAAATGCCCATATGTCATTGTTGATGTACTACTGTCTGTATTCCCGCAGCCACAGTCAACAGATTTCACCCAGTACAACAGCTATGGGGACATGTGTGGAGGAGGCAGAGGTGAGAGCTGCTACCAAAGTGTAGCCACCAAGTAAATCTCTTGCCAATTTCACCAGAGCTATTCAGCACCAGTATTCAGAAATGGCTTGCTACGTGTACATAAGATGGACCTGCATTTTGAAATATTTGCATAATGATTCACACAATGTGTCATCAGGGACAACAGTGTTGTAGATAGTAGCCTGGCAGGGGATTTGACAGCAACACCATTAACTGTGAGTCTCATTTTCTGTCCCATTTTGTCCTGCAGAGTTTCAGGTATGTCTCTCATCTGCTTTTTCACATGGCATGCACCCTCACCAATGCATCATAAATTTGCTTGCTCATGGGTTGCAAGAGACACCTTATCCTGAATGCACAGTGCCCCCACTCATGCTACATGCTTGCATCACTGTTGGATTAGTGTCAACTACAGGGCATGCAGTGCAGCAATTTCAAATGCCTCTGATTTGAGAAGCAAACATGCACTGCCCAGTAGCTGAAACACTGTAATGTACATGCAGTGTACAATCATCGCCACATGTCTTGTTTTGTTTGTCCGTATACCAGTGTTATGACTCAAGCTAAATGTCACATTTGAATATATGATTTCAAAACTCACCATAGAAAAAAAAAGAGACATGCAGAAAACATGTACGACGACTGCCCATCTTGAATACTTACTAAGATACTGAACCGTATCCACTACTTGCTCCATCCAGTGAAGACTGTGCCCACTGTCATTAGTGGACATACTCATGCCATTAACCCTGCAGTCCCCTTCCACTATATTACATTTGTGTATGTTCTATTCTTTAGCACATTAAGGATGGCCGTGCAGCACTTGCAAGGATGGACAGGGGAGTATCTATGCCTAATATGTTGGAACCAAAAGCAAGTATCTTCTTCTTTTTGTACTGATGTGAAATATGTTACAAAATTTATACCTTGTTCACTTATACTGAAGTGCATTTTACAGTAACACATAAATAAAGGCAAACTTTTCAGCTAATAAAAACAAACAAACTTGACAATTTGATTAAGAAGAAGCAACCAGTCCGTTAGTGGAAGGTGAAATAAAATAAGCGGTGTTCTGTATTGACCTTTGTAGAGTGGGGACATTGGTGGAAGAAATAGGGAGCTAAGAGAGATTTTTAATGGAGGTAAAAGACTCACATTAGCCGGGTTCCTGATTTAGCATGCTGCTTCAGGAGTCACTCTAGCGCTTAGCATGCTGGCTTCTCCATGTTCATCTGCACATAGCTTTGACTTACAGTGGCTGGATACTGTATGCAGCATACAGTGGAGAATCCAACGCCCAGATTGTCATCCAAACAACTCATATCACTATATACTGCGTAGTATATAAGGGAGTGTACACTACTGTGTGGATATGAGTTGGTCAGAGGCTTCACAGAACTTCTAGTTGCTTATTATTGAGCATTTCAGTTAGGTAAATTATGATTTTCCAGTTTCTTCTTGTACAGATGGGATTAGCTATTTAGAAAAGTAGAAGCACCTTAGTTTTACAGGACAGTCATTCCCATGTGGATTAACTTGGCCTACATTACTGATGTTAGCTCTTTTTTTAGTTTGCATTAAATTGCTCTAAAAATACAGCCCGTTATGTAACTCTGTTTTCATGTTTTTTGTCCCTTACCTAATCTATTGCACGTTTCTACACCAAAAAAAATGTGTGCACACCATAGTACCCTGCATTTCCCCAATAACCTAAACAAAAAACAAAAGAAAAACAGCTCTCACTCCCAGTCAGCCTCCTGTCACATACCTGTTCTCCCACCCAGTGTTCCCTGTCACAGTGAGAACTAGAAGAATATCCAAATTTTATAGTTTTGTCTGATAAAAATGGTTTGTAAGTGTTTGAAGCTTGACTCTAGCTTGGAGTGACCTGTTCACTGACGAGTGTCTCCTTCTGAAGGTGTATCCCTATGAAATGCTCATGATAACCAGTAGAGGGAGAGCTAAACTGCCCAGGGATGTGGACAGAACCAGACTGGAGGTATCAGTTTTCCACCTGACTGTCCGCAATTGATACTGGATTTTTTTCGATTTTGTGTAAATAACATGTTACACAAATACAACTGTAGCAAGGAATGTGCGGTATCCATTGCTTCTTGTCATTTTTGCAGTGACCCTTTTTATGGCTTCGGTGCTAACCACGAACAACCCTCACCCCACTCCCCTCCCCTCCCACCCTCCCCTCCTTTGTTTTCTCCACCTTTGTTCTCAATTCTAGCGCCACTTAGCACCTGAAACGTTCTTTGACATCTTTGGAATGGAGATCCAGGAGTTTGACAGGCTTCCCCTGTGGAAACGCAACGACATGAAAAAGAAGGCCAAGCTCTTCTAGCACTCAGAGCAGCATGCATATACTATACATTCATACAGATAGCACACGACAACTGTAATCTAGATGTAGGTTTTGGTTTATTTCCTTTTCTTCTGTTTTTTGTTTTGTTTTGTTTTTCCTGACATAATCAAGGAAGCCATGAAATGGACTCTTTTTGCTCTGATGCTTCCTGAGAATGTGAGCTGAATGATTTGTCCAGTTAGACTTGCACAGGAAACAAGGAATGGGAATCTCTTCCATGTTCAAAAATGACAAAGAATGAGAGTGAATGATAAATAGGGTCATGTTATTTGGTTTGACTGCGCTTGTTTTACTTCTTGCTTTGCTTTGAGTGGAACTGCTTTCATTTCTTTCTTGCTTGTTTCTTCCTACTATTTGTTGCTGTTGATTCCTGTGGAACTTTGTAAGTACAGTAGAACCTCATGGCGCCATTACAAAATGTCCATGCTTGTAGCTTGAACATGTGTCAGCTTTCCTTCGCTTGGGCTGAAACAGTTTTGGTCCAAAGTTTGCAAGAATCGGCTCAGTGAGTCTTTGAATTTAAAAAAAAAAAAAAAAAGGCAGTCAGCTGACCCAGCAAATGTTTTACTGGATCTACATGGAAATGAATCATCCAAGCACCTACACATCGTCAGTCTCCTTCCCTTGGCTGCTGTACATGCCAATCAGTCATCCGACCCTGACAAAAAGAAAATGTCTCTCTTCTCAGGCTCTCATAAACATGGCCAGACACTTTCCCTTTACATGTATTGGAAGTACAAATCTTAATATATTTTAATGCCGTATCCGACATACAGTAACCAACAAATAGATAAAACACCTAATGTAAGAAGCAACTGTATTTGAAAGTACTGTTTTATAAATGAAAACCCACACTGCCATTTGTTGTATTGAAATCTAAGCCAATAAAGCTTTAAATCACCATGAACCATATGATCCTCGGCTATACCAAAGGTACCCACCGCCTCTTTTCTGTTCTCTGTTTACTTCTTTGCATTCCACTAATAAACACACTGGTTCAGTGACGTCACACAGGTGAGAGGTAGTCTGACGACTAGTTGGCTTTTATGGGACCAGTCCAACAGTGTACTCTACTAACCCTCTGCACAATCACTGATTATATGGGGCACCTTTGAGGAAACATCTTTTTACATGATCTTGGCCTTTTACTCTGATATAAACATTTGTATAGCTGCATTTGAAAATTTTGTGTGGAGGCAAATATTCCTCTGATGAATAGTGAACAACCACCATTGCCCAGGAAACCCATCAGCTGTTGCTTTTAAAGGAACATATTAGCTGCTTGAGAATTTATTATCCACATTTTAATAGCGTCTGAAGTCACTGGCCTTTTCAAATATTTAGCCATAATTCAGAGAGCACTGTCAGAATTTGACTGCAGATTGTCTTTTGGACAACAAAATACGTACAGCATCTATAACTGAGCTTTTTTCAAAATATTCCACAGTTTTAAATTGATGAATACAGTTTCCTTCCTTTTAAGCAGTCATTTGTGTCAGTTCATGTCAGTATGAATAAAAACAAATATTTATTTGAATAAATATTTTATTTTTGCTTGAGACAGGTATCATTATGAACTATGTTTTGTCAGTTATATTTATATGGTAATGCAGTTGCATGCATAGATTTTTTACAGTAAAAACTTTTCCAGATTGATGCAATCAAGTGCTAGTGGGAAGGTAAGATATCCAAGACTTGAGTTCTGTTCACGGTAATGCAAGAAACTACAAAATTCATATTTTCCTTTTCATGAGGTCCATATCTTTTGAAAGTTTGTCCTCCAGGTTTGAATTTCTAATAACATGGCAACTTAATATGAGAGCAATGCTGTATAGTGCAAATCTTTGTTAAATCTCAGATGTCACATCAGTGTTTCCCATGCAAACATTACTGTAAAGCATTACCTCGATTACCTTACAATGATAATGTAATTTTGAGAAAAAAGAAAGTGTTTAATGGTATGGATACTTACCTCAAGCATGATTGATTTTCATACTGTATTGAAATGAACTGAGCAGTGGCTCCCTGGATGGCAGGAAAAACATGTTTCAAGACATATAAAAATAATCTGCAATAATAATTTGTGTCTGATTTGGTTTTTCCACAAAAAAGGTTCACTTTAACCCTGATCATATTTTGTCATTGTCTCCTATTAAGTCGATTCTGACCAAAGTCACCGCAAATGCTTTTCTGTACAGCTACTTTTATCTTAAAGGTCACATATTATACTCTTTTTCAGCAAATTAATATAGGTCTCTGAGGTCCCCAAAACATGTATTTGAGGTTTTTTGCTGAAATACCACTCAGATTATGCATTTTAGCATGCCTCTATACCCCTCTGTTGCAGTCCTGTTCTCAATGGGCTGTTGCTGTGTCTATGTGAATGAGCTGCTGCTCCACACACCCCACTCCAGAACTGGGTGGCTTGCCGGTCTGATACAATGCAAATTATATGACCACAACTGGAGAGAGGGCTGTTGACAGTATTCATATTCATAATGGAACTGCAACGGAGCTGCAGCAGCGTCACTAATACTAGTATTACAGTAACACTAAGTGTAACTGTGCATCAGAATTGTCGTATAAGCCTCCACTTGACTTTACACACACTGCCACAGTGGGCCACTAAAGCCTTATTATCTGAGCAAGTTAGCTGCCGGGTGCTAATCAAAGTTACACAACACTGCCAAGCAAATGAATTCTTGCAGTTTTACTTTCTTTTTCACACATGTATCGTTACCCTCATGGTATGTCTATCAAGGACATTTA
The DNA here is from genome assembly GCF_963924715.1 of Thunnus thynnus. Lineage (NCBI taxonomy): Eukaryota > Metazoa > Chordata > Actinopteri > Scombriformes > Scombridae > Thunnus > Thunnus thynnus. The sequence continues at coordinate 8,670,002 of NC_089530.1, read as the reverse complement.
CATAACGTTACGGCAGCAACACACACATACTGACAAGGATCATGGAGCAGAACGGGTTAAAGTGTAATAACAAAGCTAGCTGAGCTAGCGCTGCAGTTTAAAGTCCTACCAAAAGCAACTTGAAAAAACAGTTACCACCATCCAACCTACTATTGTCGTTATTTAGTTGGCTTCAAATGAGACTTAATGTTCACACAGTTTTTCTTGATTGTTCCTCAACAACATTAGTTCAACATCACTAGCAATATTAGCTGTGCAACATGCTAACACCAAGTTCAACAGGCTAACCTAAATAAACAGTAAAACAACATAAAACATGGCAAACATTACAGATTCCAAGTTTGAGGTATGGTCACGATCTGCTGGTATCGATCCAGAAATGGAGTTACATCCAGGTACCCACTATTTTGTGCACAGATACAACACTTTTCCAGTCATTGTTGGGACATTTCCATCAAAAATAAAGTGAATCCAACAGGTCTTCACTTCCTCAGATAATGGGAGACATAAAGACTGTTGTGTTGCTTCTTGCAGCCCACAACAGAACAATTTGATTCAGTAGATTTCAGTGGGCTGGGACCATCAGCCTGCTGATGGGCTGGAGGAGGTCCCTTTATGATATCATAAAGGGAGCCAAATCTAAATAGCGTGTTTGCACACACATTTACCGAAAGATGGAGCAGGAGATAAAGAGAGAGGATGGTCTTTTCTTACAGTTTGGGGGTCTCCAAAAACACGGGGGACACATATTTATGTTGGAAAGGCATGAAAAAGTGCATTTTGCATAATATGTGGCTTTTAAATTTCTACTCCAGACATGTTTTAAGACATATAAAGATGCTGTGCTTATAAATCATTTGTGTCTTATATGTTTTTTCCACAAAAATGTTCAATACACTGGTCAAAAATTATTGAAAGCACATCTCCTTCTCCCTCATTGAAAAACACTGAATATATGAATGTGTAAACGAAATTAAATTAAATTAAATTAAATTTCAAAAGTGTCTGAAAACTCCATTTTCAGTGTATTTGCACTGGAGGCTTCAAATCTCTGCATCATATTTGCAAGTTGCTTGGTGAACCACGATTGTCTTCCAAGCTAGTTGTGATGTCACAAATCATGCCCATAAGTACACGTCTTAAATGGATCTTTAAGGAGAGCACAAAGAAACTTTCCCCCTGAGTAGATGAATGTGAAAACAGGCTAGTGTCAAACCCTTCACATTAATCATTCTGCACAGTGAAAGTTAAACATCCAAGTGAAGAAAGATTAAGCTAACACATTTTTGAGAGGAGGGGGACTTTAACGATGCAGAAAACTATGGTGTGCTTTGAAAAATGATCAACAGTGGTGTAAAGTGTGATGCAACTTGTAGTAGAAATACGCAAACATTCCACTATAGTCCTTTAAGTGTCACAACATAACTTCTCAGCTCTCTTTTGAGCATTTTGGCTCCGAAACATGAACTGAACTGTACACTTGTACAGTGCGTGCTGTTCATTAAAGCTACAACGTGACTGTACTCAGTCAGAGGGACAAATGTGAATTCCTATGGACACAACAATCATAATTTTCCTCTTAGAGAAGGAAGCACTGACAAACACTCCTGGAATATGGAAAACAGATGCCTGCATCTGGGGTCACAACACTGCCAGTAAATTGAATAATGCAATGCCTATTAATAAATAGCACAGGAGAAAAACTTAAAAGAGGTGGTTATTATACAGATACAGTACTTCCTACTGCCCCTGTCAGTCAACTTTGTCTTTTTTGCTATCAAAATTAAGGTTAATAATAAGTTATTGAATATCTGCACCTTTTCTACAGGAGATGTTAGAAAAAAATCAGGAGTGTCTAAAGAAGCAAAGGGAAGCCGTTAAATACAGACTGAAGAAACTGGCAGCACGGCAATCAGAAATCACAGTAAGTTGTGTTCAAACTGGTCTTTGTTAAAATTTACAAAAACTACAACACTAATACTGTAATCACATCTGTGAGCTGCAGTAAAATACACTGATAAATGCTTTTGCCTGACTCAGAAAAAGTCCTCAGTGATAAGGGAGAGCATCATAAGGAAATATCAAGAGATCCAGACTATCTTGGATGAAGACCTGAGGATGACCCTATCCTATCTTGAGATGGAGGAGCGGGCTGCTGTCTCGGCCCTGGATGGGCTCATGGAGAAGAACTGTTCCCTCATCCAGGAGATAGAGCAGGACCTGGCCAGACTCACAGTGGCACTGGACCAGGTGGACGCACAGACTGATACAATGGTGACTGAAGCGTTTGTTATCATGGGAAATATTTTAAACAAGACATTGGTCAAGTTGCGATATGCTGGACCAAATATGAACACACACACAATCTGAAATTTCATATTTACTTTATCAATTGTGTATTGAAAATAAAAAATATGACGTGAGTGTTATGAAATATTGTGTTTTCAGAGTACATTTGATCTTGATTTTCCTGTTTTTCTTCAGTCATTCTTCTCATACTCTGAGCAGCAAGAGATGGAGGCTGTGGACAAGTATGGACTAAAACCACAGTTTCACAATTTTCACAAAATTCTTCAGTATGATGCATTGCAACAACAACTTATGTTGTTTCTGTCTGTGGTCTACTTCCTCCAGAGTGATAGATCTGCTGAACAGGACGGACCCCAGCAGTGTGAACCTTGACGACGCCAAAGCTGAACAGATCCTCAGTCTCACCAACAACATGCTTCTGCTTGTCTGCTCCCAGACGCCTCTATTTAAAAAACTCATCAAGAGCTGTCAGTTCTCACACACATGTTAATAATCGCAATTTGATCTCTTTAACATGTGTATTTTTCTGTATAAAAATGTTTATCATGTGTCTCCAGATTCCAGTGAAGTGAGTTTGGATCCAGAGACGGCCCACCCAAAGCTGATCATCTCCCCCCAAGGTGACAGTGCCACCTACACAGACACCTGGCAGGAGCTTCCTGACGTCCCTGATCGCTTTGACACCACCCTTAATGTCATCAGCCTGCAAAGCTTCAGCTTCGGTCGCCACTACTGGGAGATCGACGTGACTGGGAAGACTTACTGGGAGCTTGGTGTCACCTATCCCACCATTCCTCGCAAGGGCACCTCTGAGGACTGTTGGCTTGGCCGTGGGAATGAGTCCTGGTGTGTGGAATTCTTTGACGGGGAGTATACAGCTTGGCATGGAGGGGTGCCGCATCAGCTGCCTTTCACAAAACGCTTCTGTCGGATTGGGGTTTTGTGTAGTTTCCCTGCAGGGTTGGTGACGTTTCTTGAGGCGGACAACATGACACCGCTGTTTTCCTTTTGTGCAGGAACCTTCTCAGACTGCCTCCACCTGGCCCTGTGTCCTGGTCATGACCACAACGGCACCAATGCAAAGCCTATTGTCATCTGTAATACTCCATCTCATACCAGTGGTCTGTGATTAGTTGTGCCACAGAAAAGCATTTAGTAATTATTTCTATTAATGAACCCTTTATAAAGGTTTATAAGCTGTAACTTATGGCTTTATTAACAAAAGAAAATAAATTTACTAATGCTTTATGGATCAGTTACAAGTCATTCATTAATTAAGTTTGGGGTTGCCAGGTAGTAAAAAAATCTTTCTGTTTATCCTGTCTATTTGGTAATAATGCAGTTATAAATGTTGGTAATCCATCAATAAATGCTCATGGGTTTCTTATTCTCTAATAATTAAATCAGTCTGCAGTGAAGGGTGCCTTCCTGATTAATGAAAGAGTTAGTTAAAAAGACTAAGCCAGTGTGATGCTGGAAGTGTGGAGTGGAGTGGTAAACACCAACGGGAGAGATTTTCACAACCTGGCAACCCAAAAGTTACCTTTATCACTGTTACATAAGGCGTTATAATTTATTTTACTAACCATTAATAAAGCCATCAGTTACTTCTTTATAAAAGGCTCCTTCTAAGAAAGTGGTACTGCTACTGGATTAATTTTCTTTGAAATAATAGAATGTATTTCAGACAACATGAAGCACACTGCGATATAAATTACTTGCAGAGAGAAAGAAGCAACTTACAAGGAATCACATTAATAGAGAACACTACACACTTCTTCCAGTGCCTATACTGTATATGCTTATTGAACTTTCAGATAAATATGCAGAAACGTTAGAAGAAACAGTACACCTTATAAGTTCATTATATTAAGTAAAAGGGTCATGAAAAGAATGTTAAATGCTTATTAAGTTTAAATATTCCACAATACAAGATGCATACATTACACTTGACTGATTTTGTAAATGTATAAAGAGATCTAATATCAAAGGTAGTTTATTCTGAGATACACCAAGTGTATGTGGATCCAAAGTCTACATTCAAACAAACAGTTAGCTCTTTGCAAATATGCTCTCTGAGCCTCTGTGTTACATCTGATTGTGTGCTTAGTCTCTTTGATCAAAATCCATTTTAATATATTTCAATATGAAAAATGTTTCAAAAATGGCTCTTGATCTTTTTTTAACAATTATTTGTTCATTATAAATATTTGGTTACATGAACAATGTTTTGCTCATTATTACTTAAATAATTAGTGTCCAAAAGCCCAGTTAAAGTCAATAAAACTGACTCAGCATGATGGATGGATGCCAGACCACCCAGGTGAATCAAAGGTTAGTGTACTTACTCAAATGTTTCGAAAAGTGTGACTGATCTGCTAGACAGCGCACTCTCGTTTTACGCTCCTGGATGTCTTCTGATCCACTGCCATCATGAACCTAAAGCTCTTCTTCTTTTGCCTCTTCTTAGCCGTGCTCCTCATACCTGCTGAAGTATGTATTCACTATATATTAAACAGTGTTTGTGTAGCAATGAGCCAATGTACTGGCTATTATTTACAATGTTGGTTAATGCATGGTGCTGTGAATAAAATGCAGTAGAGTTTGTTATCAATGTTTAAAATGAATAATTCACTACATTTCTTGTCATATAGCTATGTTGCACTTTCAGAAATCTCAATAAAAATTTTACTAAGCAATTAACTAAGCACGTATTTTTGGCAATATTTGTTTTCATTCAGCTGAAACCTAAAAAAGATAGTAGTAGTCAAGATCCTAGTCATCATGATCATGAGCATCAGGGACCCAGGAAACATAAACATGGAAAACATGAGAAAAGGATAACAAGATTTAAGCACATCATTGAAGGTAAGTGGTTATTTTTATTTATTTTCTAAGTCATCATTTGTAGAACAATATTTGACATTTAGTATTCTGTAAGTCCTAGCAGAGCTTTACTGTAGACAATATCTCCCTTACTAAACTTAAAAAAGTTTTGTTGGGTAGTAGAGAGAAAAGAGGACAACAATGCTTTATATCTAATGGAAATGTATTTTTTTTAGACGTCTTCTTTGACATCACAGACATAGGTGATGATGACGACGACGATGATGATTACTCCGAATGGCTTTTTAAACTTCAAGACCCAGATGGTAAGAGAGTTAACACTCACGTATTCTGTCAGGCTCCACAGAACAACACCAACAGTATCTGTGTAGCTTAACATGCTTTCCCTTGGCATGGCAGAATACATTACATTGGAAACCTCTCATGCAAACCTTTTTTTTCCCCCCTAATGTTTTTCATTTCACAGGCCAATGCGTCCCAAACCCTTGCGAGAACAATGGAGTGTGTGAGGAGAAAGGCAAGAGAAGATTCAAGTGTGACTGTCCCGCACCTTTCAGGGGAAAGAGATGCCAGAGAGGTTTGAAAAAAAAAACATCTCCATGCTGTTGTTACAGACTGGTAAAATATGCACAATATATAATGAGGAAAATTGAATTAATAAAAAACCAAAACATTTTTTTTTTTATTATTATCATCTCAGGTCCAAAAGTTTGTAGGAGAGGAACATGTGGCCGGGGTGAGTGTGTGCTGACCTCGACGCCCCCGTACTATGAGTGCAAATGCAAGCTGCCCTTCCAGCCTCCACACTGCACAAGTTGTAAGGAATATTTCTTTATCCAAACAAGATAGAAGAACTCTTTTCAACAAGTGTTGTTATAGTTCCCAAAAGCAAGCTCATACCGTTTCCTGTTTTTCTCCAAAGATTCACTGTGTGAGCCTAATCCATGTATGAATGGTGGACAATGCGTCAAGGATGGTAATGACTTTGACTGCGTGTGCCCTCAAGGGTACAGAGGACGTTTCTGCCATGTTGGTAAATACTTTTCTTTTCCCCAGCCCAATATACATGTCATTTAAACTCATATACTGACTGAGTGTGATCTTAGGCCCAAATGACTGCTTTGTGGATGATGGAGAGTCATATCGTGGCAATGCGAGTGAGACAGATGATGGCGATGAATGCCTCCACTGGAACTCACACTTCATCCTGGAGAAAGGACTTGATCCCTTTAACTCCTTTGAGGACACAGATGGACTTGGCCGTCACAACCGCTGCAGGTCAGGTTATACTTCAAGTATGCTGGAGAAAGTAAATATGTGTAGTCAAATTGCAGAAGACATCTACATGCTCACTCAAATGTTTTCCATGGCACAGGAACCCAGACGGAGACTTGATGCCCTGGTGTTTCTATAGAAGAGGCCGTAGGCTGCGGTGGGACTTCTGTGACGTGGTAAAGTGTTCTACATCAACAGGTCAGCTTTAAAGCTTTACACAAGTTCTGATTGTAAGTGCAGTCAACCAAAACAGTTGTGTTATCTTGTGCATGTGTTTTAAGGTGTGGCACCAACAGCTGTCCCCTCAGCCCCTGCACCCACTGCCCGACCTACAAAACCTGAACCTACAACAACCCCCAAGCCAATGACTACCAAACCTCCCCCAACTCAGGCGCCCACCCAGGCTCCAAAACCTACTCAAGCTGCCTCCACTCTGCCACAACTGTTCTCCAGCTGTGGGCAGCCTCAGCCAAAGAAGGTCATTACCCGGATATTTGGCGGTTTGAAGGTCCCTCCTGGAGCTGTACCCTGGCAGGTGTCCTTGCAAATGAGACGCAGGGGCTCCAACCAGCCGTACAGACACATCTGTGGAGGTGTTCTCATCGACAGCTGCTGGGTACTGACAGCTGGACACTGCATGTAAGCACAACCATAATGACTACAAATCATGAAAAGACACAAAACATTGGCTAATTGTGGAATAACTTACACATGTTGACTTATTTTATGTGTTTGAACAGTGACCAAAGTAAGGAAATGCAGGTGGTTATGGGGTGCCTGTCTCTGGATTCGGATGAACCGACAAAGCAAACCGTACAAGTTGAACAGGCTACGAGGCATGAGAACTACAGGGAGACTTCTTCAGCTGTTTACAACGACATAGGTGACCCATGACTCGCTCTCATTTTATATAAAATAAGCACCGATATTACCAACAGTATTGGCATTTAACATCTAAATGAAAGAGTATCCTGAAAGCACCTTACCTTTGTATCTTGATCCTTTTTTGTTTGACTAAGAATCAAATGTCAAATAATAGCAGCTGTAATGATGTGCCTTAGGGAAACTACAGATTTTGTAGTCCATGAAGTAAACTCCAAAAACAGTAAAAAGTACAAGTAATGAAACTGAAGTATTTTATCATTTTGGCAGGCATTGTAAATAGGTGTAAATTTAGAAAAATGTTGAAAAAGTCATTTTTGATTCTGCTTGAAACTACTGACTTTTATCTTCAACTGCATTTTCAAAGCCTTGTTGAGGCTGAAAGCTACTAATGGAATCTGTGCCAATGAGACCCAGTTTGTGAAGGCAGCCTGTCTACCTGATGTCCAACTGCCTGATGGGATAGAGTGTACCATTTCTGGATGGGGTGCCACTGAGGAATGTAAGGCCACTTGCGCAAGCTAAGCTGCAGAACAAAAACATTCATTTTCATTCAGATTGTTTGATTTGTTTTATTGCCAGTTCAGGATTGCAATGCTGTTTTCATTTAAAGGACCCTGTAAACATTGAGTCTTTATTTGATTACGCCCATTGAAATGAGAGACAGTGTTTATTTGGTAAAATCTCATTTTTACCTGGTTGCAGCTGTGTTTGGTTCCAACCACCTGCTGGAGGCAAATGTACTACTGATCAACTCGGAGAAGTGCTCTGAACCCAAAATTTATGGCAGTGTCCTGGATAGGGGTATGTTCTGTGCTGGCTACCTGCAAGGAGGTGTGGATTCCTGCCAGGTTAGTGAGGAAACTGTGTTTGTATAAGTGCTTGCCAGTGTTCATAAATATTTGCATGACAAACTTACTGTATGTACGGTAAGTTCTTGAAGTAGTTGTGTACAGCTGTGCATTTACTATCTGGTCAGCTGTGTTCTCTTGTTACAGGGTGACTCTGGAGGACCACTGACTTGTAAGCAGCACACAAGCCATGTTGTTTATGGTCTGGTGAGCTGGGGAGACCAATGTGGAAGGAAGAACAAGCCTGGGGTCTACTCCCGGGTCACTCACTACCTGGACTGGATTAAGTCAAAGACTCGGGCATCTTCATAAGCAGCCTCTGTTACTCAGCAACATGCCAGCCAGTGTAGTCATTGTCACAAAAAACCCCTGAAATCTACTGTACATCTAAATGTCATATTTCTTTGGTTTTCCCTAAAATTTTATTCTGATTTTAGGCCACGGCAATCCAAAACTATATTAAAACTGAGATGTGTGTCTCTTTATGCTTTTCTGTGCCTGTATATTTTTTACTGTATGTCCTCACCCGGCCCAAGGGCGGAAGAATTCATAGAATTACCTCTAATCAGGATAAGGATCATAGAGTTATAATGCTTGATTATAAAACCACACATGGGAGTAAAACATAGATTTTATTTAGGTATTAGCTGCCCGCATCCTCCTGGTTTTTCATGAGGATGCCTTTTAACAAACGAGTATACAAAGTCACTACTTAAAGTCAAATAGAATAATTGAATTTTCTCATTGCTTCTTCAGATAGTAGGTATTTATGTACACAGAGGAAAAACAAACTGTATGCACAATAGTCTACAGCATAGTGTTAGGTCTCTTTCTCTCTCAAGAAATGCAGGGTCACTGTTCATGTTATTTGGCCTTACTGGGTGTTTTGTTCAATGCAGGCCAACTTCACGATGGACACTGACATGTGAGACTGAGGTCATGCTTGTCCTCCATTGTCTGGTGATCTGAGGGGACAGTTGTAAAAAATAACAAGCCAGTAGTTTACACACGGGTCATTTACTTCCTGAACTATATCAAGTCAAACATGAGAATTGTTTTACCACAGAACAAAAGTGCCCCCGATACCACTTGATGAAATATTTACAGTATAATGCTGTATATGACAACTGCAGACACTAAGAAGGTATATACTATTGAAACATAAGACTAATACTGGGAAACTAATCAGTTACACATAAAAGACAAAGGGTTAAACTTCTCTTCTCAGCTATAATTTTCTTATGTAAACACACCATTTCTCTCCCATGGGTGCTGGTAATGCATGATGTTGATGTTGTCTTACATTTCTCACAGAGGCACTGAAATGCCTTGGTCATTGGTTTTATTTTTACTTGGGACACATCCAGGCATGGTAATTGATTATGGTCATACAGTTTTTACAGCTTGAGTGACATTTCCAAGCTATACTGGAGTGAACATCAGAATGAAAAAAAAAGATACAGACTTTGTGATAAATGAATTTGGGTTCACAACACATTCATTCACAGTCATTTAGGGTAACTCTTTATCTCCCTCTGTGTTTACATGCCAATCCCAGGGGTCCTTAATCCAAAACAAGGTGAGAGGCTGCCTGTTCAGTCCATTCACATCAATGCAGGGGTTAAACATGGGGTAGAGAGGGTCTTTGCACTGCACACAGAAAGAGTGAAGCAGGGTCATCGCGTCTGCATTGTAGAATGACAGCTCCCCCTTCTGGAGATTTGCTAGTATGCCCAGCTTTCTGACTCTCCTCCCAACTGACAGCTGCTTCTCCTGGGTGTCATGGCATGCCAGGTACTTTCCGTCTCCATGGTAGATGCACCAGGATGTCTTATTCACACCCAGGCCAGAGAGCTTTTGTTTTGGCCCATCTTTTTTATCAACTGGCCCAGTGGACACACCTATCAGCCAGTAGGGTTTCTCCTGTACGATGACCTCCCAGTAGTGCTGGCCAGTAGTGAAACTCTCCTGACCCAGGATGCTGTACTGGGAGTCATATGGCTGAGCGCTTGGAGCCTCACTGACAGGCTGCCTTCTCCAGTACACTTGTTTGCTATCCTGGGATATTTCCAGTTTTGGATGGGCTGTTTTGGAGTCCAGTGCAGGAGAACTTAGATCTGCAAATGAAAATGTATATTCTGTACACAACTATAGAGATAGTAAGGGTTGATTTTAAATTGCAAAATATTGGATTGTTTACTAACATGACCACATTCGTGGAAAGTGTTGGGACAGAGCCACTGTGAGGTCGTCCACTAGCCTCTCTACTGTTCTCAGCTTCTCAGGGTCACACAGATCTCTGTCTATTTCCTGGATAGGTGCTAAATCCAAAGGGTCGCTACAATCAAAACTGAAATCCATTAGGAGGCAAAAATCATACATAAAGAAGGCCATTAGAATATAAGAAAATAAATGACAAATATACTCACCAAAGATTCTGTGCTGTGATTTGCTGTTGAAAATCCCAGAAAACAATTTAGCTACATTTGTACAACACTTTAACATGATCCAAAAAAACCTTCATGACATCTAGCATCATTATCCCACCTGCAGGAATTGCAGATCATTTGTTTCTTGGAGGAGTGATTTGCTGGAGGCTCTGAGGCTGTCTATCTCTTTAATCTGAGCCTCCATGATTCCCCTCTGGGCTTCCAGCCACTCTGTCATGCATGTCTCCTCTGCGTCTATGATCTGCATCATCAGTCGTTCATCGCCATCCAGCACAACACGGATCCTGCTGTACTTGTCTGAGATTCTCTCTCTGTAATCTGAAGCAGACTTCTGGGAAATTAAAATACATGATTTAAATACATATGAGTGTCAGTATAATCACAGTATCTGTGAATTAAAAAAGGACATTTCACATTGATTGTACCACTGTTTGTGTATACAGTGACTCCAAGTCCTTGATGGCATGTTCTGCTTCACCTCTCCTCTGCAGTAGTTGCTTCATAGTGGTCTCTAACATGCTCTAAAGACAGAAGATACATCAAGCCTGTAGAAAATAAATATCCTGACAGAGAAATGAATAAATTACAGCAGCACTTACAAGAAAATCAAACACATACAATGATAATATTCACCTTGAAGTCTGTGCAGGCTTCATGGAGTTGGGAAACCTGGTGGTTCTTGTGCATGCCAACCAGGACACACAAACAGCACACAGGGACCCTTTCCTCCATGCAGAAGAGCTTGAGCTCATCACGGTGCTCCCTGCACTTCAGAGACAGTGGATCCCCGGTCACCTCCACCACTGTGTGCTCCCTCAGAGCTGACCTCTGCTGGTGTAGCAGGGCGTGAGCCTGGCACAGTGAGGCATCACAGGTCAGACAGGTCTTTATGGCCACAGATGGCGTTTCTATGCAGTGGTCACAGTGGATAGTTGAACATGGTTTGGTTTCCCTGGTTGAAGTTGTTGTTTGCAGCTTTGATGGTGATGGTCTGTTAGTGAAGTCCTTTACTTTGGTTTGAAGGCTGGTGTTTATCTCCAGAGTGAGGTTGGAGGGGAGGAAGATCTGACACTCTGGACAGAAGAAAGGACCCTCATTAGACACGTCTGTGTCCCAGACAGCCTTGATGCAGGTGTGACAGAAGTCATGTCCACATGGGAGTGTCACAGGATATGTGAAGAAGTCCTGGCAGACGGGGCACTTCAAAGTTTCCTCAACAGTCCCCATAGCTCTGCTTGCACCTGTTGTGGCAGCTCAATGTGCACTGTGCTCCTGGCCTTCCTGCTCATGAATGTTTCACAGGCCTCTTTTAGCATGCACACACCACTCATGTGCCCCAGTGTCAGATTACTAAAGATGAGTTGATATCTTCCAGTCTGCTTTGTTTCAAACCATTGACTCTTAGGAGACCAAACACAATAGAATGGCAAAATTCCAACAAACTGGATTAAGATTAAATTGCCAATTATTTCTCCTAAATGCAGTACCATCAATAATTAATCAAACAAACCTGAGTCTCTTGAGTGTGAAAGTTTATTCTTGACTTTTGGAACAGTAAAATAATGAGTCACAGCATAGTTAATATTTTAACACAAAGTCTAGTTACTAGCCTTTTCAGAAGCTTTCAACCACATCTCAAGGTCTTCATCAGCAAATGAAATTTGCTCCACCGTCGCAGCATGACATGCTACAGTATTAACTGGCCTTGATGTACAAGATGTGTCTATAGTACTTTATACAGTGTTAGTTTTAGTGTATAAGTAAGTTAGTAAATTCGTAGTAGTAGTTGTTAGTAAGTTAATTTTAGTATGTTAGTATACTAAAGTAAAGTATTCAACCAATAGCAGGTATATAGTAACATAGATTCATAGATGTGGTTAAATTTATGTAATCTAATCGTTTATGTAATCTGATTATTTCTGTAATCTCAGTACTGTAGAAGTAATCAGATTACTTAGGCAATCGGATAACAGATGGATTTATGAAAGTTTTATCCATGTTTCGGATAATACCGAAAAAAATCGTTGAAACATTTTTAACATGATAGAAGACACGACGTCGAAATAAAAATAATAGAGTTCGAAGAACAAAGTGTGATTGCACACATATGCAGAATAACAACAGTTGTAATTTGCGGCTACATGCAAATATTTGGATTTATAGATTTACAATTGTAATTAGTTCTTTTTTTAGCTTATACTTTTAAATATGAATTATCAGTGTGTGTACTCTTCATCCTCCATTCCTGCTTGTGCTTCCCATAACCACACAAGTTAGTCCGCCCATCGAACGTGCTATTTCTGCGTACATTATGATATATGCGTAAGTCTCTATGAACGTCTCGAGAAAACCTACGTACACATCGTTCCTGAATCGGTCTCTGTTACTAACGTGGGCTGTGGATGTGGCAGCGAGGCACCGCCAGTCCGGCTGACTACGTGTCTCCCCTTTGCAGTGCACCCCTAACTGTAGTTGTGCTTGGTTTCCTCGGTTTCTGACATTGCGCTGTAAGGAGTCCTCTGGTAAGTTTTGTCTTGAGTCCATTTTACACAAAAGTACAGTGATTAAGCTAACTTTGGTAGTTCCCAATGGCTAATGCTAGCTAACACTAGCTAGCCCTGGGTACATGAATGACAGCATCAACAGTAGACGCATAGCTACAGTCTTTTAGCCTCATTAACTGACTTGCAAACAAAGGGGCTTCATATATGTTAACGTTTTTATGTATATATGTTGTATGAACAGCACTTAGCCGCATGCTTTTTAGCTAGCAAGTATTTCTAAGCTATGAAAACAACATCCTCTTCACTACTGGGTCAGTGTGTCAAGTTCAAGCAGCAACACTGCTGATAACATCAAGGAACATGATGCAAAGCTTAACAGTAAGACTAAAATAATGTTGAAATGTATAACGGTCATTGAGTCTGTTAAGATATTTCATCTTCTTTAACATCTTAAGCCTTTGTGCACATTACCAAACAAACAGCCTGTCTGTCATATCTAAAACCTGCTTATCTCAGGAGAGGTTATTGCACTGTTACAGTAACCTGGCACTGGTTTGTGTGTTTATCACAGTTGTCCCCAGGTGTCAGCACCATGTTTGCCAGGCTGGCCTCGTGCTCTCGCCTGACATCCAGATTCCGGCAATCAAATGTCTGTCCAGCTTCCATCAGAGCATTTTCCCAGGCGAAATGTAAGTATTCAACCTACCTCCTCGTCACACCTGAAATGGACAATATTCTCACATCTCTCTGATCTATATGCTATAATACTCTTTGCTGCAAGTTGATGCTGGTGTGTACTAAATTCTTACTTTATTATTGTTTGCAGTCTTTCTCCCACGTCCCCATGGGAAGTCTTTTGCCCACCGGAGTGAGTTAAAGCAAGCTAAGCGCATTGTGGTGAAACTGGGGAGTGCTGTGGTGACACGGGGAGATGAGTGTGGCCTGGCACTGGGACGACTGGCCTCAATAGTAGAGCAGGTAAGGCCACATTAATATTGTTGATACAGACAAGAGAGGACCCACTGTTGATGATGGTTGTGTATGTGTGAACATCATATTATGTGGACTTACAACACATATTAAAGAACTTCCTGCTCTGAATAGTAATCATGGCCATAGGAAAAAAAAAAGTTATTGTCTTTGTTTGTCCTATCAGGTGGCTGTGCTGCAGAATCAAGGCAGGGAGATGATGATTGTCACCAGTGGCGCTGTGGCGTTTGGGAAGCAGAGACTAAGACATGAAATCCTGCTGTCTCAAAGCGTCAGACAAGCCTTACATTCCGGACAGAACCAACTCAAGGAAATGGTGAATAATTATCTTAAACACAGGGAATTAGATAGATATTTGTTTAATGTTGTTAATAGCCTTGATAACTTGTGTGAAATCTGTTTTTTTTTTTTTTTTTCAGTCAGTCCCAGTTTTGGAGGCACGGGCGTGTGCAGCTGCTGGACAGAGTGGTCTGATGGCGTTGTATGAGGCTATGTTCACCCAGTACAGCACCTGCACTGCACAAGTATGTACTGGACTTTTCTCTCACAATAGAGTAGTTGCAGCGACTGACTTTGTTTTCACTGAATTCTTTACACGTCTGTCCATTTCTGTAGATTCTGGTCACCAACCTGGATTTTCATGACGAACAGAAGCGCCGCAACCTGAACAGCACACTCCATGAACTGCTGCGGATGAATATAGTTCCTATCATCAACACCAATGATGCTGTTGTTCCGCCCCCTGTTCCCAACAGTGATTTGCAGGGGGTAAATGTGGGTACTGCATGAAGGGCATAATGGGAAGGCTAAATGTGGTCCAGAGTTGTTATGGTGGATTGCTTAAGGCATGCATGAATTAATGAAGTATGCTTCTTAACAATTACATTTCCACCCTCACTAACATTTTGGATACATAATGTTCTCTATGGTTTTCTTCATTCCATTTTATTGTGCACAGACCAGCTTGTGTTATCTCCTTTTGGAAAGAGGTGAACATATGTTGTTTGATTTGTGGCTAAATGGGACTGGAAGGTTTTTGTTGCATGGCACCAATTGATAAGCTGTTATTCTACAGTATAATCTGAGATGCAGTGATTTTCCTTTTAGGTTAATTTTTGTTTGTATTTCAGGTAATAAGCATCAAAGATAATGACAGCTTGGCTGCACGTCTGGCTGTTGAAATGAAAGCAGACCTCCTGATTGCCCTGTCTGATGTTGAAGGTACAGAAATGATTTTTTTATAGTCAAATAATCAGTTACCAGTGGTCAATTATTTAATTCATATGTTATAAGTTTGAGCATACAGTATATCCATCAGAAGTTACCCAAAACCCAAAGTTCATCTTTAAATTGCTTATTTTTTCTTGCCAACCATCAGAAGATCCAAAGCTATTTAGTTTGCAATGATATGAAACAGAAAACACTGAAAATCTTCATATCTGAGGAGGTGTAAACAACAGATGTTTGTTTTTTACATAATACATTATTTAAACTGGTAATCAGGAATCAAAGTTGTTAATTCATTAATCAAGTGATCATTTCAGCAACAATATGCTGTCATTGCATTGCTTTTATTCCTGAACATCTTATGTCAAGGAGTTATCTGTCAATAAAAAACTCTGTATTCTGTCTGGCTTTTTTGGCCAGGCTTCCTGGATGTCAATATCACTGTGACTGTTCTGCTTGAATGAAGGATTAAAAAGAAAAAAATCCTTCCCACAGGCTTATACGACAGTCCCCCAGGAACAGATGATGCCAAGCTCATTGATATATTCTATCCTGGGGACCAGCAGTCAATCACGTACGGCACTAAGTCCAGAGTCGGCATCGGCGGCATGGAAGCCAAGGTCAGCCTGACAGACAAAACTTTATCTCAATGTGTAAACAGGTACTGAGGTGGTTGAATGATGACAAAGTTGCAGCATTCTAAATCACGTTGTCTGAATCAGGTGAAAGCAGCCCTTTGGGCACTACAGGGTGGGACGTCTGTTGTGATCGCCAACGGCACTCATCCCAAAGTCACAGGCCATGTCATCACGGACATTGTGGAGGGAAAGAAAGTTGGCACCTTCTTCTCTGAAGTGAAACCAGCAGGTACAAGTTAAAATCATCTGGAAATAATATCTTACTCTTGTTATGAGGTTGTGTTTTATATTTGATGGTTGTACTGCTGACAACATCAGGTCCCACTGTGGAGCAGCAGACAGAGATGGCCCGGCACGCTGGCAGGACTCTGGCCTCTCTGCTCCCGGAGCAGGTGAGTTCCTTGTTCCTTCACCATGGTCTGGCTAACTGATGTGAGGTTGAAAAACACAATACAATCATATACAGTATCTCCTCACTGATGCGCTGTGCAAATAGCATTTATTGCATTTTATTTAGGATTAATATATTAAGGTTTATTCCAACAAATTTAAATAACAAGAATCTTCAGGTTACAGCCCATAATGTTTACTTCATTATATGAGTCCTAAATGAATTTAAATAACAAGATTTTAACAGGGAAAGAGCATCTCTTTGTTAGCACTGAGCAATCATAAATTACAACACTGAAACAGGGAAATTGCACAATCTTCACAACAGGATGAAAGGGTTGCCAAACTCAACAGAGTTTTAAATTGTACTGATGGTAGCTGTAATTATTTGTTAATCATATATATATATATATATATATATATATATATATATATGTGTGTGTGTGTGTGCGTGTGTTTCTAGAGAGCAGAGATCATCTGCTGTCTTGCTGAGCTGCTTACAGAGAAGAAAGATGAGATTCTCAGCGCCAACAAGAGAGACATGGAGTTAGCAACAGCATCAGGTACAGAGGCACAGAGAGGAGACTATGATCACCTTAATCCACAGCTGCTTGCAATCTTCTGACTCATATGCCACGCTCTGCCAGATGTTATCGTCCAGCTCCATTATTATTATCAGATTTAGTTTAGTTGTGCCATACTTAGGTCATGTGGTTGTCAGTATTGATTGGCATTTATCTTAGCTCTGATGTGCTTCAGCTAAAGTTATGTAAGCATGGTACCGATTTTTAAGCTTGGCAAGAGTCATTCTGTGCACTCTATTATTGGACAGCATAGTGAGGAGGGAGACCTTTAATTGAAGGAGCCAAATTCACGCTCCTTTTTTAGAAAGCCTGCTTGCTGAAATATTATTTCACAAGGCTCAGGATCTCTACTAGATCTGGAGAACTGTTTTGTAGCTGAACCTGACCTCTGGCCTTTCAGGTTCAGGAGCCAAGCAAGAAAAATATCTACAGGAATCTATAGAAAATGTCATTGTCATTGCTGCTATTTATTTATTTTAATTCCTCATAGGTCATTTCTCCCAGCCTCTGATCAACCGCCTGAGTCTGTCAACATCTAAGCTGAACAGCCTTGCCATTGGCCTACGTCAGCTTGCTGTGTCCTCCAGGGATAGTGTTGGTCGGGTGCTGAGGAGGACCAGGGTGGCCAACAACCTGGAGCTGGAACAGATCACCGTTCCCATAGGTGTCCTGCTGGTCATCTTTGAGTCACGTCCTGACTGTCTCCCACAGGTCAGTCATTCCAAACGCTGATGATGTTGGTGACTTATTTTTATTTTTTTATTTCTTTTTATATATTTCAAAGTTAGTAAGATTAAAATTAAATGTATTTAATATTGTCTTTCAGGTGTCAGCTTTGGCTATTGCCAGTGGAAATGCTCTGCTATTGAAGGGGGGTAAGGAAGCTTCCAACACCAACAGAATTCTACATCAACTCACCCAGGAAGCTCTTTCCATTCATGGAGTGACGGATGCTATTCAACTGGTAAGACTGAAAGCATTAAATTATATACATTTAGTGTGTTTTTTTCCCCCAGAGATTACAGTATTAATGAAATTTTTCTGTGATGTGCTAAAATTTACTTTGGCATGTAGGTGAGCACACGTGAAGAAGTTGAAGATTTGTGCAGACTGGACAAGATGATTGACCTGATCATTCCAAGGGGTTCGTCCCAGCTGGTCCGGGACATCCAGAGGGCAGCTAAGGGTATTCCTGTCCTGGGCCACAGTGAGGGCGTTTGCCACGTCTACATAGACAGTGATGCCAGCATAGACAAAGCTATTGATGTCGGTATGTGGATTCCTGGAGGTTGGAAAAACGTTTTGTATGTTGTTTCCATTTCTGCTTTGGTTTGTTTCCAGTTTTGTGAAACTTGTAGAACTTGAAAATTACTGTCATAATTTATGTAAATGCAGATATATACATACAGACAGATATTTTGCCAAAATGTAATAGATTTTATTTCACATTCTATTATTTTTACCGAAGAATTTTGGTTTCTTGCAGTGAACAAGAATGGCTGAATTAACATACAGGGAACATTTTATTTGCTAACTACAACTCATTCAGGATGCTTTCCATGTTTGAGTGCACAATATATGTGTCAATTTTGTGTGTGTGATATAATTTATGTTTGATTCTAGTTCGAGACTCCAAATGTGACTACCCTGCAGCCTGCAATGCTATGGAGACCCTCCTCATTCACAGAGATTTGCTGCGAACCCCCATATTTGACCAAATCATCGATATGCTGAGAACAGAACATGTAAGAAACATGCAGTGACTCTGTAGTCAATAGTATTATGCATTGTCCATTCTGGCAAGAGGGTTTGGCACTTAAAACAGGTCAATGACGTACAACTGTGTTTTTTTTAAAAATTATTTTTAACTGATTACAATTGATTATTCTGTTACCGAATCATCGTTCCATTGCGTCCTCACAGGTGAAGATCCATGCTGGCCCCCGCTTTGCATCATATTTAACTTTCAGCCCATCTGAGGTGAAGTCTCTGAGGACAGAGTACGGGGACCTGGAGTGCTGCATTGAGGTGGTGGACAGCATGCAGGACGCTGTGGATCACATCCATAAATATGGCAGCTCCCACACTGATGTCATTATTACAGAAAATGAGGAGACAGCTGAACAGTTTCTGCAGCAGGTGGACAGCGCCTGCGTCTTCTGGAACTCCAGCTCTCGCTTTGCTGACGGCTACCGCTTTGGCCTCGGTATGTATGGTATCAGACATAATTTTACTTCTTTATGCTATCTGAGAAGAGCATGAGAATATATACATCCTCTTGTAAATGAATCTAACCTAACGCTATCACAGAGATAGAGCAACAAAGTTAATTGTTCAGTATTTCTTTTGCAGGAGCTGAGGTTGGTATCAGCACAGCAAGGATTCATGCCAGAGGTCCAGTGGGTTTGGAGGGGCTTCTGACCACCAAATGGGTCCTTCGAGGTGAAGGGCACACTGTTGCTGACTTCTCTGAGCAGGGCAGTATGAAATACCTTCATGAAAACATCCCAGTCCCCCAAGGGATCTTCAGCTAGATGCCAAGTCAAGATAAGAAATGTTCAAAGGTTTGTGTCTGCCAGTGGCGCTTCAACTTTTAGCTGCTGCTTCATCACCTGTATTAATCCAGGTGCAGGAAACTTGCATGTAGAAGAGAGGGTACTTTTACCAGACAAACATGTTTCTGGTTTTGTGAACCTGTGACTCAGAATCTGTTTTTAAATCTCCACTGACCTCTTGAAAAAATGACTTGTTACATGACCGATAAGAAGGAAATATAATGTTGTAAAAAGAAAAAAATGAACTAATTCTGTTATGTATATGCGACAAACCAAACAAAGTATACACAGACAAAGCTTTTTCCTCTGTAAAGTCATTTTTATAGTGTCAGAAATGTAAATCATGGGCCCAGCTGTGATTTTCTAACTTATTTTTCTACATAAAAACTCTCCCTTGGTCTTTTTGTAATTTACTGTAAGTGATGTTTGTGCAGGATCTTGGTTCAGATTTATTTTGCTGTCCTTCCTTTGCGCAGATTATTTGAATAAATATGCTGTACAGTTCTTTACTCATGATTCTGTGTTTTATCTGCACCAAACTTAATACTGAAGAATCTGCATCATAATGTCCCTGGTTTACAAGTATATTTAGTATATAATAATAATGATAATAACACATTTCATTTGTACAGCACTCATTCATCTCAAAGTACTACAGGCTTTAAAAACATACAACACACAACATAAAGAAAATAAAAGCCTTCCTGAATAGAAAGATGTTTAGGCCTTTTTTAAAGGAGACTAGAGTCTGTGCTGCCCTCAGATGGTTAGGAAGGCAATTCCACAAGTGTGGTGCAGCAGAGCAGAAGGCTTAATTTCCCCCATGGTGCGGACCTTGGCACTGGAGGCCTGGAGGAGCAAGCTTTTGGCAGATCTCAGGATGCAGTTGGAGGTTTGTGGTGTGATCAGTTCCTGTAGGTGAGGAGGCGTATATCCATTGATGGATTTGTAGCAGGACTTTGTAGTCAACCCTGAAGGAGACAGGGAGCCAGTGCAATGAAAACAGAATTGATGTTATGTGTTGGTGTTTTCGCACTCTCACCAGTATCCTGGCAGCGCTGTTCTGAATGTACTGGAGCTTCTGCCAGGGATCCCTGTGAAGAGCACATTGCAGTAGTCTAGTGTTTAGGAGATAAAGGTATGGACAAGTTTCTCTGCATCTGACAGGGTTAGATAGGCTGGTTTTAGTTAGTACACAATGATGAAGACATTTGTAAACAATACAATGGTTCAGTTAATTTCTGAGGATACATAAATTATAATTTAAACCAACACATCTACAACATAAAGCCTTCCAGATGTGAGAAGGCTGGATGATGAACACTTTCAAAGCTCCCACTCGTCTCCAACGCAACGCTGGTGACGTGTTACGTGTGGGCGGGGCTTGACATGCAGCAGTACTTGTCCGGACACCGGGCAAGCTGTCATCTGCCTGTATACTAAAGATGGCAGGAAACAAATCTTACACTATTGTAGAATATTTCGGCGGAGATGATGGTTACCGCTGTGGTTACTGCAAAAATGAAAAGGGAAACTTTTCTCATGGTAAGTGCCTTAATAAAGTAGCAAGGAACCATCGCTAGCTATCGTTGAACTGCTGTATGCTAACGACCTAGCTCCGTCTACTTGCTGGAATACTAGCGTTAGCCCGGTTTGGAAAGTAGGCTAGCTTATGTTGTCACTGTAAGCCTAATGTCAATAATATATCTGATGTTCTGACACTGAAAGATCAATACACCGTACTTAGTGCTACCATGCTGATATTAGGTAGCATTAACCTAATGTTACTTGGATATGGTTAATTTTGTTAGCTCCGTTTTTAGCCTTTAGCATCCTATAGCATAACTCTTCCTGGAAAACAAACCAAGACTGTCGTAGGATAAAATTAGTCGAGGTAATCAAGCAATATTGTCCTGGCGTTGTTGAATTACTGTTCAGTCGGGCTTGTTTCTCAAGACTAACGGTGTAACATTAGCAGTTTAGTAGCAAACTTGGTTTCTACTAGCAACAAAATAACGAACAGTACAGAACCAGGGCAGGACAGAGAAGCAAGACTGTTGCTCTCTCATTTGTTCTGTCTGAGCTGTGACACTTTTAAGTCGATCTAATTTCAGTTATACATATCTGAAATTGCATAGCGTTAACGTGGCTGTGATTGTGTAATTCTCGGCTATGTTGATATATGTTAGTAATCCAGTGAATGGTGCATCAGGTTGCATTAACGTTAGTGTTTGTCACCTTGTTTGAGTTGGCTGTACGTTTTTCTGGTGTAAAAAGCAATGCAGGTTGCAATATGAGCCTAGTGAAGTGCTGCAACAGCATGAAACTAAATATGAGAGCTAAATTCAACATACTGAAACATAAGACGGTATGTTTACAGTATGAATTATGTAATCTCAAGAAACTGCAGCTTTGTTACTGTGTATAATCAGAGAAAAAAATAATAGTGGTACACAGTAATCAATGACTCATATTTTGTTGTTGAGGTGAATCAGTTTGCGCAGATGAGACACCACTCTGTCCAGCTGTTATGGAAATTTTGTTTCCCTCATCCAGTTGTGAGGGGTGGTCTAGGCTTACTTCCAAGTGAACCCTGGAATGGTTTATTTAAAGTGATGATGTAAATGATCAAGGACACAAAAACAGCCAGTGGACAGAACATTTAATAAGAGCCAATTTCAGTCAATATTTTGCAATTCTCACAATGTCCGTTTTTCACCCCAGCACTTTTTCCTTTCTTTGTGTTGTAGTTGAGAATAACAACTGTTGTAATCAAGGTGTTATTATTATTATTATTATTATTGTTATTATTATTATTGTGTGTATAGATATATCTTTGTTAATCTCTCTGCCTCTCTCCTTTTCTCTGTTTTTCTTTTCATTCTATCCTCTCTTTTTCCTCAGTCTTCTTATCCCTCCCCACACATATCCATATATTCCCATGGCCATGCTCACACATACATGCTCACAGCACACCATCACACATGCTCAAATATTCGTTCCAAATGACACAAGTATTTCTCCCACCAACATACACAACTGTGCTGATTAAATTAAATAACTATTTTGTTCCATGTAGCGTATAACATTAGTTATAACATTTAGTATATGTTTTGTCTGCACATTTTGTTGTGTCTGTTTGTTCACGTTGTGCCACCCTTTTTTACTCTGTCACATTGCAATAATTTAAAGGAAAAAAACAAGACAAAACAGTAACAGTCCTAATAAATGTATTGTGCTGGGCAGCTACAAACTTGAAAGGAGCATTCTCGCCCAACTTATCCTTAAAGAATAGTAAGGGCAGCTCAGTATCCTGTGTATATTCAGCCAGCTCTGAGTAGAATTTCAATACACCACATTACTCCGGCAGTGACAGGAACATTCCTTCCATGAATCTGTTCACAAAAAGGGTGATACAAGCCACACAGTCGCATGCTATGAAGGTTTAAAACGGACAATTGAGCAAAGCTTAAAGGGAACTGAAAAATCTGTTCTGTTTGTTCTGTGTAGAAAGACGACCAGGTTAACGTATCTCTGCATTTTCAGAAGTGGTTACTTTGATACAGGGCAATAAAGATGCAGTGTAAGAAGATGGGAAGGGATTTTCTGTGTGGGACAGAGGAATGTCATTCACTTGAGGTTAGACAGTTTGACTATAATTAGGATTCAGACAGTTACTAAACCAGTCAATGAGCGATTGGTCCTAGAGTACGCAGACAAGAGCTGTTGTCTAATCTAAGATAAGAGTGGTAATCTGGATGCGGTAATCTGGATATGTTACATCATGTAGGTAGGCTGGCAGATTCAGGGGAGGAAGCGAGACTGTACTGTGTAATTCTTCATTGTTAAATGGTTACAGGTCTCTTTTTGTGGATGCTGGTGAAATGAAAGTGCGTTAGACTTGCCACTGTAGAAATGAACCAATTCTGTCAGGCCAATGGAACCCTGTTGATGGTTTTCAGGTTGAAGCAAACATCAATTTTCTGATTTTTTTTTTTTTTCAGGTTGTTGTTCCACTGTAACTTCTCATGTTCTTACTGTCAAGCTTGTAATTTCCTGGGAAGACACATGAAACAGTCTATAGATCAATACAGCAATGATCAGATATTGTATATGTGCTGTGTTTCTTTTGTATTGTAGTGTTTTTCCAAGCAGCTGCTCCATAGTGTTTTCCTCAAAGTGATCGGTTCAGCGATGTTATCAACAGTGTTGTTACGTGCAAAGTAAATGCGACTCCACACTACAGAGGATAACATCTGCCTTCCTCTGTGTTACTGTGGGTGTGGAGGCTGGGGAATGGATCAGGTGTGGACGATAGACAGGTGCTCCTGTTGTGTCCATGATGATGGCAGCTGTTGCACTCATATGAAGCTCATATGGCATGATTCATTTGTTTGGCAAATATTTTTCTGAGGCTGCGACACAGTTGCAGTTCAATTGATGAGTTAAAAAAAGCCAAAAATCTTCATCAGAGGTTTTTGAATAGATGTTAATAGATGCTTCCTCCTCCACTCCCAGAGGACGCCAGCATCTGTGGGTGACATTACTGTCTTTCACAGGCTCAGTTTTAAAGCTACAGTGAAGAAGGGGGCTAAATAATACTCCAAAGTTAGGCTAAATTTTGGTGATGAAAAACTGGCACGGCCATTTTGAAAGGGGTCCCTTGACCTCTCACCTCGAGATATCTAAATGAAAATGGGTTCTGTGGTTACCCACGAGTCTCCCCTTTACAGACAAGCTTTGCAGTTTGGGCTAAAACCATGCAGTTTTTTGCATGCAATGTGTTATTTTCGCCTATTCTAAAAATAGTGCATTTGAATATTTCTGCATACTGGGGTCCTTAAACAGTCTTGGAATTGCATAAATTGGGTGTGATTGGAAAGCTGAGACTCTCGTTGATTCAATGAGCCCAACTGTATTCATGTGTGATGATGTTATTTCCCATAGTAGCCATTTCATTGTAGTCAGACCATTTTTTGAAACTTGACCTCACTGTATAAAATTACCTATTGTGACCTCTAGGATAATCACAGCCTCATGAAATGTTACGACCACAAACTAGAGACTGAGGACATTCAGAGGATATATATGGCTTTCCTAGGTATTTTAACAATAAGGGTTTTTCTGAGCAATTTCCAGAACAGAAGTTGTGGCCATCCATGGTTTAATTCGTCAGGGTTTTTTTTCTCGATTAGTCGTTTGGTCTATAAAATTTCAGAAGTGAAAAATGCCAGTTGCTGCTTCCCAAGGCCAAAGGCGATGTCCTCAAATGTCTTCTTTTTTATCTTGACCAACCAGTCAACAACCTAAAAATATTTAGTTTACTCTCATAGAAGACTAAAGAAACTAGAAAATATGAATTTGTGTTATATTACATTCATTTGAGAGGCTGGAACCAGAGAATCTTTTTGCATTTTTTTTTATTGAAAAATGACTAAAAATTATGAATTAATTATTAAAATAATTGCCAATTACTTTTCTGTCTATAGGCTAATTGATTAAACAAATCAATTAGCAGCTAAATATATTATCTTAAAACATTGGTCTATACTGTCAAGTGACCCTAAATTGAAGAAATAACAGTTCAACTTCCATGTTTCAGTTTTAGAAGATCTTGTATTATAGGAGACATTTCCACATACAGTATGTTAGCCCTTAAACTACAGATCACCTGACTCCTTGATCCACCTTTGAGCAATTATAAATGTTGTAATTATGTGCACTATGATGATACCAGCAACAATTAAGTCTTCTTTCACTACAAAACTGTCAAAGAATTTCAAATCAACAGCTCCATCTCTTTGGGTTGTGGGGAATTAAAAGAGGCACTTTCTCCACAATTATTGGACATTTCATACACTAAACAATTCCTTGATTAATCAAGAGAATAATTGGTAGATTAATTGATAATGAAAACAATCGTTAGTCACAGCCCTAATTAATAAAGGTGGAAATTTTTAGAATTGATTCTTGGATGAATAAATCTGCTCCAGTGTTGTAGAGGGACTGTGTAGGATCACACTGTGTTGTGTCCTTGTCTCTGTGGACTCTGGCTAAACACTATTCTTTTGGGACATGGAACATTATACTCCATTGCAAACTTAGTGTGTGTTGTGTGAACTGGTATACAGTCAATTCCCTCGGCTGCTTTAGATGTAAACTGATAGTGGCCTCGTCAAAGAGATTTGCAAGCTGTGTGGAGAGAAGGTCAAAAGTTTGAACTGGGAGCTCAGACATCAGCTCTGGGAAGCAGGATTCAATTTGCCCTTCTACAAATAATGAATTTTTATGTCCATTGGGGCCTTAAAGCACTGTGGGAATGCACTTTGGGGACACAAAGATTTAAGTTGAAACAAAAATATGGACATCCTACCAGACTCCAAAGAGGAAATTCCTCACAAACCACACCTTACTTGTAAAGTCGCCTCCTATTTCTGGCTAAAACAATATACTATTATCTGCTTCATACTGTAATAGAGCTTTTCATTCAGTTGTGAAAAGAGCCTGGCTAATTCACAACCTTGTTCTGCCAGTTTCTGATTGATTTTCCTTTCAAGCTGGGCATTAGACAGTATAGTGATTCTTTCCACTTGGAACATAGTTTTTTGTCAACTAAAACTTCATATGTATGATAAGCTCAAGGCTGAGTTGTCCCATACAGTATAAGAACATTCGCTGGCATCAGATCTTAAAATTAAAAAAAAAAGTTTAGTGTTGATTGATCTCCAGTCTAATTATAGAATAGTGAGACTGGCACATCTCATAATAGTTTTCTATTTTTCATTATGTATAACAAAGTATGAAATTATAGATCAGTGGATTGTTTTAAAGTCATGATGTTCTTTTCTACAGGGATGTGGTCTCATACCATGACAGTACAAGACTACCAAGACCTCATAGACCGAGGCTGGAGAAGGTGAGTCGCTTTCTTCTGCCTTTAACCAAGCCTTTTACTTACATATGGGCTTTATACATTTTTCACATTCTGGATATGTCAAATCATTAATAATGTATTTTTTTCAGTGAAGGTTATCCATGTTTTTCTTTTTAGAAGCGGGAAATATGTCTATAAGCCCATCATGAACAAGACGTGCTGTCCACAGTATACCATCAGGTAATCATATCTCACCCTTCAGACTTTTCTCCTATGATTGATGCTTCTTTTGGTAACTTTATGACTGTCGAGACCGTAAAACATGGAACACATGAGGGTGGATGATGGTAGTTTGATAGATATATAATATATGATAACAGAAATATATGCACAAAGCAGCATCTTCTAACCAAACCTTCACCTCTGTGCCCTCAAGATGTCATGCACTGAAATTCCAGCCTTCCAAATCCCACAAGAAAATCCTGAAGAAGATGAGCAAATTCATTTCTAAAGAGGAGTTACCGAAAGGACAAGAAGATGGTGAGAGCATTTTCTATAATAGTTATTAACCTTTAACTCCTGCCACCATAGACCCATTTTTTTGGGGGGTGGGGGGGTTGGGGCAGGGGCAGGGTATGCTTAGGGGGAGATAGCAGGTCAACAGTATATGCCACATAAAAGTGGTTTACGTCATCTGAAAGCTGGGAGCCTGAAGATTAATTTGCGATGCAGTTCAGCACTGTGTGTCATGTTTTTCCAGTAATAAATCTGTAATGAACATTGTGTTTTGGTTAGGTGCCTATTCAAATTCTTTTTAGAGTGTATAAGGGCTTAAAACATTATGATAGAAGTATATGATGGCCATTCACATGCGTAATTATGTCTCATAAGTTGTTGGAGCAATTTTTGGGTTGATACCATTTGTTACACAGATTTGGTGCAAAATTTAACCATTTTTGACCACTCGAGAATTGATAAAAATGGTCAGAAATCCCTACAAAAGACCACATTAAGACACAAAGACCTGGAGGAACACCATAGAAAAATTCATGCTGTGATTTGGTATCAAAAAACCTTTGACATTTGGAGATTTCTGTAAGAATGACATTTTTTGATGATTGGGTGGCGACCACCTCTGTTCTGGAAATTGCTCAGAAACCCCCTTATTATTAATATACCAAGGAAAGCCATATATCCTCTGAATGTCCTCGGTCTCTAGTTTGTGGTTGTAACGTTTCATGAGGCCGTGATTATTCTAGAGGTCACAATAGGTAATTTTATACAGTGAGGTCAAGTTTCAAAAAATGGTCTCACTACAATGAAATGGCTACTATGGGGACTAACATCATCACTCATGAATACAATTGGGATACCAGTATCTTCAGCTTTAAAACTGAGCCTGCTACAGCCTCTGAAAGACAGTAATGTCATCTGCAGATGCTGGCGTCCTCAGGGAGTGGAAGAGGTTAATGAATGTGTACTGTCTGATACATTTCCTTTAATTGGTATATAGGACATGAAAAAAACTGAAAGAAAACTATTCATCTGTCAGACTGCATCTTTCACAAATTATACTCCATGATTGAAACTACAGTTAGAGAACAAACTGTTGGTAAATGTTAGTACTGTGGCTCTGCTGTATACATTATCTGGTGTAACAATATTGATTTTGTGCCTTGTAGGAGAGCCAATGGACTCAGTGTGCGAAGAAGCAGGTCCACGGGAACCGAGTCAAGTTTGTCACGCAGAAGTGAAGTGTACTGATATCACAGACATTCAAAAGGAAATTTCAGAGTGTCCTGCTATCACAGAAGTTCAGAAGGAGGTAGCAGGTGCCACATCTACAAGCTCAGAAACATCAAGAAAAGATGCAGGCTCTCTCCCGGATGGTAGAACGGCAGCCGCAGCTCCTAAACCAGGTACATCTTCTTACCTTGTCCTCTTTCAAATGACTAGTATGCTCATCAATGATCAATTTTGCTGTTATTGAAAACATAGTACTAAAACACAAATTACTAGTAATGCAGTTACAGTTGCTCATTACTATGTAATGCATTACCTATCACTAATATTTATCTTAATTAGTGAAGCTTTGCTTATTTATCCAATACATTTTGAAATAGTCTTTTCACAAATAACATGTATTCTTGATATCGTTCTCTAAACTTGGGTAGCAAATGCTAAACAAGAACATGATGTCAGACTGAATAATGAAAAGGTAACTAAATCTTGAGTCTATGCACTACTTCTGCTAATTCTTGTCACTAGGTGCTCATGAGCAACATATAGCTCTAAGCTCTAAATGCATGAATTAACTTGTATATTTTATTCAACAATTGTCCGACAACACGAAGATGCTATATTACATCTTGGTGTTAACAGACCGAACTTTTAAACTCAGTGCAGTTTTACTCACTACAATGATGTAGCTCAGTATTTTGTGTTAGCATCTGACAAAGGACAAAAAGCAGTTTAGTCCCAAAACTAGCTAGCTAGGATTTTTACACAGGACCCCTGAATGATGGTTTGTAATCCGATATAAGAGATTCCACACAGATCCTTGTACTTGATGCTACTTGCCATCTCTGTGTTGCTGCTATTATTTACGTTGTCTCTCTATGACAAAGGTAGCTTCTTGTTGCTGCTACTTTCTCTTTTATTATTTATTTTAAATGTCTGCTACCTTTTGAAAGAGAAATAACTATTTTAAAGGTGGTGGCAGAAGCTTTATTGACAGTTCACTGCAACCAGTTTTAAAACTGACAATGTGGTGTTCTGCAATAGCTCAAGCACCATTGCTTACCAGAGGGTGTCACTGTTCACCTTGTAATAGCCTCCACTGTGCAGCAGCTTGGTAACTAGGCTTGTGACACTTCCTCTGTTTTCAGGAGTGTGTCTGGTTTGGGCTTATCTGTCATGTTCTCCTCCTTATTCTCCAGTACAGGATATCCTCTCAGCCAACTCAGTAATGAATTAAAAACAGTCATAGTGAAGAGATAATAAACTCCCATTAGACACAGGAAGCAGCACTTCTAACTTCTTCTAACCACTTTTTTTTTTTTTTTTTGCTCTGCTCATGTATCTAAGGAGAACAGGCCCTGTGCTCGTTAATCAAAAGGCAAGGACGTACATTGGAACCTGGTATTGGCACAGTGCTAGCTGATCCAGACATAAACATACAGAGAAAATTTTCAGCGGTGCCAGTGTCCTTCTACTCTTACACCTGTGTCAGCACTACACTCTCCTTTCTCAGACTGTCAGAGATAAGTAGCCTTTTCAAGGGGCTGGCAAAGAGGAAGCAAGGAGGATTTACTATGTTGAGCTAGTGGTTCTCCACTCCCCCCTTATTCACCTCCAACAGAAAACACCTGGACATATATTTCCTCTTGCTTTATGACTACAGCGATTTATGGCTTTGGACAGGTTCCAGTTCTAGCTTGAGAAAACACGGCTCCCCATCTGCCTTATAGAGTGTGTTGAGCCAGAGGTAAACAGACACAGAAGTGTTGAATGTTGTGTTGTGTAAAAATGATAACGTCCAGGGAGATGTTCAATACTGAAACAGTTTTAATTGTTTTAATTCACTTTAATATTGATTTTTAAAGTAAAGTGATGTAATTTGCTAGAGTTCAGGATTAAGGTTTCCATTAAAGAAAAGTGTTAATCAATCTGCCTGGGCTGGTATTAGTTAAAGTGGTAGCATGATGGCTGATGGCCCAAATTTGTCGGTTTGTGAGAAGCAGGAAGCAGTATAGTGTGTTATTAATTAGGTAGAGCTAACAGAAAATGGTACACAGTGCAGTTTCCCAGGTTGTACTTCCTGTAAAATGACTGCATACGTCCATGTTAATATTTAGTGGCTGCTCACAGATGACATCCTCCTCTGTCAGTAAATACATAGTGCAACATGCAAGAAAGTAATGTAGTACATCTCAATTCTTGACATTTTGTGCTCAGTGTCTCTTTTGAGAGTTGTATGTGTGCTTGGGGATGCAGGGAGGGAGAGTGCTAACTGCAGGAGTGGGAGCATCTGTCTTCCACAGGAACTGATCTGTCAGACATTATCTTCACCACGGCAGCGTATGGTGTCCTCAGGAGTACCTGTGTGTATTTCACAGAGAGAGAGAGAAAGAGAGAGAGACTGTGTGTGTGTGTGTGTGTAGTCAAAGTATAATTAGAAAGGGAAAGGCGCGTGGACAGGGTGATTGTGGATAAGGGGTTGATGTATTTGTGGTTGAGTCAGTGTGATGAACACAGACCAGACTCTAGATCCTGTCCTCCTGTGTGAACAGTCTGCCTTGACCTCGGTGTGTTTATTCTGACAGAGGAAAAGCATTTGGTCACGGTGTAACTCCTCATGTTGTATGTTTATATCACCATGTATGCACAGAAATGCTTCCCATCTTCACCGCCTGCAGTCATTTACCATTTAAAGACCAACACAGCAAACAGGCAGACAGAGCTAATACAAGAACCAGGTAGTGTTCTGTCTAGTAAGAAGATTGGGATTATCTGTATTGCCTTGGTGAATCAGAAACACACTGTCCACAACTAAAACATAACAGTTACAAAATTTGAGCTGGAATTGAATTGCATTTTACTAGACTTCTGTTATATTAGTACTAAAGTTTACTAAATTTTACTGTTATATTAAAACATTGAAGTCCTGCTTTTAAAATAAATCATGCCTGATGAAATAAGCCAGCATCTGTGCACACTTCTCGCTGTAGTCCATACTTACTATTCACAAGACAGAAGCGGCCTTGCAGTTGAAAAAGTTCAACCTTTATCTTGACTCAGCTGAAGCTGAATGCTGCCAGTGAACCTTAGCCAGTGCCAGAGTTTCTCTCTCCCCTTGTCAAGACCGGGCATCCCTCTCTTCCTCGTGACGTCGACAGAGGGGAAAGTTAGTAAGTGAGCTGATGGTGGCGGCTGGCAATAGGACAAGCAGGAAATAGCTCTCGTTTCCTTATTGCTCCAAACAGGATGTGGGCGTGTAAACTGTTGACATGGGATGCCCGGAGAGCTGGAGGGCTTGGCAAGAGCCCAGGAGGTGGTGGTGGTGGTGGTGGTGGTGGTGGTGGATGAGGAGGAGGAGGAGGAGGAGGAGATGAGGGGGACACTGAGAGGGAAACAGGGAGAGATTGAGTTGCCTCAGAGAATGTTCATGTTAGTCTTATTTAGAAAGAAACGCAGAGAAGATATAGAAAAGTGTGTGTGTTCTATGTGTTATAAAATGAAAATATGAAAATCCAGCAGAAACACAGTCCAGCACTTGGAAAATCTTCCCCAGACTCCTCAGCACCAGCAGCTTGAAGTTGCCACTTCTCTTACTGCTGTGTTAAGTTTTATTCTCAAGGCAGCATAAAGGGGAACCTTGTTCCTCACCCCCACA
Source organism: Thunnus thynnus (assembly GCF_963924715.1). Classification (NCBI taxonomy): domain Eukaryota; kingdom Metazoa; phylum Chordata; class Actinopteri; order Scombriformes; family Scombridae; genus Thunnus; species Thunnus thynnus. The sequence continues at coordinate 8,638,230 of NC_089530.1, read as the reverse complement.
AAGGTGTAATTGAGTTATTTCTTATAACTGCCTCTTTTCCTTCTTTTGCATGAAAATAGATTAAGAATGGTGTTTTCATAGCACTCCCCACCCAGTACCATTGGAAAGCTATGATAATGCTCCCCGTTATTTCTCTTTGAAGCCTTTTGCCGTTCTAACTGTCTTTTCTCTGGGGTTTAGGTATGGGAGTGGATCCTAACCGGCCTCCATGTCGGAAGGCCAAAGACTTGAGGAAGGAGCGACGTCTTCAGAAAGAGCAGATGAGACAACACGCTGATGGGGTCTCTCCCGTTGTCACTCCTACATCACCCACTCCCACTGCCACCCAGACCAACCAGCCCAAAACCCTGGAAGATTTCATAGATGAGTCATTGCCTGACAATACTTCTCATTGCCTTGAGGTGAGCAGAAATAGAGAGTATGTAGTTTCTTGTTCTCTTTTTTTTATGTGTGCCTTGGAATAAACATTAGCCTATTGTGAGGATTCCAGCTATCATTAAGAAATAGTGTTTTTGGTTGAGCTTTCTGTCTCCATAATGTTTGGATTCAGTTAGCTTCCCTCTTCCCTTAGCCCCAGTGACTTCACCATGTGTTTATGTGTGCGGAGAGGATAGCTGGCCAGAGCAGAGTGGAAAAAACACCTCTTTCCAGTTCGATTTCGACTGAAGGACAGGCACACACCGCACAAACTGGGTCGCGTTACCCTGCTGATGACATGAAAACCACAGCTCCCAGTGCAGTCAGTGTGAGAGGACATGGAAATGAACTTTTGGCAAGGGGCAGAACGATGTAGAAAGATCCCTGGCGAAGGCCTCAAGCTGAGGTTGGTAGAGTAACGTCATTCTTGGTCTTGACGAAGATTTGAGCCAGATGCAACGATGAACCAGGCAGTGTCTGCCTCTTGTCTATAAACCCCCTGAGACTAGACCAGCAAGACCTCCTCCTAGTCAGCTCTTTTCAATTGGATTAATTTGTTTGCCTGCAGGTATCGTTCAATTTCACAAAGTGGGCATGGACGCAAGGTTATCCTTTGCAAATGAAGGTTAATTATATGTTTTACAAGTCAAATAATTAAGACGCCTTGGTTTGCCCCTCTTAGCTGTTTAGTGAAGAACATGTGGCCAGGCTGCATCACATTTGTGGCTAAAGGATAGTTTGTATGATGAGCTGTTCAGTGAAACCTGTCGAGTCTTGAGCTTCTGTACTGAAAGAGGTTTTCACACCAGCACCAGAGGATAGATGTTTACACTAGAGCAATTAAATGCAATCCAGCTCACTCTCATTATAAACACATCTGTTAAACATGTCACGCTGCTTGACTGATGAGCGCAACGCTTGAGGAGAATACTCTGCATCTTTGTAAATAAACACAGACAGGAAATAGAGATAGAGAAACTCAGCCTACTGATGAAGCATCTCCTTGCTTTACAGTTGGCGCCTTAAGCTCACTTTTTGACAACTGCGAAACTGCTCAGTTGACATTTCTCTCTTGCCATATTACATGTGTGACCGCAGAGTTACTTCTGAGGTAATTTAAATACATAGCAAAGAGATAATTCTCAGTGACAGGGAAGACAAGTTAAGATGTATGTACAGTCCAGTGGTTACTCTTGTCCTGGCTCTAAATGCAGCTGCTGTTGAAGTAGCCACCACCAGGGGTCAGTGTGACAACGTGATTCAGAGCCCCTCAGGCACCTCAGGGAAGTGTGGAACTGAACATCAATATCCTCAAGAGTCTTGTCTGCTGTCTCCACACTTTCCACATCTATTCTCACAGCGTTTTCTTCCAGATCTCCTTTGCTAACATGCAATGGATTGGCTGTTGGATCACTTGTCTCCTCTGTTAAACAAATTTAAGTTTGCAGGAGTGCACTGTAAGGTCTTGATGTTCTAGGTTCAGAGCAACATGTCTCTTCAATAAAGCTTTGATAAACCGGCATCTCTCATTTTAATTAAAGCTCAACCAAAGCCGCTAGTATTATGTAGCTCTATTTGAACATTCTTGAGGCGGTCAAGTATCAGACTGTTGATGTTATATTACAAGATTGTTATGAGAATTGTAAAACGATTCATTTCCATGCTTTCCACTATCTGCTGCAGTGTTGGTTCACCAAAAGGATCTCAGCCTATCAAAATATATCTTAAGATTTAGAACAAAATTAAAAAGACTGAACTCGAGCGTTATCCTTTTACGTAAGAGGCCCAACGGCTCTGTTGGACTAAAGGCTGTAGATGCCAAGTAGTCATATGAGAGAAACCCACTTAGATCCAACTCAAACAAACCTCAGGTTCAGTTCCCTTATCCTGTCCGTCCTGTGGATTCATATGGCACAGCCTCTGTGGCCAATAAAAGCTTCCAAACAAAGAGATGGTTAATTAAATGAGACCGGAGGATGTGAAAGTTGAATTCTTCTTCAGTTTGTGTGACGTTAGCAACACTCGGCCAGCTTTTCTTTCCACATGTTTTTGTATCACTGGCTTCTCATGATTTTTCCTGTTAACACTGATTACTGCAAAAACTGTCTTATGCACCTCTCGTGCATATGTATGAATTTATTAATTCATTTGCTAACTTGGATGCTTTCTTACTTACTTGGGGTAAGTTTGCTGAACATCCTGCTCAAAAGCATGCAGTGGAAAAGGTTGAAAAGTAAAGTTTATAAAGAACTCTCTGAACATCACAATTTCTGTTGGGCATGAATAAAACTTCAGCCTCAGATGACATGGTGAAGCACTGGGAATTGGCTCATGTACACGCTACAGTGAATAGGCTAATGATTATTTTTTTTCTTTTTAGAGACTACTATGAGTATTCATGAGTTTTACTAACACAAAAAATTCTTGTCACCTTTTTTTTCTTGTTTTCTTGAGTAATTGTGATGGAGATGGACAAAACACACCCTTGTCTGTATGGTCTTGTTTTCCCATCAAGCTACAGCTATGAGGAACAACAGCTGCCATTGGTGAAAACAAGCCCTCTACCAAAGGAGAATCAATAGAAATAAAAATTACCAAGCAAAACAGGAAATTTTTTCCCCATTTTATTCATAAAATGGTTTGAAATCTTAATGGATGTGTCACCCAGGTAGGAGAGGGTGTGTTTATGTCAGTCTCTCTCATTTTGTACTGCTTTTCACACTTTTTCTCTCTTTTGATTTGTAATCACGTGTTCCTCTTTCAGGAATTTTAATCACCACTTATGATGTTCTCAGTACTTTTTTTTTCCATTTTTGATGTTAACCCTTGTCTGCCCGTATTCTTTTTGAAGGTGAGGCTAGTGCGCTCCAATCCCCCTTGCCCGCAGTTCAAAGCCTCTTTCGACGCCTCCTACCAGGTGTACAAACTCTACCAGATGGCCATTCACAAGGACCCTCCTGACAAACCCTCCGAGAGCCAGGTCAGAGGGTGGGGGGCATAGGTCAAGCTGCTGTAGGGGTACCCAGGGAGGGAGGGAGAGGGCTGACATGTTTGGGTACCATCAGAGGCATCAAAAGGATCATTCCTCTAGTCTCTTAAGAAATTGTCTTCAATATAATGACATGTAGTGGAGAAAAATATATTATTGGTTCAATATTTTCTTTTGTAAGTGTTGAATCGGATTGAATTTTTCAACAATGGGGTAGCAGTGGTAACAGTAAAGTGTTCATTTATTAGTAATTATTATTTAATAAGTTAGTAATATTTAATTACCATTCAGTTTCTGTTTTAAGTATGTAATGGGTATTATTTACATTTTGAATTTAATTTCAGTGGCTCAAATCATAATGAACAGAATTTCCAGGACTTCACTGTAGATATCTTCCAACTGTGTAACTGTAAGACTGAACATAGATTGGAATTAATAAATAATAAGCACTTCAATTTTGCAACATCACATTCAAAATAGACAGACAGTAGAATCGTCATGGGAACATATCAAAAATGTCTGTATGAACAAACAAAAAAAAAAGTGTATTGAAGTTTTAGTATTAAAGAGAGTGTATGTGTAAAAAGAGCAAGAGTCAATTGGAGAGGAAATGGAGGGGAAAATGTTTCCATACGCCATGGTTGAGAGCAGTGTTTCTTCAGGTGTCTGAATTGGCCCTCGGTCGGCCGGCGGGGTCGTTAGTCTTAAGCTGTTTCGGTTTTGGGAGGGCAGTTCGTCAACTGAACCCTCCCAACCTTGACACATTTACCTCGTCTGTGCCCTCCATCGCCCTACCCTCTCAATAGATCTGTCTGTGTCTGAGCTTGGGTCTCATTTCAACTTCGCATTAAGTAGTGCTAATGAGATTTTAATTTTCTTTGTGCGTGCGGTCTGTTCAACCTTGTGTACCTCATTCAGAGGAGTCTGTGGTGTTGGACAAGAGTATGTATGTGTCTAGTTGCGATGATCCATGTAGATTCATTTTGGATTTCTGCTGCTCTGGAATTTACACGCACTGACTCTACGTTGAATCTTGAATTCGCAATCTTCTCCGAGAGATCTGTGGTAAAGCTGGATAGTGCACTAGCCTCATCCTCAAGTTGCCCAACATCCTCTTGTTTTGAAAAACACACTTTCAGTCTCCTAGAATTCCCATTGTTTGCTTGCATTCATTTTTATAAAACAATCTGATAAAATCAGTGATAAAATCACTGAATCAAACTGTAAACAGACTGTGTTTTATCAGCTTGCCCTGAGGACTAGGAGACTGACGTGAACCCTAAGATGCCAAAGCACTTGTATGACACTGTTTAAAACCTTCTGTTGTTGATTCCTTCGCTGTCCACTCCTCCTTCACTTCCTTTTTTTTTTTTTTTTTTTTTTTTTAATTCGTCCTCGAACTTCTCATTGTCCTCATATTCATTGTCAAACCCTATTGCTCCTTTCCCTCCACAACCTGTTCTTGAAGGTGAGGCTAGTGCCAGTCAGCTTTGAGGACCCTCAATTCACAGCGTCCTATCAGCAGTCGGCGGCACTGTACGCCCGCTACCAGATGGCCATTCATGGTGATGACGCCAGCGAATGTAGTGAGAGTGAGGTACTGCATGATTATTATTCTGCACCTACTGTAGGGCACAACTGCACATGCTTCCTCCAGCTTCTTATGTGTGAAAATTTCCTGCTTTCCTCAGATGTATGTCAATTTAATTTATTATCTTTGTATTTTGGACTGACAAACCAAGCTGTTTCAAGACTCTGAGAAACTGAGAAAGTTTCTGGCATTTTATAGACTAAATTAATAATAATTTATAATCATTAAAAATAATTAAAAGATCAATTGAGAGTAATATTTATTTATTTATTTATATATTTAATTGTTAAACGTTGAAGTCCTGGCATCTCCATCAACAACAGTTTATCTCGCAGCCCTTCACATGAGCAGTGGACACACTGATGTAGCGTTCAATAGCCTCCGATAGACGAGTGTTTTCTTTGTCTTGAGGAGCTGCAGCATTTATTAACTGACACACAGCCTGTACTCTACATTTACTGCCAGATTGACAACTTACTGCTCACCTTTTCCTCGGCTCCGCTCGTGTTCACGTCACGTTTCTGCCGCTCGCTCTCTGGGCTTGCGCAACTACACACACACTTACACACACATACACACACACACGCACTGCCTTATTCCTTAACGGAGCTACGCTACTCTTGTACCTTTCACGTATATGTCCTTTGAAGAACGAAGAGGGAGGATAACGTTGGGTGTTATTGTGCTTGCACAGTGTGCGAGTGAATCACTAGTAACCCATTGATATTAGTGATCGTCTGAAATTTTAGCAGCGGCGCTCATAATTTTGCAGCAGCGATGCACTGCTGCTGAATGAATATTGGGGAAACACTGGCCTTGATAAATAATTATAAACATAAAAATGATCAGTACATGATACTGTAAGTTTGTAAGTTTTCATTTTTAAGTCTGTAAAAACAATTCACTAGTTCATGCACTGAATGAGAAGTATTGTGCATTGATGAATGGAAATAGGAAACAGAGATGGTAACCAAGTGTAGATTCATGAAGTTTAAACATTTTAGTTTTAATACACAGTAAATTATACTATAAATTATATATACACACACCTCCACTTTATATATAAATAAAAAAGGAGAAAATGAAGTCTAGTCAGGATGCAGAACGGCTGGACATTCTCACTAACCTGAGAGGGCCTTTTGTCCCTCAGGGCTGGAAAAACAACCTCCTCCACCCTCCTGCCAGCAGGTCTCAGTAAATTACTGAATTCTCCAGCTTGTAAAAGAAAGGTAATTAATAAATAATAAAAGCTGTCAGATTGGGCAGACTGTGGCAGATTCTTTCCTAGTGCCATAACACTCGCTTTATTAATGTGGAGCGTGTGTTTGTGTGTGTTTGTGTGCGCAGGTTCAGCTCAGGTTTATAACTGTACCGGGATCGGATGGGTTCAAGAACTCAAGGAATAACATATAAAAAAATAAAAAAGATGTAGAGCCGCGCAAGCAACTCTTCTGTCTGTTGGGTTGCCAGACTGAATGTAGTGAGTTTATTTTTTGAAGGACTTTCCAGGTTGGATATCAACCTGACTGAATGTAGCGTAGTTTAAAGGCACAGGGTGAATTAAGGTTGGGTTGATTACTCTTAAAGAAGAGCACATTCATTGTTATTCACCTTAATATCTATGGATAGGTACATACTATGAATGCATATGTTAAAGCATTTTCCGTGAGATGTTTTAAAGGTGGACAATAGCTACCACATGACCTCCTGTCTTGTATCACATGAACACCAGTCCCTAGAGACGCCATGCTGTCCTCTCCCTCTCTGCTCTCCGTTTATTTCAGGAGCCGTCCCACTGCACTTAATTTATACAAGGCCAGACCTAATTGTTCCCACTCAAACAAATTTGACTTAATTATTAGTTTGACTCACTACTGTGACAACAGTACAGAACACCGCCGATTTTATTTTCTTCCCCGTCAGGCTCCTGGTTAACTCGCCTGTTCTCTTCCCAGAAACTCAAGGCCCCCCATTGTCCTGTGGCATTCATAGAGAAATGAGAAACACATTGCTGATGTGGTGATGGCACATTTTGGTGCCATGCCATTCTATGCCTGCTGCTGCTACCTAGGAAGTTAGGTCATTTAGTATTTGTGGAGGTATTTATTAATCCATTAAAGTATTACCTAGGGACTGAATCTGGAATACTGTAAACTTGGATCTGGGCCAGGCGATAGGAGAGATTTTGTGTGTGTGTGTGTGTGTGTGTTTGTGCAAGTTGAATTACCCTGCCTAAATTGTACTATCATTAGACTGTATGTTGTCCTAGAGGGGAATTACTTTGTTTGTTTAAGGATGTATGCATTTCCTGTCATACCATGACTGGAAAGCAGCCAGACATTATTCCTTCCACATCCAATCATGTTTTCCTGACTGAACTGAGGCACATACTTATAATGCAATTATTTAGACACACAGACACACACATTCACTCACACTTACTGGTCTTAACTGTTGTGCTGAGCCATGACTCTGAGTTCCTGCACATATGGCATTCATTTTCAGAAAAACAAATCCCGTTAAAGCTGTATTTACTCTTCTTGATGGCCTAGACACGTGAAGAAGAGAAAAAAAAAACAAAGTGGAAACAACTGAGAAATGGTGATAAAATTCATCAGTAAAAATGGCAGAAAACGCTGAGGAAAGAGTAGTCACTGGCCCCGATTATCTTTTTTTTTTTTTTTTTTTGTCTGTTGCTTCAAAGCTACAGTATTTGCAACATAGTCATGCACAATAGGAGAGATTCAATAAAACCTTATATAAACAGTACCGTCGTAGATCCATTTCCTCTTATGTCTGAGCTTAAAGTGTTTTATTTATTTTTATACACAGATCTTTGCATTGCAGCGAGGTTCCCGGAGCTCCTCTGCTCCACATTCTGGAATAAACAATGATCTAGTCAGCAAAAAGTGTAGTGAAGAGAGAAAGAAATGGCCTGTGTTTTTTTTATTTATTATTTTTTTAATGTCAGAGAGTGAATACAGACATCTTGTTGCTCAAATATGTACAACAATTTGAGCGAGTAAAGAGCACAATGACGAGCGGTCTAAGTAGCAATTAGACTTAAGCAGATGTGTGTGTTTATATGTACTGTATGTGTGTGAGTGAAGACACTTGTGTGTGTGTGTGTGTGTGTGTGTGTGTGAGACGGCTGCTTGCCCTCCTAATCGTACACAGATGAGTGTTTACTATAGGAAAGGGAGAGTTGGAGAGGAAGTGATGGACTCCATGTGTTGTCGATGAGAGCGTTCCAGAAGGTGCTGTGGCCACGGCTCCGTTTACAGACATATGTGTTGTTGCATTAGAGATAGAGAGAGAGAGAGAGAGGAAGCTGAGATTGTATTCACATGTTTTTTTTTTTCCCCTTGCTGTCTTCATGCCTGAGTGACTGTGCCTGCCTATTAAAATATCTGTGTGTGTGTGTGTGTGAGAGAGAATGAGTTTGTCTTTGTGTGTCTGTCAGCCTGGCAGCGTCGTGTGGTCTGTGGTTTGTCAGTGGCCAGGGAGGGGTCAGCCCTGCCAGGCCCTAGGAGAGCAGCCTCTCCCAGCCAAGAAGGGTTGACACAGCAGTGGAAAGCTCCGATTGCTCCACTGCTCGGCCCCGTGGATACGATTACCCAGCAGCCCCCTCCTGAGTACCCGGTAAAAGTAGAGGAGGAGCCACTGAGGAAGGGAGGTGCTTAGAGCTACCGCAGCTTATAATGACACACCCATCCAAGTATGTATTTGCATACATTAAGAAGCTCTAAAGCATAAAAGTTCTCACACACACTTATCTAATCAAATAATAGAGCGTTTTATTACAAGATTGTTTGGAGATTCTCATTTCCACACAGAAGCCTGTGTCATAGCATGGCCTCTATAAATGACATCATCTAATAACCGCAGCTGCTGCTCTGTTGGTAAACCGTTTTTCGTTTTTTGTGAGTTTTCAACAAAAGTTTCATTTGTGCCCTCCAGCGATGTTACGCATTGGGAGGCTTTGCTGTTGGTAATTTGTAGACTGGCAGAGCAGTAGTCACTGCAAAGTTAGCAGTGGAAAATTACACTTTACTGGCACAGTTACACAGGTGGGGAACTTGATAAGCATTTTTTCGCATGAGCAAAGATCATTGTCGACCGAACACATGGGATCACTCCAATGTCTGCATTGGTCATGTAAAGTGCAAAATTGTACAAAATACTCTCTTCTCTTCAGCAGGTGAATTTGATTTTAATACATTTACATTAAAGAATGTGTGTAACTGTACTTGCATGCAGTGAGGTACCATTATTTTAAAACAGTTTGAAGTTTGACATATTCTTTCTGGGATAGATGTACCGTAGGATGTAAAGTTAAAATGATATAAGAGCTGTTGTTGGATGAGCACCGATCATTTGTATGTGTGCTGTGTCTGAGCAGTTCACTCCATCCCCTCTTCCCCTCCGCTCCTGTCTATCCTGGCACGAGGCTGAGTTGAGGGTGAAGGCAGTGTGTTGTGTTTTGTTGTAGTTTTGAGCACTGTTAAAGACTTTTACAGCTCCCAACAATACCTCACAGCAAGAACTGCGCGCACAGTTGCAGTACATGCATTACTAATGGGACATGAGTACTGTTTCATGTTTGAATTCAGTTGTTTTTGAGTCCTGTACACAAGCAGTCTGTCTTCTTGCTTTAGAGATCCACTTTATTTTTTCTGACTGGGGCTAATATTTTTGGGATTTTGTCATTTTTCTGACTAGAATCCAACAAAAGTGGGTGAGTCTGAGAGGTAGTGAAAACAGTTTAGGTGTTGGCTCCAGGCAAACATAAAATAGAAGTGACAGATGACAGTGCATCATTCTTTACTTCTTTTCTGCCAAAACATCCCCCGTGTTGGAGAACGCTGCATTAGTGTCACCAACACACACGTCAGCCGCAGCAGACAAATGGAGAAACACACACTCTGTTGGACGGGTTCGGACCTCTGGCAGTCATCACTTTTACTTGCTTTACTGCTGTGAGGATGTTGATGCGATTGTGGGAATTTCCAGCAACTCCTAGAGCATCTTCTTTTTATTAAGAAAGACAGAGACAATATGTGGCAGTGCAGAGCTGCTGTATGCACAGGAAAATGAGAGACTAGTCATTTTCCAAATACCAGTAATCATGACACAACTGAAAGAATGAGTGGACGGGATGCTGGTCAGCAAATTGATTCTTATTGGGTTTGGTTTATTCTTACATTCTTTAGGAAGTAATGCAGAGAGTTGAGGTTACTGTTATATTTGTTTGCCAATATGCTGGGCAGGTTCTAGGCTTTCAACACAGTCAATATGTGAAACTTCAGTTAAATATCCTTGACTATCTTCTAATCCACTTTTAAAGGATTTCCTTAGCATGTGTTTCACTGGAGAGGTTTTGTTTCCAGAATGCTGTTTTTTAGCTCGACCAGAACAAGGTTCAGGGAAAAAATAACTGATCAAAATATCAACTATCAGCAATTTCTATCAAATATAATGCAATTAAAAAGCCAATACAGGTACAGTAAAGTGGAAAACAAGAAAAAAGCAACACATTAATAATAGCAGCTGTTCGGTTAGTATTGTATGAGTTGTTTTGCATTTCATATCCTCTCCCTGTTAAGTCCTGCATGTGCACCTCTATATGCTATGTTCATGATACTGTTCTCCACACCAAACCACACAGCTAGACCGTAGCATTTCTTTGTGAAATATGAACTTGAAACTGTGGTGTGCGTGTGCATGCCTGCGAGATAGACTTGAGTAAACCAAAAGCTGTCCATCACTGCTCCACTGTGGCCTTGCTGGTTCTCATTATAGACTGGTTTTGGCCTAAACATGGAAGCGTGCTACGTCTGTCCTCCTGTCCGGCAGGTTGGCTCGTCTGTAAACATACTGCTCTCAACCCTGGCGCTCAAAAAGAAGGAGCACAGGAAATAGTAGAAAGAATGGAAGAAAGATTTAATGTTTCCACAGACATAAAGTCCCCAGTAATTGATATCTGATGTGCATTTTAAAGTGTGTTAAGAGATGGGTTATTTTGACATCAGCAACTCTGCTTATTTAAGCTGTCACTATGTCCTCCCTGGACTGTAGGCTTCAGTTGATAGGCTAAATGTTTTCATTTGTGTAAATACAGTATTCCTTTTTATGCCCCTTTGTGAATGGGGGGCTACATTTGATATGCGACACCTGAGTAGGGAGAAAACAGGGAGGGATAAATTATATAAGACAGCAATGGGGACGTGTATGGTTTTCATTTATGCCTTTTCAAAAGGGTTGGTGACCCACAGAACTAACTGTTTTTCTCTCTGTTTCTCTCCCCTGCCTTCCTCTACAGTTCCGGAGATTTCTTTGTGATTCACCACTAGAGGTATGTATTTCCTTTGGCTTGTTGACAGTTTAATAAAACCTGTTTTTAAACGTCTCCATTGATCCATATGTGTGACCTGTAGTGATTTGTTCCAACCAAGAGAAGGTCGTCTTGGTCAAATTACTGTCATGGAAGAAGAAGGGAAGTACATGGGTGCAAGTGCTCCGTCTATCGATGGATTTCCATCAAAAGTGAATTATTTGTGTCGTCATAGTCAGACATCAACGCTTGTTCCAGCTTCCCACAGTTCTATATGCATCCATTTATATGTCTATTTTCTCCAAAATAATCAAAGATATGGTCATTTTATTTAATGTGCACTTATTTCTCTGTAGGGATGAGTACTGACAGCCAGTATTAAATGGGCCTGGGGCTAAATTATTAAAGACTGTAATATTGATAAGCTCCGACGTCACCAGTTCTTTTATTGATACTGATAAACGCTTTGGTGTAATTTATTATCATGCTGCAACCTCCACATATACACACACACACACACACACACACAGAGCGAGGTCAGCAAACAGCAGAGCACAATAAAATGAAAATTACTGGAGTTGATGATACGCTTGTTACTGTAAGTGCAATAAAACCATCGCAAGTAAAAAGCCGATACTTTATCAATACACCTGTTCAAAAGCATAAACATGTAGAAAAGTGATATTTCAATCTGCTCTGTCCGCAGTCTCTCATCCACCGTCGCTATGTTTTACACAAGCACAGAGTGCTAGCTCGGCTAATTGCGAATTTTTACGAACAAGCTAAAACAAAAGCTGTCTGTATGTAGTCAACTGTTGAGCTTAGTTTTTACACGTATCTTAAAATTTGGTAAATTGTTGTAAACTTAGCTGTTGGATGAGACCAAGCAGCATCTTCCCTCTACCTGCAGGCAGTGAATCACAGCAGCAGCAGAGGGAGGAGGACAGGGGACAGGATCAATGACTGATACTGACTGATGTCTGTTTTCTACACTTCACTCAGTATTTTGATGTCAGGAATATTATTTATTTTATTGACATTTTAGGTTTGTTTCCAGAGATATGATTGAGTTTATATGGTGACTTTATTGTTGTAAACATTGCTGTTGCTGCTCTAGAAACATTTAGTTATATTTATAATATAAATACATTCTAATCCTGTTCTACATTCATTCTTTTTTAAAATAATATATTTTTAAAAAAGTAATTATTTAGTAATGAAAAAGAACCAATAAGAGTATCAATAAAGAACCAAACCGATGAGGAGTATTGAAATGGCACCGACAATCACTACTCTTTAGTGATTATCAGTATGTAGTTCCATATGTTAATATGGAATACATACATCACTGACTGATGTCATCTGGTTGCATTTAAATTTGACAAAGATACAGATATTTGTGTTATTTTATTCTAAAACATAGTTGGATAGTTAAAATAAGCAGGCCTACAAGTTTTTTTTTCCGTGCTCAGTGTTCGCTGCACAACCTCAACACCAAGTTCAGTCAAAATGATTTTTCTCACCAGCACCCATGGAAGTAAATCCTCAGTTTTGTTAATGATTTGAAAATGTTCCAGAACTTGAAGCGCTCATACCTACCCACCCACCTTTGCTCTCTCTGTCTTCAAGAGCTCTCCAGCTGGATTGAGGGGGGTTAAGGGATTCAGGAAGGGGGTTTTTGTTTCATACTGGAGGGGTTTTAATTTAGCCCTGTCTAAGTGAAAGGGGGTGTTGAGGGAGGAAAACAGTGAAATGTGGTGTCCAGATTGCATTGTGACTGTGAACACAAGGCCCTCAGACCAGTCCTTACCTTTGACCTTGACGGAGATATACCGCTGCTCTTCACTTTGTGTAGTGTGGTACAGATTACAGGCTGATTACGCAGCTCTGTGGGCATCAATTTGGGACCTAACAGATGGCTATTGGCCTAATTAGCCAAAAAAAAGTAATTATTCAAGTACCATGGAAAGTTTGATGTCAGCTTCTGGTGCATTCATTAAAAAAAACCTTGCCGGTAATCCACTTACAACATGTTTAGATGGTTATAATAGGAAGGACATAAATGGCATCAGGAAGAGGATTCAGGGGCAGGAACAGGATGCTAACTGCAGCTCACTTAATGGCCACCGGTGTCATTAATGAGAAGGAATTTCTGATTCTTACATATTGCACCTTTTTAAGCTGTGGTATTCTCTGTGGTCACTGAGTGAGATTAAGGTGCAGCCAGGCATCACTGAGCATCAAGCAGGCCTGGTGAGCTGCAGCCTTCAGAAACACCAGTGGACCTGTCGGGTCAGGACAATTACACCAGCAATTAGACCCAGGATGGGCATTTATAACAGCCACTTTAATAGGATTGAGGTCCAGGAGCACACACAAACCGACTGACACAGAGACACACAAACACAGTCACTCTGTGTTGCCCTGTGGGCCCCCGCAGGTCTTCACTAATGAACATCATTAGTGTTTATAGGAAATAAGCTTTTATCACCTCGTCAAGGCTGGCGGCCAGGCACACTGAATTACACAGTCCTGCACACACACACACACGCACACACTGTGGCATACTGCCTCACATATCTTCCTGACTTCATTGTCCCCTCCTCTCAGATTGATTTAGGATACCGTCTTCATTGGTTTGGCCTCCTCTCGCCCAACTTGTTTTTATTTCTCTCTGTGATCTCTCTCTGTCTTCTCCTGTCTCCTCCAAATTCTCTCCATTTCAGAGTTATTATGCATGGCTTTCTGCGCTACCTCTGCGTGTTGGCTTCCATCTGTCTCCAATCAGAGCGCTATTAAAACACACACACACACACACACAGACACTCACCACATGGACCTGCATACTGTGTGGTTCATCTGCTCACATGTAAGCCTGCGTTTATACAAATGTATGCAAACAGCATACTTACAAATTCAACTGCAGCTAATTAGGATGCAGGTTGTCTGACTTGTTTGTTTATTGCTGTGTTCATTTTTTACCAAAATTGCAGAGGATTCATGCTGAAACACGGGTAATTAACATCAGATGTCATTGATTTTCTGTTTTTTTTTTTAAAAAAAGCAAAACATTTATACACACAAACAGACATGCAAACACATGTGTGCTGTCTGATACACAGTGGCACATCAGTACCTGTAAACATGATGAGCAGCAGTCATACAGGTGTTTGTCACTGCACTTGACCCTAGTGAGGTCTAAGGGGCATGTGCTGTAGAAACTCTGGGTTTTATTAGCCGAGTGGGGTTCATACAGTCATTCTGTTTCTATTTATCTTCCTTTACAGCCTCCTAATGTGTCTAACCAAGGGGCAAACACTCATTAACAGGGGTGTTGGCCAATTAGTCACAAAGTTTTTTTATGGACCCAGGGCCTTGGCCACTCCTCTGAAACTCTCTCTCTGTTTATCTGTCTTCCTGGGTTTTGCTCTCTCTCTCTCTCCTCTAAACACTCCCTGGGAGGAAGAGAATTAATTTTCATTTCGTAAAAACCAGAGATAAACATCAGCAGGGATTGTACCAGCTGACATACCATAGTAGTAAGCACACAAGACCCACAGTGCATGCCTCAGCTGTAAACCAAAAACAGAAAAGTCTACCAGCTGTGTAAAACAATGGAACGTTTTTGTAAACAGGTTTGGTAGTAAAGTAAATTTCACTTCTCAAAATTGTTATCAATTTAATTTTCTGTCGATGAAGTAATCAGTTAATTGTTGCCACTCAAGAATTTACAGCACAATTGAAAACACACATCAAATAAGTTTTCTCAGAGTTTTAGAATTTCTCTAAAATTATACGTTTATAAGCTTAATAAATAAATCCAGAATAAAATACATGTGGAAAAATAGACAGACGCAAATAAAGATAGCTAAAAACATTATCATAAATGTTATTTCATTCAAATAAATACCAGAAAACAAAAGAAATAGTAGATGAAACAATGCTTATCCCAAAGCTATTGTGCAACTCACTGGTTGTTATTAGGAGATGGAATAAACTGAAAGTTATTTCCAAAATCTGTTTTTCAACTAGTATCTGTCACATCTCAAACACAAGCCAAGCCTTTGTCCATTCTGCTATTAAAGAAACAATGTTTGAATCAGACGCCCAAATAAACTACTTTGACCATATAAGTTTCATCACATTAATTAAAATGTCTCCCTCTTCGTCCAAATCGGGCCTTTCCACCAAAAGACGATTAATCAGGATTTCTCTTTGTTTGGAGATGTTATCAGTAGCATTATATCATTTAAAAAATATAACCTTTTATTTAATGCATTAATTTATTTCACTAAATGTTTTCTGTGCTTCTAAAGGCCAAAAGAGAGACTGGAAGCATCAATACCTGGACCTTGCAAACACAGTCTCTCCCTTTTCTCTCCCATCTGAAATGATCATTGGAAGCAGATCATGCTCACATGTGGGTGGAAGTTGCTAGAATAATTAAGATGATGAATGCCAATAACTTATAAGAATCACAGAGAAGTGTCTGAAAGTCATTCTCATATACATATGTTCATGTGCCTGACAATTTCCCATCATGTCAGCTGCCTTGATTGAGGAAAAGTCTACCCAAATATATTTTAAAAAATCTTTAAAAGTTTTTAAAAAAAGCTTTCAATGCACCACCTCCCCATTTCCTCTAGATAAGCATACTGCTCATATGGCTCTCTCTTGAGTCCATATGAGAGCGATTTGGGGCTGCAGGGGAAGCTCTGGGCTGGTTTGAAGTGTTCCAGAGAATGTTTAGATTGTTGTCACAGTGGCAAGGACACGACCATTAAGCTGTCGTCTGAGGTGACGCACAGGTCAGTGAGACAGGATCAGCCTCGGACATGGTATGAACTTACAAACAAACATACAAACTGAGACAGCCATTACTTCTACTGCGCTGGCATTCACATTCATATAATTGTGTTCTCAAGCATGTAAACTCGAGGTGGGGTAAGGAAAATCTCCCTCTCTCTCTCTAACGCACACCATCTAACACACACCAATCACTTCGTGCGCATGCGAAAGCCGGCGTTCTTTCCTTTAACTTACAACATCTAAATGACACAGAGGGGCCTCTGACAAAGCCTCCAGTGTTTCTGGGGGAACTTGTGCCAAGAAATAACAGGCTGCCTGCTTACACAGACAGCCAGTTCCCTCTCAACCACACACACACACACACACACACACCAATAGCCAAATAGAGTGCAGTGCTTGTTCCAGATGTGGTGCCTGTCACCCTTCAACACCCCCAGCTACCCTGTGAATAACTGTTCATATTTTATTCTTGATTTTTCCCGCCTGCTTGCCAGTCAGTCGCGGCTAATGTGCAGTAAACCCACATCATATCAATCTCATATCATATGTCCTCTGATGTGGAGCTGCATTTAGACAATTTAATCGTCCTCTCCCATCCAACTACCCACACACACACACACAAGAATAATGAATGGATTCTGGTATACATTGTGTCAGACAGGTAATCAGACCTGGGTGTGCCACGGCCTGAGCTTGAGGGATATTGTGGTCTTTGTTTTTACCACCAACTTCTCTTTATCAAAAAAAAAAAAAACAGTCACCTCATTGGTGATGTTCAGTCCTCTGGGGTCATGGAGCTGCAGGGAGTGTGTGTGTGTGTTTGTGTCTGTGTGTGTGCCTTGCTTGTATTTGATCAGGTTTAATTCGGTCAGAGTATGAGCCCAGTGGCACACTGGATTAGTGAGCGAGCTCTCTGTGTTGTGATAACTAGCAGCGTCTGCGCTACCTAACTTGGTCCAGATGAAAGCTAGTGAAGTAGAAGGATCCTGTTACTCGTACACTGAAGAAAGACACACACACACCCTCACACACAAACATAAAGCAATACCCTTGGTTAATATGACTTTTAACCCCAGCCCCTCTACCTCTAATCTTAAGCCTCTGTGATAAAAGTAGTCAAGTGACTTGATTGAAAAACCCAGCATGCGAATCCCTATGAGAAACGCAACGTGTGTCGAATACTTAACTGTTTTATTAACGGGGTAGACACAACCACGCGGGTGCACACCTACACCCACATTCTTTCATGCCACATGGAGAGAGCAGACGCAGTCATAGGAGAAAGCTTGGCAACACTCCACCACCGCCTGGTGAAATGGATTCTGCTCATGCAGGGTCTTTTTATTAAAAAGTCTTCTCCTGGAGTGTTTCTGTGGCCAGTTCCCCCCCCCCTCACAACCCCATCCCCAACTCCACCCCGCTCCTGCTCTCGCTCCACATTTGGGAGCCATTAGCAGGCTGAATGTGAGGCTACTGTACACCCCCACACATAATGCGTGAGGCCTGGCAGGGAAAAGCCTGGGTTATAATACACCATCATACAGGTGTGTGTGTGTGTGTAACACAGAGAAAGTAGATCTGTGCAAGAAAGTAAAACAATCCTATTAAATACCACATTCTCATTCCTCTGTGATTTATATATTGTACATGCAAACTATATGGCACACAAGAGTACTACTATTGTTTTGACCAGTGACCGTGTTCTCTTACCGTTTCACTCTGTTTGTCTCTCCTCAGGCAGAGCACTCTCCTGATGGGCCTGAGGTGGGCTACGGATCCTTCCACCAGCAGTACTGGCTGGACGGGCGCATCGTGGCGGTGGGGGTGATCGATATCCTGCCTACTTGTGTGTCCTCTGTCTACCTGTACTACCACCCAGACTTTGCCTCACTGTCTCTGGGCTCCTACTCTGCTCTCAGGTTGGTTGCTAGGATTCAAACCAGCCCCATTAACCCTTTTCTGTTGAAAGCCTTGTTGTAAATACATGTATGCCGGCCCTTCCTTTCTTTTTCTGCTGCAAATCTGTCCAGTAATTATACAATATCTTGAAATGAAGAGGGTTGTGATTTATTAAAAATCAGCATGTAGCTGACCCTCCTCTTTTCTCTGTGCGTCTCATTGTTGATCATTCTCTTCTTTGTTCTTTTTTTTTTTTTTTTTAATTCCTCCTCCCTTTTCATTCCCTCACATTTGCCCTCCTGTTAACCTTCTCTCTCCCTGACTTTTGATCTTTTCGGTTCCTCCCAAATTTTTTTTTTTTATCTTTCCTTAGAACCGTATACTATAAGTGCCATATACTATAGGTCATGAAAATACCTCTCTAGTCGCACTTGATTGGTCGAGGCAGTGCTCCGTTTGTGGTTCAGCTGACGACAGCTCTCTCTGCCAAGATGAAACAAGAGAACACACACACATACTGCAGGCGCACACAGACGCATATCTGGCGTTTCCTGTAAAATGTAACCCAATAATGTGAGAAAGGCTTTTTAAAATATTTCTGCACAGATGTGGGAGACTGGGCGATCTCGGCTTTGTAGTTGGTGTGTACAGGTGTTAGCATGCGAGTTGCGAGCGTTTTAATTCATATGTGTATGTGTAATCACGCACAAAGTCAGCCCAGCGGTCAGGACAGACAAGGCCCATGCTCATATAGAGGGGAACGCCCTGGTCATCATCAGCACACAGTTCGACATCACTTATTATTTCAAGAGTCTGACTCCAAGAGTAACACAGAGCGCTCGGTGTGTGGAGGAGGCCTTGAAGAAGGGAGCCAGCAGGACTGAAATCCTCCTGCTTGTTTACAGACACCAGAGCCCAGGCCTTTGATCAGGTCTGGACACTCCCTAGTCTGCTCGGCCTGGCCGATTTCGTCCAAAACTTACTGTACAGAATGCTTGTGCGCACACACCCACACACACTTAAAAACTTGTGCAAACATTGATTACATTAGATGGTGTTTCTTCTTCACAGCACGTACAAATGGAGCATGGGCTGTTCAACCATGTACAAGTGCACTGTTATGTATCTAGCAGCACTCTCTTAGTAAAAGAAAGTCATGGAGAGGTTATGGAAAGACAGAGAAAATTTTTTTTTCATTTTAAATTCATTTTAAAGTACCTCTGTGGCACATTGCCCTATCCTCATCTGGAAAAACAGGCATAGAGTTTTGATTATGTGTTAAATATGTATGTTATGCATTACAAAAGAAAAGCACAGCGGCACTGATTTTGTATCTGTCAGTGTGTGTTTCGGTCCTCTAGGCATCAACGTGTGTGTGTGTATGTGTGATTCAGCAGTGGAAACAGGAGAGGGGGATGTTGAGAAATTTCTTGCGGGAGGTTTGGTCCTTCTGTTGTGGGCCCTGAGGACAGAAGGAGGAGGAGACAAGAGGCACATAATAAGGTGCCTGAGGCACCATGTGTAGGAAACACAGCTGGTGTCCAACCTGGATCACTTTCTTCTTTGCGTCCAATCCAGTATATTTTTAACATACACAATATTTTCCTTTCCTGCAGTAGAGTGCACATGTAGAATACAGTAGGTCTATGTTAAAATGAGTAAAATTATTTCAGTATGTTAGATGTCTGAACAGATCTGCTTATAGAAATTATAACCTGCATTACAGCCTTCTAGTATAGTGTGCAGTCCAATAGTGTAATAGTGAATAGATGCTCTGTACACTTGGCTCAATGAATCTAACTATGCCTGTGTCACTAGAAGCTCATTCTATATTTTATATCTGGCTAATCAACACTGGGCCTGTAATGAAATGTTTCCGCATGCATGTGAGGCTGCAGTAAGCACCTCGAGGTATGCACTATTATAGGCCCTTTGTGTCTGGGTGTGTGTGTGTGTGTGTGTGTGTGTGTGTATGCACATCAGTATGAGGGAAGCTGTGCAGGAGCAGAGGGCTTGATAATTGGCTTGTGCTGGAGTGTCAGATGGCTGAAGAGGGGATAATGGCGGACTCAAGCTGCTGCCATAGGGCTGGAGGTGGGGGTGTGAAGGGCTCAAGTGAAGGGGGGGCACAGGGCTTTTTGTGAATGGGCCCCTCGCCTCTCTGGGCCCCCCTCCCCCAATTCAGGCCTGCCGGGCCCTTTTGTAGAGAGGGGATGGGAACCCAGGAACCTGGCAGCAAGCGGGTGACCTTCTAGCACCTCGCTCTAGCTGCCTTAATTCTCCCTCCCTTTCTCTTTCTTGACCCTCCTCTTTTATATTCTCCTCCTGCTCTCTCTCTCTCTCTTCTCCCTGTTTCTCCCCCTCCCTGCCTTGGCCTGCTTTGTCCCATGTCTTATTTTTCAGTGCATCTATTTTATTTTAAGGCCTCTTTCTCTCTCTCTTAAGTATTGTAAGAAAGGGAATTCTCCCCCTTCATTTAAGCGGGTGAAACACAGAGGGGTGGAAGGAAGAGTGAAACAAAAAGAGAGAAGAAAGAGGAGCTGGAATTTAGTTATGGAATAGTGAAGGAAATGGTGGAGGGAAAGGGGAAAATAGGCTTTTAGTAAAAGGGTGCAATTAAGGAAGAAACTATTGGGGAAAAATAAAGAAGGCAAGACATTTACTGTATTTGAAGAAGCTGTATAAATCTTCCGAGTTCTAAATCTTTATTTTACACGCTTTCTCCCTACTTTTTCACCAGCTTCTTTGCTCGAGGGCTCAATGCCTATATAGAGAGAAGGCAGTTGTTTTTGTGTAATGAAATGAGACCAGGAAAAGCTGCCTTTTTGAGTGTGGGTGTTTACTTCCTCAGCTTGGGCACCGCTCAAGTCAGAGCTGCTATTACCAATTTTATTTCTTAATGCCCTCCTTTATATGGCAACCTGTAAGAAAAACACATTTTAAGTTAATCGGCGTATGCTCGGATATTACTTTCTTTAAATAGTAATATTCTAAATAACTCATTATTTTACTTGGCTTTTTTGTTTTCATTAATGAAAACCACCACAAACTGCTGATCTGCTGGTGCGTCATTATTTGGCTGTTCCTTTTGACGGAGCATACATAAACTTTTAAAATCTAAAATAAGGTATGAAATTTACCAAAACGGTAAATTTAAAATGATTATGCACCATGTGAAATTTAAGACTCTGCCGACTGCAGTGCAGCATCTCCAGCTGTGACTGACTGAAGAAGAGAAATCGGTGCTGGAGTGAGCCGTCATTTAAGTATAAGAAAAAAATCACCAAGCTGCATGCATGTGTACTTTTTTTTAAATGCATGAAGCATGTGCCTTACTTTTACAGTACCTGTCTAAAAAAGTATTTTCATGTGTTTCCTTTTATAGGGAGATCTCTTTCACCAGGCAGCTGCAGAAACAGTCCCCCAAACTGTGCTACTACTACCTGGGCTTTTACATTCACTCCTGTCCCAAGATGCGGTATAAGGTATGCATTGTCTCACATTGACATGTTTCTCACGTCTTTCATCTGTATATAAACTTTTTCACAGCACAGAATCTCATACGAACAGCTCGAAGGACTTCAGTGTTGTCATGACAACCAAAATCCTGATGCTAAAAGGATGAAATTCAATATTGAATTGTTTACCTACATGTTTGATAATTTGATGACAATGTCTTTTGAGTTGAAATTGATCTCCACATCACCTTTTACATCGTATTATACTAGTGTTTAATGTTTTAAACTCATTCACAGTAAGCAGACTGTTGCAACACTAGAGGGTTCTAGTGTGAGTCAAAGACACTCTTGAAAGTGTAAATGCAATATCTCATACATCACACACACTGTTGCTCTGTTGTAATGCATGTCTGGCCCTTACAGAACCTCAGCTGTCATTCCTGGAAACTGTTAACAATAATCAGTTTTCACGGATGTGCAGAATTTAACTCAATAACAGTTTATATTCATGCTTTGTTTATAATATGTCACTAAAAGTGCAGGTTTTTGCTATGCACCCAAAAATGTCAAAATGATATATGGCTAACACTTCATTTTGCAAGCCCAGTTCACATAAAACAAATGTGTCTGCTTGATCTGTTGTTTTAATATCTCACACTGAGCCTCACTTTCACAACATCTCTCTGTACATGAGAGGCTGTAAAAGATTTCTGCCCGGTACTGTACTGTTATCATGTGTGGAGGACAGACAGTAAAACAGTAAAGTTCAACTATTTTAACTATATATGGACACATCAGCATTACGTAGTGGTGTGTCAGTCAGTTTAAAACGATGTGTCTGTCCTTCTCTCACTCTTTTCACATATCATCTCTCTCTCCTTCCCTCTATTGCCCTCTTCCCTGAGTGGGTCCTCACCTCTCTTTCCCCCCTCTTATTCCCCTTCTACATTTGTTATTATAGGTGCAAAGGCCTCAACAGGGGTCTACTTATGTGCTTTTTCACACCATTTTCATAACGGTCCTGGCACCTGTTTTAACTTTTCAAGCATAACTATTTGGAATTTTTTTATAAATCTTAGAAAATCCAGTAACACATTGCAACATACAGTTTTTTTTAGGAGGAAATAGTTGGTGCAACGGTGAGCAAATGAATCGACTATTACTATACCTAGATATACATTTGTGAACCTAGTACAGACACTGCCTGTACAGGGAGAGTGAGAAAGAAAATATGGTAGAGTGGAGAGACGGGCCTGGGAGAGAGGACGAGGCTGCTGAAGACATTAAAGGTTGAGGGAGAGGTCACACTAGTGACGGCAACGGTAAATCAGCAGCATAAAATGTGTGGCACACATACTGAATATGCATATTTTTACACAGTAGTTGATATACTGTACAGTAGAACTTTTTACTAAAATGCTTAATATATATAAATGCAGTCGCCATCACTCACAAACCTGCTCACATTCATACCAAACACCACTCAAAGAGCTATAGCTCCTGGAGGACGGTAAAAGAAAGCAGCCTTTCCAAGCCCATTAGTTTGGCCAAGATGTACCATTCATCCCCTCGTTCTCTCATTCATCTACTAATTCCTCTATTTCTCTGTCATTTCATTCAGATGTTCCCAGAGCTTGTCTCTGTCCATGGGAGACTGATGTCTTGTTGGGGATTATGGCAAAGTGCCACATCTTTTTATCCATTTACATCTTGTTTTGGGGTTTGCATAGTGCTCGCCCATTTTCTGTGTATGGAATGCATGTGAGTGTGTTTGCTCTGTTTATGTGTCTGTGTGTTGAATCTTGATCACGCTGTTTGTCTGAGAACGCTGTTACCACAGCACCTAACCCCCCCTGCATTGGCATTTACTCCCCCCAACCCCCCATATCTGTTCTTGTGTGTTTGCCATCGCAGTGTCTTGTTCACAACCTCCCCACTTCTCTCTATTTTACCCTTGGGGAGGAACACAGAACAAGGGTGAGAAGGTTGCCCAGTTCCCACCTTTGGGATCTCACACTCCCACAGGAACACACCCACGCTCAAACACACTCTCAGCACTTGCACAGTGTCTCGCTGCATTGTCTGATTTGCATATGAGCCCAAGTAGTTCATTAATGCACAGACATACTGTGGAATTGTTCAAGTCGCTAAGATGGGGAGCCCCTAAACTCTGCTGTTATTGTGTCGGAGGTTTACTGGTTTCTGGATCTTAGTCCTGCTGCTTGCCTCTTTAAGGACCAAAACACCAGCACTTGAACCCTGCTGGACACCACTCAAAACCCTTGAACACCACTCCTTCTCTCTATTTTACTCACCTACCCCCTCCTTTTCCCTTGCCACTTCTTCTTTAGGGAACTCTGTGTACCCATCACATTCTGAGACCATTTCCACGCCAATGTGGATACATTTAAAAACACAGTGTTCCCTTTCATTTGGGCTTACATGCACACTAAGGTGGTGTTTTTAACATCCAAAAGCCTTTTTGGAAATGTTCGGAAATTTGGATAAGTATGAAAATACATTTTTCTTGAGTCTTGTTTTTTTTTTTGAAAGGTCTGTACGATTGTCTGCTTGTAAACCCTCCACGAACATGACTGATATACTTTGTGTTGCAATGACATTAAGAAAGTAACTCCTTAACTTCACATCCAACTCAATCTAATCATGTTAACAAATGTGTTTTCATTGATGTGTTTCTGTTGACAGGCAACTGCTTGACTATAAAACAAATAAAGCAGCTGAGGGATTTCTGCCTTGGTTAGCAGGCAGCATTTATGACCCTCAGTCAGATCAGTATTTTATACTAGCGTCAGTGACTGAAAATTGGTCTATCATTCAACCTTACCTTACCAAATGGTGACATTAATGCACATTTTTGTTTTCCACCAATATCCATTGAGCTAAAAACAGAGGGAAAATGTTTTTTTCACTTCAAATTGGACAGAAAAGTTTCAGGCCTGAATTTCAATGGAAGCTTCGAGGGCCTTACTCAACATAATATGCTGTGATGAATACTGAAAACAATCTAAAACCAGTTTCCTCTCTGTGGAATTTCACACGATCGTTCATACAGTCCTCTCATTCCCCCAGGAGCAATAAAACTGCATTGTTTATGAAACTGACACCAGCAGTATTGTGGAGGGCTTTTTATGGTGACACTATGACGTGTTCATAGACACACTGCAGAGTCTTTAAAGTAGTAGTAAGGTAACACTTTTTTTTAAGCTTCTATGTTTTTTTTGTCTGTTCTCTCCCCTGATGCCCTCCTACTCCATGTGTGCGTGGGATTTGGCTGGATAAGGCTTCAGTCTGAGAGTGGACTGACTCTTATCTATGTTTCCACTCTGGAGTATTCTTGAGTTCTGTGCTGGGAGGACAGTCCTTTCTGTCAGGACACATCTCGGCATGCCCAGGGGAACAGCTCCATGCGTGATGGGTTGAAAACTTCTCAGCAATGCCAAAGCCTGGACACAGTCCTGTAGAGCAGCCTTAAAGGGTCTTAGAAGACTTGGAGTCCAGCCAGGAACAGGGGGCTGCCTGGCCAGTGTCAGGCCCTCTCCTTTGTTGTCAAAGCTGGGACGGAGCGTCCCACAGAGCCTTGCTGGTTTGGCTGGTGGGTTCAGGGTTCGACGTGACATCCTGCCCCTGGCTTCTGTCCCTGGTCCTTTGGCCCTCCCTGGCCCTGTGATGTTGAGCTGTGGAGAGCAGAAGGTGAAGCTGTTGGAAGCTAAATGAGAGCAAAGGTCTTGGCCCTTCTGCATCTCTTCTTCTTCTTCTTTTTTTTTTTCACGTTGCCTCTAACGTGCAGCTGAAAGCCTTCTGAATGAACTGCTCTCGTGACTTGAGGAAGAGTAACAGACTTTGTGGCTTAGAGAGCTAAATTCTCTGGCTTGTTGATATTAGTCTGAAATGTCATACAACGTATTTCTAGATTGTTTGGATGGTTTGTGGTCAAAAGTGAACAAACACTGAAAGGGTACTTCTAGTGTTTGCGAAGGCGTACTGCTTCAGAGGGCGCCTGGACGCCTGGTGACAGGAGTGCACACACATTTCTTGGGGCCTCCCTAACAAAAAAAGCCTGTCACTGCATGCTCAGTAAAATTCTGGCTCCGGCAAGGCGTTTTGCAATAAGTCTATATCTGGATGCAACCCTACATGTATCTGTGAAAACCTTAAAGCTGGAGTGCGGGACTTTTGTCTCCCCCTGCTGGCAGTGAGATTAAGGGAGACACTCAGCTATGATTGCTTAAGTACAAAGACGTTACTAGGACGAGAGGAGGACATTTCTCTTCATTTGATAACGTGAAAGTTAGACGTTTCCGTTGGCTTCCCGACTCTTTTTTTAAAAAGACGAGAGAAAAAGAGAGAGAGAGCAGTATGGTCAAGTGAGGTAGACAGTGAATGAAGAGAGGGAGCGGTGGTAGTGAGAAAGCCAGCGAATCAGATCAATAAAACATTATTTTCTGATTGTCTCACAGCGGTTACATTCTAGAGCACAAACATGCCCACGACCTCACACACCTCTGCTCAACCGGCGGCGCTACACCTGATTTGGTCTGAATACAGTGTGACACAGGCATGCAGCACGCTCTCGTGTGCACTCTGAATGACAGGCACACGGAGATGGCCCGTAAAAACTGATATGTTTTGACAGTTCACCGGCCCAAAAACATGGTTTTTGACTGCCCACCAGGATGTGTCCAAGTATGCCCGATGGCCAGCACTTATTGGCCATAGCCAACTGTTGCGGCTGTAAAATGGTGGATAAATTGTTTTGAGCGTCTCACAACCCCTGTGAAATTGCTTGTTTCATTATCAGAATTTGATCCATTTGGTCTTATAACATTTGGAAAGTCTGGAAGAGTCGCACGATTAACAGCCAAATGGCCAGCACGAGAATGTTGCGCCTGATATGAGATTTAAAAACTCTGTATACTGTGAAATACAGAGAAAAATTTCTGGCGGTGATAGGCTTAATCAGCATTGTATGAACTCGTTTGGCAAACGCCTGAATGTAATGGACATTCATCTATATAAGTAAAAGTTCTACACTGCAGGTTTAAATGAGTACCTCAACCTGCACTTTGTTTTCACCATATTTTGCTCCTTTCTCTTCCACTAACTCCACCATCCAGCTTCTTAGAACGTACTCATGGTGTCATAAGTTTTCATTTTACAAATTTCCACTTATTATTTTGGACAGAACATGAGCTAAAAGATTCATGCCACGTTGTAGTAATTTTCCATTTCTTTGCAAAAGTTGTAAAAGTGTGTATGCGTATGCACTGGTCTGTGTAAGTTATTTTAAAGCAAAGAATAAGCAGACTTTGATGATAACAAAGGAGACAGTCACCCACTTCGCTTGACCAATCTACCTAGTCTTAACAGATCCAGCACTTTTCAAGCAAAGCATACATGCGCGTACTGTACTTAGACATGCACATACACACACACACTGAAGTATACACACACACACTCACAGAATGCCCAGTTGTACCCAGTTGGTGAGGGAGTGAGAGGGTTACATGAAGTGGCTCTTACTCTTGTTATTATTGTTCACAGTGAAAGAATGTCTCGCTCTGAGCCCAGGAAACCATTAAATTTTCCACAGAGAAGAAGAAAGAAGGAGTGAGCGAAATGAGTGAAAGGAGGAGGAAGAGGACAGATGGAGAGGGAAAAAAAAGGAGTGACAAAATGTGTGCCAAATGAGAAAAGGAGGCAAGATGAAAAGGAGTATTCGTTTCCCAGCGGTACTTCACTGACTTTTAAAGAGCCCTTTCGCGGCAGCTGCACCTCCGTTCCCTTTCAACCCAGCTCCTCCTCACCTACAAACAACAAACACTGTCAGAGAGCTGGTCAGTTCTCTAGCAACAGCCAGCAGTTTTCCACACGGGCCAAAGCTTTTGAATTCAGCAGGCCTGAAATTAATCCATCCAGGTGTCAGCCACTGTGCGGAAGAGTATGTTAGCTCACTACCGATGAAAGAATTTGATGTAGGTTTCAGTCAGTTGCCACTATGCAAATGTTTGCCTTAATCAGTGCGTGCCTGCAGGCTTCTCTGTCACCTGCTGCATGATCTCAGTTTTTATGACATCAATTAGTAATGACAAAGTGCCTCCAAGCTCGGGCATGTACATCGGACTTCATTTTCCCAGAGCACATGCATGCACACATGAACACAAACAGAGATATTATTTAAAGTTGAACAGTTGATGGATACTAAAGGTCTCTCGTACGCTCCTTTTTTTTTCTACTCTCATTTCAGTTTCAATCAAATCAGTTCTGAACAGCTGATCCAAAAAGAGAAGCAATACTCATCTGTCAGAATCACCACAGTGCCATCAATAACTGGCAGTGTATATTATTGTAATGAATCTCGCCCTCAAACAGTCTATCTCATCCGCAGGTACGCAGTTGCAGGTTACGACATGCTTAAAGGCTCAGAGCCACGGCTATCAGGACTCTGCATGCATGTTATTTTCACTCAAGGGGCCCATTCAGACAGTATGTTATGTGTACGTGTGTGACCTCACATTCTGTGTGTCATTTGTTGTACATCTGGGCAGATTAAGAGTGACAGTGAGTGAGTTTGAGGCATCTAGAGGCCCCCATCCCTGTGTACTATGCTACAGTACACTGCTTTTTTTTTTTTTTGTTTTTTGTAAGATTCGTTGGATTCCTTCATGAGGGTATTTCTTTCTCACATATTATTGTTTGTTATTGCTTTGCTCTTGGCATAAACTTTATAAGCATGTGATAGATTTGTATGGAAAAGGTTTACAGTGCACTGCAGTGTTTGTGTAGAACTGTGGGTTTACGCTTCACAGGTCCTACAGGTCCAGGCACAGTACAGCTACCCCTTTTTCTCTTTCTTTCCCTCTTTTTGTTTCCGTTCTTCTTTCAGCAACTGTTAAAGAAAGCAGCCACCATGCTGGTCGGGATGAAAGATTGATAGAGAGAAAAGCGAGCAGACTGACGAAAATTCAGTCTGATTTCGTTCAGAGATAAAAACGTGGCAACACATTTTGTTCCTTTTATGACAGGGCCAGTAGGCAGGATTGGTATGTATTTTGCAGTGGTGTGGATCCTGTTTCTCCAATTGTCATATCTGCATGCTTAGATGCACCAAGTCACGATGGCTTAAAAGGAGGTGGTATAAAGTTACTGTGGTGAGTGCAGTGTTCCATGCTGAAACTGATGGCCTTTCTCATGTGTTTACCATCATAGTTTTGTTTCTTCTTTTCCTTCGATTAAACAGTTTTTGCTCGTTTTTTTTTAAAAGGTATTTTTCTACTATGCCAGTAGCATTGCCTTCCCACAGTCCTCATGTTAGAAAAACCTGTGCCCATCAAAATGAGATCAAACCCAACCAGGCCCATTTTCACCCTCTCTGCGAAATTTATAAGCCAAAGCATGCCCCTCTGCTTGCCTTCCAGCCCTCTCCCCTCCCCCTGTCTTAAATTGGAGCCTTTCTGACAGAAACAGCGTTGTTTGATTTAGCTCGACAGGAGACCACCAACAGTGCACCTCTCAGCAGAAACATTTGTTTAAAGTTTTTGATAATTTCTCTTCTCTTTTATGCCTCATCATCTCTTTTTTTTTTTCCTTGTGTCCTGCCACGGTTGTGTTTTTAACAAATCATTAACAGGCTACAGCACAGTTTGGGGGCAGCCAATGCTTGGCACCCCCTTGGAAGAGTGCTGACAGGGTGAGGGTCTGAGAGAGCAGAGTTCAAGGGGTCAGGTCAGGCAATTCAGTCTCACTGTGGCTGGAAGGACGGAGTTTTGGGGGGATGTGGGTGGTGGGGCAGGTAGGAGCCAGGGGGAGGTGTGAAGGTCACAAGGCTGAAAATGAGAGTTTGGAGATGGTGTCAAGCTGAGCAGATCCAGAGCCCTCTAGCTGCCAGCCTGAGGTGTTTGCCTTGCCATTAACTTCACTATTTATTTTCAAACCTGCTGCAGCTGCGCCGCTTTGTCTGAAACGCCTGGTTTCTCTTTGGCAAGGGAATGCATTCAGATCTTTGATAAGCACTACTGGGCAGAATGAGCTGGTCATAAATGCAGTTAGACATTTATGCAGAGGGTGGGTGGAGGGCTGGGGTTTGGTATTCTAGTTGGGTGCTTGAGGTGGGGTTTTAAGACCAAGATTAGGGGCTGCG
Organism: Thunnus thynnus; assembly: GCF_963924715.1. NCBI lineage: Eukaryota > Metazoa > Chordata > Actinopteri > Scombriformes > Scombridae > Thunnus > Thunnus thynnus. Next base: position 8,608,575 of record NC_089530.1, on the reverse strand, counting down.
GTTCTGACTGCAAGTCAGTAAGCTGTGGTCTGTGTCAGACAAGCGTAACAGCTTGCCTGCCCATAAAGACCAGAGGAGATAAAGAGATAAAAGTGCCCAGTCTGTGAGCTGATGCCCATAAAAGCGCTGCCATTGGTTCTCGGGGCTCCGTCGAAATGTGATCCTGTAAAAATATTTTCTCCTCATTAACCTGTCATCCATGGAGCCGTGACGCATAGGCAGGCAAGGGAGTGATGGGACAGAGTGGGGTGGGTGGCAGGGTTGTGGGGGGTTGTCTAGGGGCCCAAAGGGGGAGACTCACCAGCCTGTATGCTTTATTTGAAGGCCATCCTGTGGTAATGTGTTGAGTAGGGTGAAAAGGCCTTGGTGGGGCCCGAGTGTTTAAACAGCAGCAGTTAGCGTAAATCTCCCCCAAAACGCAGACCCCAGACATGTTCAGGGCGCTCACACACACACACACACACACACACACACACACACACACACACACACACACGCATATGTACATATTTTCACAGACTGGTGGTGAAAGTGTGTTTTGTGTGGGCCAGCGCTCTGAGACACGTTGTGTTTGGACGTGTCTTTCATTGGTGCTGTTCTTCTGTCCAGCCTGCTTGGTTCTCAGTACTATTTGTCTAGCTGCGTGTGTGTTTGTGTGAGCCGCGCTGTTTACGTGTGTCCGTCAGCAGCCAGAGGCCCCCCAAGTCATGCCCCCTTGTCTGGGCAGAATGTGTCTCAGCACCATAGAGGAGATGTATTGTGAGAGCTGTATGTTCGTGAGAGAGAGAGCACGGATGTAGGGATCAGGGCCAGTGTTTATTGGTTTTTGACTGAGATCGGCTGAATGTGACCCTGGGTCAGAGTGCTGGCCTGGGCAGCCTAGGTTAGGTCTGCTCGGCTCTGGGTCACACTAGGCCTCTTTGTGTACCCTCCGAGTTCAGGCTCGGAGACCACAAATGTGACATGGTGACCGTATTTGTCTGTTTGGGTCAAATATCCATGTCTTTCTAAGAGTGCTTGACCAATGTGTAATCCTGACATAATATCCTATTCACTATTGTGTTCACGCTCAACCTCCCGTAGTATAAAACAGGCTCCTTTTTGTCCTTCATGTTATTTTTGGATAACATATCTTTTGCCAGAGACAAACAGAGCAAGGTCTAACATTAGTGACCTCATCTTCTCTGCAACCACCCTTACATCACACTTGTGGAGCCGCTCTGTCTCATACTAAAGTAGGTGTTCAGTTGACTCGCAGATTACTGTATAACTTAATGTGCTTTTCGGTAGAGATTTTTAGCTGTACAGATACTGTTAACAAGAATAGACTCATTGAGACTGTGTTTGGACATTCTGCACGGTGCCTGACTTGTGCACACACACAAACATAAAGGGACACCTCAGCTAGGGGTAGGGTTGGGTGAAAACTCAACAGGAGATATGAGCAGGAAATCAGCAGCAGATGTGGGTGTAGAGTAATGTATATGGAGGCAGGGAAACCCTCTCACTAGGACACATGGACACCAAGTCCTGTCTTGTGGTCTGAAAGGGGATCACTTTGAACCATGACGGTGCTGTGCTGCTGTGAAGCAATGACTGCTGTCAGCATCAAAAAGTCTCCCCGTACTGCCAGACCTTCAAGAGGGGCACATCCCCCCCGGCTCGTCAAGAATCTAGCAGAAAGTCATAGGATCTTTAGATATGAGCAAATTGCTTTATTTGATAATAATGGGAGAAATACCGTAATAAAAGGTGATGTCATAAAACTATAAAAAATTGGAGAAAGCACAAAACGGAGTGCTTTTAAGTGATACTAATTCTTCTTGCTGTAGCTCCTCATACAAGCTTTTAGGGCTACATTTAGCATTATTTTGATTATTGTATCATTTTGCAGATTATTTTCTTAATTAATTGACTCATTTCTTGGTGTACAAAACGTTAGAGAATAGTGAGAAATGCTCAGTTTGCTAAAGCCAGAGGTGACGTCCTCAAATAGCTTGTTTTGTCTGACCAATTGGTAAAAACCCAAAGATTTTCAATTTACAGTGTTGTAGCACAAAACAGAGAAATGCAGCAAATCTTCACATTTAAGATGCTGAAACCAAGAACAGGTTGAGAACTGTGCTGCACCATTTTGGGCAACTCGGAGCCGCGAAAGAGACTTTTAGGTGGCATTCTCTCGGTTGATGAACGTTGCCTCCCTTCTTCACATAACCAAACTCATGTGTCTGCAGTCTAGTCAGGCAGGGAGGAAGAAAAGAAGCAGAAAGTGGTGTAGGTTTTCATGAGGATTCCTTGGCTGCACTGAAGCACTGGATTTATGTGTCTGATTAATTGCTTTTCATATAAATCATAGGTATGAGCCCGGGGCATTGCTCCTATCTTGAGGTGTGTGAGAAAACAAGGCAGAAATAAAGGAAAGGGCACGCAACAAAGGAGAGGAACAAGGTGACAGTTACGTGTTAGACTCTCAGAGTTTGTAATAAAGTTCAGTCTTGACAGCAGGGCCCCTGTTATCTGTATGTGCGTAAAAGTCTGTGTGGCCTGAAAAGAATGAGTGATGCTGTGTCACCGAGGGGCTCAGAGTGATAATACATCTGCAAAGTATTGTGTAACTGCATGACAAGCCCTACGGAGACATGTGTTTATTTACTCCTGATGATTGGGGTTGTGTAGTTGTTTACACTGGGGCAAATTGTTATTCAAATGAGGTTGAGTAATTTTCCTCTCTGTCTTGTTAAAGTTAAGTTCATTGGGAAAACCTGCACTGTAGAAGATTGCTTCCTTATAAAACGGTGACCTCTACATACTCGTTAACAAACGCACAACAAAACGACGGAATCCACTTGTGAATGGACAGTTTACTTTTTTTTTTCCTCTAAATTTCTCCCCGTTTCTTTGTCTATTTTTTTTAATGCAGCTCTCATCTGTCTCTTTTTCACTTGTCTCCATCTCAACTTCTCTCTACTTAAGCTCTTTCCCCATTTCTGTCTCCTTCTGTAGTTGCCAAACCCTCCCTCTTCATTCCCAGCTTCCAACATCCTCTCAGTACTGTGGGCCCCTTCGTCCTGGCAGTCAGACTGCTCCTATCACTTCCATCAGCTCGCCTCAGTCCGTGTCTTGGTGACGTTAAATACCATCCCTTTACTTATCTGCACCTAATTTTCTCTCTCCCCTCCCCGTCTCCCTCCTATCTCCCTCTCATTTCTCACACCTTACAATGGCGGCCAAGTCTGTCTGCCGAAGTTTTTGCGCATGATTCCGTCTTTCTCCACCCGTTCTTACATTCTCCATCTCTTTCTGTCTCTCTAAACGAGCCTTTCAGAGACTGTCAGTCATCAGCATCGCCTCGATATCCGTCTGAACATGCGAGCACGGAATGGAGGGAGCGATGGTGATGGATTGGTTTTTGTGGGAGGCTTTGAACATTTAGAAAAAGGGGAGGAACACAGCCAATGAAGAGAAGAGAACCAAACCAAAAAGATTTTCTAGGTCTGGAAAGTCTCATCCTGGACATCTTTCGAGTAGGCTCGGTTGCCCTGTAACGTGATTGACTGGACACATAAAATTCAAACAACTTTTCAACATAGCTTTCTGGCCATTCACATGTAGTCACACTGTCACTTCCTGTGGCCTCTTTAAGCCTTTAACAGCCTCTCGGTAACAGAAGCGAAGGAATAGTCCATTTCACCTCCGGCCTGTGTTTGCGTACAGTTGCTAACTCTCCTCTCTTTCAAGGATCAACGTTTCAGGAAACAATTACCGCATTCTCTGTTAGCATGAGTAACTGCTAGATAAAGAGAAAGATATTGTGAGCCGGCTGACGCAAAAACAGAAAACACTTCGCTGAAGACGAGCCAAGGAAGCTGCAGGGGTAGCTGTGAATTACAGGGCCTTCAAGCCAACCTGGGAAAGGGGAAAAAAAAATAAAAGGGAAGATAAAGCAAACGAGTGAGGAGGAGAGTTTGTAGTGGTGAGCTCAGTCTTCACTTTCAGTCCAATAAAGAAAAGAAGCTGACAGCTGACCAGACCTTTCTCTCTTTTTCCCACTTCTTTTTCTCTCTCCTCCGTCCAGACCACTAATAGCTGTGTCCTCTCATACTCTTCATCCTTCTTTGCGTCCTTTATTCTTTTCGGGGGGGAGAATTGAGGAATTGTGCCTGGGCCATAACCAGACTCTGTGTCTCATTTTGGTTAGATAGGCCTCTCTCTCTCTCTGAAACCTTTATAGCAACACACTGGATATATCATTTTGCACTGTAAACCCAAAATATAGGCCTTAAAAAATCAGGAATTTACTTCATTCCCATTCTTCATCTTTCTATTTCACTCTTTCTCTTTAAAAAACTACCCACTCCGTTCACACTTGTGCACCTTCTCTATTTCACCCTTCTACCCTTTCTTCGGAGCACCGTCCATCCAGGTTGATTTGAGGCGCAGTGTCAGGGTGAAGGTCCTATAGGAGGAAGTATGTATGCCCCACTGTTGTTTATATTGCTGAAAGCAGGTGTGTGTGTGTGTTCTGTGTATAGAGGTGTGCCTCGCTGCAGTGTTGAAGGAGGCTATAGAGGTGAGGCAGAGTGTGAGAGTGTCAAGCTGACTGTGCTGACAGTTGTAGAAGGCTGCAGGTTGTTGGGACACGGAGAGCATCCGATCAATGCGTGTGTCCACTGCAGCTCGGGATGCATAGCATTCCACCTCCATCCATCTGTTAGCAGATGCACTTAAAACATGTTAGTATCTTTTGCTGCACTTTGAATTCCTTTTTCCTTTACAGCCTGTAGCTTGGTCATGTATCGACTGTATGGATTTATGGGTATATGCTGACTTTCCTCTGTACGTCTTAGCTCCAGATTAGGATAAGACAAGAAGACTCTGAGGGCAAAGCCTGACTAGCTATACTCTCTAAATCCTTCTGTTTTTAATTTTTCAGAATTGTAGCTCATTCTCACAGCACCCTATCCTGTATGTTAACACGGGCAGCGTATTTTCCATAAAGGTTGTAGTCAGAGCGCCTGTATAGCAATAGCAATTTTCCAGTTGGTATTTCCTTTGTCTTGCTTACTTTTGAGTTCTTTATGACATCTGTGTTTTTTCTTTTCGTTCTGAGTTTAATCACCCAGCACCTCTTGACCTCAGTTTTGTATAAAGTGTGTGCTCATGAGATTGTAGAGTCTTTGTCCTACAGTTTAATGTCATATAAACTCTAAATATTATTGTCTGTGTTGAGATGGTGCAGCAGGCCCGTTGCAGGCGTCTGCTTGTTTACAGAACTATCTCTGCAGTTTGTGTTTGTTTGGCGCCGTATGATAGAATGCAGGTCTCTGATAATGGAGTCTCTTTCTCCTCCTCCTTTCTGCTCAGTCTACCCCTCACTCTTCTTTTTTTTTTTTTTTTTTTTTTCTTCGCCCTGCAGCTGTTTTTGTTCAGCTTGGTTTACTTTCCATCCAAAATGTTAGGTCAAATACAGACTTGTACCCGTTTCACAAGCGCACATCACAATATGCTCACGTGTTTACATTTCCTGCTCTCTACACGGCAGACAACAGCCCAGACAAAGAGAACATGGCTCAAACAAAGAACTTTCAACGGAGCAGAGTTCGATCCAGCTCTCAGCCCTGGTTTTGAGCAGGGTCACCTGGTGGGGTCAGTTTACAGCTTGTCAAACCTTTAACCCTAAAGGATCACTGGTGTAATGTGAGAATGGTGCTCCGATGGCTGAAACGAACAAATATTTTCATTATCGATTTTCAAACCTTTTTAGTATAATTGATTAATGCATAAAATGTCTCAGAAACCAAGGTGTTGCCTTCAAATTGCTCCATGTGTCAGACAAACAGTAAAAACCTAAAGATACTGAATTTACAGTGATGATGAAGGAAATCCTCACATTTAAGAAGCTGTGTTTTGTATTTTTGAGGGATAAAACACTTAAACAGCTTTTTGATTTTCTGTTGATGGATAAATGGTTTCAGCAGTAGGTGTGACCATCTCTCTCTGTCCCTCTCTCATTCCTCAGGGGCAGTACCGGCCTTCAGACCTCCTGTGCCCAGAAACCTACATCTGGGTACCAATAGAGCGATGCATACCCCAGCTGGAGAATTCCCGCTATGCTCGTTTGAGCCAGGATCCTGACGCAGGTACAACTACATACCACTGTTATCATGATCATTGCTAACATTCTGACCTGCGTCTGTGATTCTTAGTTTACATCTCTCTAGTTTCATTGTGATGGTGTATTGAAATCTGTAGGCTTGCTTCCAGCCAGCGTGCAGTCACTGAAGAGGGGGAAAAACAGGGCCAGCAGCTCTGATCACACAATCTTCTCTCCCCATGATCCTTAAGTGCGGTCAGAGCAAAGCTAGCGCTGCCATTACAGAAGGGTCATGTTGTCATTAGATGAATAGTGATATCGGGGGTAATAAACCTCATGAATGAAGACAGACTGGCAGACGCCCATCGTCTGGACTGGCGGAGTGTGAGATGAGGACCAGTGAGTGTTTAAGAGAGTGTGAGTGAGTTTAAAGGTTTTGAAAAGATGGTTTTGAATTATTTTTTCTGCGTAGGTGCATAGCTGCAGAGAGACTCATACATTTTATGTCTCCTTATTTCTTCTCTTCTGTTGATTCTGCATTTTTCTGCTCTGGGAGTCTGACACTGCTCAACTCTGGAATGAGAAGGTGAAAGTACTGATCTAAAAGAAGGATTACCATACAGATACTGCAGAATTGTTATAGGAGATGCTATAAATATTGCAACTACTTGTAACCTGAGAGGAGGAGTGTTTTAGGGGGCAAACCATCTCTACTCTTCCCCGTTAATCTGCATCACCAAACAGAAAAGGAGATGTGGAAGGACAAGAATTTGATTGCCAGCTAAACTGGGACCAATAGATGGAGGGTAATAGAGGGAGTTATAGAAGAATAGATGGACGGAGAGAAGGAACATGTGATATAAATAATTTTATAGAGATGAGAAGAGAAG